>NC_047522.1:1478720-1816855 GCF_902827115.2 Pseudochaenichthys georgianus | reverse complement strand
GAACTGATTAACCGAAATGTACAAATCCTATAAAAAAATATATAAAAGTGTAAATGTTAAAAAATAATAATTTAATTTTGAAAAATAAATAAATACATGTTCAAATAAGTAAAGAAACCAAGTCGAATCAAATGTATTGAACTGGTGATCACAGTTTGAACAGTTGACAGCTATAGGCCTACAGCTTTCATGCTTAAAACATAACTTGGTTTTCTGGTGGATTTGGACATAAACGCGAGTGAAGTATAACCGGACGCGAGAGAGAGAGATCAGTGTGGCGGCTCAATCCCCGGTTACATTTGAGTCGCCGAGAGGCTAAACTTGGCTTTAAACTGTGACGCGTTTTCGAAAAGAAAGTCCATGTTGAAGTAATATAGTTTTAAGGATATTTAATAATCAAAACATAGTAACTATGGACAAAACGGTCAACAGAAAAAATGACAGCACAAGCTCACCCTCCGTCATGTGCACTCGACATCAAACAGGTGACTTATAAACCAAACCACAGCCATGTGACAATTACCGGAAGTGCTCAACAAGCAAATAAAGGTGACGTAAATAATAATAATAATACAAATAATGAACTTGAGCTAAGTAGTGGTATGGCACCTACAATCAGCACCTGCAGCTCTGCCCGCTGTGAGGGACCGGTGAGCGGAGCAAAACACACCTTTAGCCCCAACACACTTAGCTATGGCACTGTTGTATACTTTGAATTATGTCATTTGATAATATGTAATCAACTTAGGCACCCCACCCAAAACAAATTATTTAAAAAAGAAAAGAAAAATTACAATAAAGATATTATACGAGCTACCCACAATGCAACACGCGCCATATATATATATAAATACGCCATTTTCCTGGAGGTGCAAATATCCTGGAAGTGCAAATATAAACAGCTAGCTAACGTAGCCAGGCAGAGCGCACTAGGTTTTTTTCTGAATTAACGACCGAAGAAATCGCCGCATGTCTTCGGATTGCATCTCTGGACTTGAGGGGTGTGCTCTAGGTCGTTACCAGCGTGAACTAGAGCTGTGTGGGGTGTCGGATTGCCCTTACAGACTGCCTGCAGATGTATGGAAACACGACCCTCGAAAGTGGCCTTCGTCGATTTTGGCTGCATCTACGTCTATCTTCTGGAAACACCGTGAATACCCCACATGTCACAATAATATTATCATGCCATTGCATATATGTGGTGTTTTAGAGTTGACTAGATATTGATTAAGGCAATAGACTATGATATTCTGCTTGCACCTCGCGTGAAATGGCGCATACCGGAAGTACGGTGTCGCCCTCGGCCCAAAACCCGTACTGTATGTGTGTGAAAGAATAACTGAATAATTTTTAATATTCGATGAATCGTTCCCATCCTGATAACATCTATGCATGCCTGTGACGGTACGTCCACACAGCAGCTTTTCAAAAATCTTGAACATCTTGGAGCTGGGCGTATCTGAAAGCTTGGGGATTTTTTGCGAGCAACGCGACCAACAACCAATCACATGAATCTCCCGCCCCCGACATACAAAGCAAAAAACCCCGGGGATTTTATGCGAGCAATATATATATATATATATATATATATATATATATATATATAAACTCCCCAAACAGGCGAAAAGCTACCAGTTTCCCCCACTGTCTCTGCCACCTCCCTCCATGCTGGTTCCTCCGGTTTGTATCCCGGTAATAGTTCTGGTCGTAAAGAACCGGGTGATTTGCTCCCGTAACTTCTCGTTTGGAATATGAGGAAATGAACTGCGGTCCGGTTCTCCCTGCTTACACGCAGTTTGATTGGCTAGCGCTTCTACTGTCAGATTTGCATAAACGTGTTTGATTGGCTGGCGCTTCCAGCTCAGCTTCAAAAGTTGAACATTGCTCAACTTTTGAATCCTGGAAATCTTCGCTTCGCTCCCCCACAATGCAGTTCGGGGAAAAGCGAGGCAAAGTGACGTCATCCCCATTCAAAGTCAACGGGCAGAGAAGCGTTGGAAGCGGTGGAAGATTTGTCTAAAGCTGCTGTGTGGACGTACCGTGAGAGTGAGAATTTTACATGTTACAAACTCCATCTTCATGGCTAAGTTCCCCACAGTTTTAAACGTCGGCAGCCTCTTTATCCCCCCCTCCTCTCTGGGAGCAAAAACTTTTGCTCCCGACGATTATCCAACAGGCCAACAACGAGCGCTCACTTTGGGAAACAATCCAAGAGGAATGTGCGCCGCGCTGATAACGTTTCCAATCAGAGCGGCCCGCGTGCAAAGCAACTATGTGAGGAAATGAGGGGGATAAAGAGGGGGAGGTGGTTTACTGCGACCTCAGCCAGGGGCACAGATCATTCAGAAGTGATGGAATTCATTCTTGCGTTCTGATATTACTGTTTTCACCCTCCACATTCTCATTATTGACTGAGTAAATTCAACGCTTTTAAATTGGACTGTGCATTGCTATGGGGGAAATGTTATTTTGGAAATTGAAACTGGAGCAGTGCACATGACCTCCTTTGTGTCAAGAGAAGTGATTGGCAAAATAGGAAAGTCAAAACACTCCATAACTCACAAGTTGATGACCACACCTACTGAGACAAATGACCACATACTGTAAGGTTTAACAGTATACATATAGTTGAGCAACGTTTTGTTGTAAAAAAAATGTTAGTGAATTGGTTTCCTTACCTAGTATAACTTCTGTTATATTCTAGGTCAAATTCTTCCAAAAAAAGCTGATTTTCAGGCGGTCATTCAGGTATATTTGCTCTATTAAAGGTGGGGTCGGTAAGTTTGAGAAACCGGCTCGAGATACACTTGTTGTTATATTCCATGGAATGCTCTTAACATCCGATAGCAATGAATATCTGAAGTGCTTTGACAACAAATCCATTAAAAAAAATATCATCTGTGGAAGCCGTGGCGCTGTAAAAAGCACGACCAATCATCTGAGCCGGCTAAAGTAACTGGATGGCCTACCTGCCTGTCAGCCTTCCATCTGGGCACACACTGATCTCGTGCCCTCATTGGTCATGTGCGCGTTCGGGTGTGTTGGAGGAGGGGCTCTGTGAGGAAGTGGCAGACTTTTGTATTTTCAAATTCTAGCGCACTCGAGCTGGTTTCTCCAAAAGTACCTACCCCACCTTTAACTCAGTATCTTCCTACACACTCCTACCTACTTTAATCCTTGCTTGAATCCCCGTCACTCACTTCATCACACACTCCTCTGAAGCTCCATCATGCCTCCCTTCATCCCTTTTCCTCCGACCTCCTCTCAGATTAGCAGCCGCTCCAGATTGTTCTTTCCTCTGCCCCAATAATCTCTATTCACACAGGAAAACCACATCCAATGTGCCCAGAACGAGGCTTAAGTGTCAACCACACCGAGGGATGCCAAGAGAGGATGAAACGCGGGGGGGGGGGGGGGGGGGACAGCGGCTCACATCCAGGGGGAGTGTTTGCAGTGAAAGAGAGAAACAATCCGTTTGCTGGGCTGCCACGAGGAAGAAATGGCCGTCTACAATATGCTGTGAAAATGCAGCGTGTCCATTTGAGAGTGCTTTATGAAGCAGTTAATGCTCTACCTGTGTCCATGAAATATACTTTTCATACAGCTTTAAAACGTTAAATCTATTAGGAGTCTGCGTTAACACTTCCTCTGAGTGTCTATAATACTTTATACTTGCTATGCATTATTATAAATTCAATGCACAGTATAATTTAGTTTTTACAAACGATACTCATAATGCTTTAGAAAAGTTATCATAACACAAATACATACATACGATTTATAAGGTCAAGTATCACTTCATAATTGCACCTCTCAATATTTTTGGAAAAGATCCTTAGTGTATAATAACTAATTTATATTGTGTAATGTCCTGTTTTAGTTACTCTAAGTGGTCGCTAATTGTTTTAAGTGAAGTGAAAAGAAGTCAATAAATCTTTGCAAGAAAAACACTTAAAACGTTGACCGCCGAACGACCTCTTAGAATAATTTAAATCATATTCTAAAAGCATTACAACAGTAGTTACATTTTAAAATGATTATAATGCATTAAATGGTGGAGCCTACAATATACTATGATGCTGCAAAGAAATGCCAGCTTTTAAGTCATTATAAAATGTGTGTATAATGTTATTCATAATGTGTGTGACTACCTGTATGTACAATTATACTGAGCTATAAGCAGATCATATTGCATCAGAGCGGTTAATGCAGTAAAGACATGGGGGTCATGAAATGTTGGAGAGTTCACTGCTAGGAATTTAAAAAGCTTACATTTTAACATTTATAACTACCGTACTTTCCGGACTATAAAGCGCACCTGCATATAAGCCGCAGCAGCTAAATTGTCCGTCTGTCTTGCTCTCGTTCTGTCTCTCGGTTCCACTTTTACTTTCGCTACCTGTCTCACTCTTTTCCGGCCTCCAGCTTTTCCTGCTGGAGCCCGCCGCTTAGAGGTGGCGGGCGCGGACCGGTCCTAGAGCCCATAGCGTTAAAGGTGGTTAATTGTACCTGTAAAATCCATAGATTTAGGACAGGGGTGTCAAACTCAAGGCCCGGGGGCCAAATCCGGCCCGCGACTTCATTTCATGCGGCCCCTCAAGAGATTGCAAAGAATATAATATGTTTATTATACGGTTACATGCCGATTTACAGAAGCACGTTGCCCATAAACTACATTTCCCACAATGCATCTCAAATTTGACTTTTTTCTCAGAATTTGACTTTTTTTCTCAGAACAAGTTTTTTTCTCAGAATTTGAATTATTTTCTTCAAAATATTAATTTTTTCTTAGAATTTGCCTTTTTCTCAGAATTAGATTTTTTTTTAAATCATTTTGTAACATTCTCACTGAAGAGACTTGCAATGATTTGCCCTAGACTTCTGCTTTTAGACGTAGTTAATTATGAAGTTATTACCCTATCCGATAATAATCCAATGCAGAGGCAATAATGTCATATAATACATTATTTGATATTAAATATTTATATATGTAGTTTGATATAGTCTTAAAGTTACAACCGGCCCTTTGAGTGCAACCATAATGCTGATGTGGCCCGCGAAGAAATTGAGTTTGACAACCTTGATTTAGGAGGTCCCCTAGTGGCCGTTAGCTGTACAAAAAAAATGGGGAAAAAAGTCGCGGCTTATAGTCCGAAAAGTACGGTACTCACTCTCCTGAATATATTAAATGATATGCATGTTAAAGTCCTCCTGCACATATGCACAAAGCTACAGTGTAGAATGACATGTTCTGACCCGAGCTCCTCCCACAGTGCAACACATATAATAAAATAAATAGATATATGCCGTGCTTGGTGGTGGTTTGCTGTATTAGCAGAGGATGCCGGTGCGAGAGGAAGTGCTGCTGGATATTGAAGAGGAGGCCGGGGATAGCCGCCAGGGAGCGAGTGGCTATTTCTGTGGCAACAAAGACGCAGAGTGAGAGAAGAGAGCATCGCTCACTGAATTCCCCTGTGATGAGAGCAGAGATGCATGCAGGGAAATAAAGAGGACGGGCGAGACAGACAGAGAGGAATAATGAGGGCTGAACCAAGACGAAAGAGAGGAGGGGGCTGTTCTTCGGGAGATGCCAATTTAATTACAAGGGATGGGGTGTTTTGGCTGTGGTTCTGACATAACGGGGGCTCCGGTACTGACCCGGACTCCAGAGACCAGCTGCTAGAGCCCACCTGCTGGGGCTCAGTGTGTGTGTGTGTGTGTGTGTGTGTGTGTGTGTGTGTGTGTGTGTGTGTGTGTGTGTGTGAGAGATTTGACACTTTGTCACATTAGACCACACGCCCACATACATAGACCCATCGCACTCTCACACACTAAATCAATCTGCAGACTCTGGCATCAGCAGCAGAAGGGCATGAGGACCACACACACACACACACACACGATTTTGGGGAAAAAATCTAATTGCGATTTTTCTGACAGATATTGCGATTCGATTTGCGATATTTGTTTTTCTGCGACCCAACAGAAGTTTATTGTAAAATGCGGCCATATCTCCGGCTAGGAAGGTCGCATCAACGTGCTCCCGTCTCTAGCACCCCGCAGCCCGAGCTACGAGTGAAAGAACTAAAGTTACATGAAACTTCCGTTGGGTTGCTTTCAAGTCGAGCTTCAGTTTAAGATTCACTGTAATAGAAACACGTGATGGAGCATCACTAACCTGACTCAGATGCTTTGTTTCACCAAAGCATCTAGAGCTCCACTGGAAGCCATCTGGAAAGGGCCGGCACTTTCAAAAGCACGTGGCAGGTGATTGGATCAATCTGTCTATCACCTGCTATCAGGGGCCACTTCTGATTGGTTAACAATGGCTGGTACATGTGGAGCACAGCACTTCTGATTGGTGTGGATGACTGACACACAAGAACAATTTTTTTTTAAAAGACACACACACACACACACACACACACACACACACGGAAAGCTATTGATTGCAGCCGGGGAAGCAGCGTATTTGTTGCTGCACAGCACTTTTGATCTGAGCTAATGACAGAGCAGAGAGGCAACACATTGTATCAGAGCTAAGTGCATTTTGAACGAGTGCCTCGAGTCAACAGCAATGATGCACTAGCAAATTAGACATTTCTAAAGAATACAGAAGGAAAGACTGAAGAGAGGAATAAAGGAAAAGACTGCCCAGTAAAATGTCGAACAAACCAAGTGACCATGACAGATTGCAGTGTAGCCGTAACGGATCAGTGTTGATAACAGACCGACGGCCTAATGCACTCCCCGGCTCACAGACCTGCATATTGGATTTATGATAATTCAGTGCAGGTGGCAAATCAATAGAGTCAACACGACGAGACCCTCATCCTCGCCTCATGGTGCAGGTCAGGCGTGAACCTGCTGCAGGCCGTCCACACTGCAGTATGCCAACCCAGTCTCACGGCATTTCGTGTTATAGTCACGAAATTAATTTAATCTATTGATTCGTTTTCACCGACACAATTTGAAAAGCAATGTATTTCTATTGGTACTATGTTTCGTGCCTGCACCACGTCTTTTCGTCCGGCCGGGTCTTGGAAGACCAGAAGCTGTGGTTCAGAAAAACATTTTCTTACTCAATCTTTTATTTTAAATTGTATAATGTCGGATTTTTTTTTGCCGTCCGCGAGGAAAATAAATGGCTCAGAGCCTCAGAATACTGAGACCTGCATTTGTTGTCATCTGTTTTTCCTTCTCATCTGTTATTATTTACTTTGCTTTTAAAATCGTTCTGTGTGACACGAATCAATAGATTAATTTTGTGACTATAACACGAAATGCCGCGAGACTGTGTTGAGTATGCACGGAGAGAAACAGTCTTTCTTCAGCCTTTGTATCCATCAACCTGGGAAACAGTTCCTGGATCTGTTTCAGAGGGCATACAGACAGATAGGGGAGCTAGTACTGCCAACATATCATTTTAATAACTATAAACTATTCTTTACATGCAAACATCGGCTAACAGCGTCCGCCTGCAGAGCTCCAGGCTCATCCCCATTGTTTACTTTTCAATAAATAAAGTTTGAATCCCAGGGACGTGCACAGACATTTGGAGGGACTATTGCTCTAAACTAGAAAAAGGGCCCCCCCCCCGGAAACCTAAGAAGTTTTTATAAAAAAATGAAAACCAGGGACATTTTTTCTGTTGCGGTCCATATTTCATTTACATGTCTAATGTTGGTAACTATTAAAGACAAAATACGGACAATTCTGTTTTAATGTAGTTTGACCATTGTAACGGTTAAATAAACTCACTAATTAATTAAACCAGTTCAAGACGCATTATTCTTATTCTTATCAGCGCAGCAACGGTAAGGTATCTAATTACTTATGTATTTAGTATTCCATAACTTAATAACATAGATGATTAAACTAAAGTGGAGACATGGCAGAAATCCTACAATGAAGCGGGCAGTGAACTGTTCTCCCGTGAGAGGGCGATCAAGAAAAGAGAGAGAGGGAGTTTACGGAGCAGATGGAAAGACACAGAAAGACAGAAGCACAATAACAAGTATATTTAGGTGCTTTTTTGTAAATAACCGACGGTGTCAAGAGGAAGTAAAGTCCCTGGTTTGTCCCTTATACTCTAACTGTCATGAGAAAACTCAAAATCAAAGCATATTTCAAAACGGGAACATTTCCGGCGACAGATTGACCCGAGGATTGGCCACCAAAGCCGGGCAGGCACGTGATCACCATAGCCATATGAGGCCGGACCGGACTCGGAGGGCTTCCCTTTGCTTTCAGCTGTCAGATTGTAAACAAAGTCACGTGACTGGGGGCAGGTGACAGCGCTGACAAGGTGTGTTTTATCGCAGCGAGACTCTACAATACTAATTGTGGGCTTATCATGTTTATTCGGCCACAACAGAAAAAAAGACTTTCGCTCTCTCCAGAGGGGCAGGTCAGCCAAAAAGTTCAAAAGGGCCGTTGCCCGGGCAACATTAGCCCGTACCTGTGCACGTCCCTGTTGAATCCCATCCACGCCACACGATCTCCACCGAGGTAAACAACACACCCTTTAGATTTGATGTAAGTGAACCTAAGAATGGAATGACCGTCGGTATTGTTAGCATTAGCACAACAACATCGTTGCTAAGGACATTAGCATACTCCTACATTTAGTACACGTTCTTTCCTGCTTATCCTTTCTTTAAAGTTACAATTATATTGACAAATATTGACTAATGTACATTTGCATTATTGAAGGAGGTTGTGTTGCTTATTTGAACACAATGCATGCCGTTAAACTCCTCTGCAGCTAGTCCCTTCTCATTACAAAGTCATGATGCATCTTCTTGCAGGATAACTTTCTCATGCAGCCGCTGTGAGCTGCTCTGTGATGTTCAAGTGTCCTCAGATAACCAAATGAAGCCACTCATAGATACAATTATCTCAGCCTCGACACTCAAACACACATAACACTGCATCTATGATATCTGGGCAGCTTACACCACAGGGGGTCCAGACCGCACGGTGGTCTTGTCTTTTCAAGCCAAACATTCATTTTCAGAGCGGTTATTATTTCCTGAGGCGCTCTCAGCGATAAAAAGGCATTTTCTTTTTTTAATCTTAGCGGCAAGCGTGCAGATACGAGCCTGTGTGTTACACAAAAATACACTGAGGCACTTGTGTTCAACTAAACCAAAACATTTGCTCACATGCACAAAAAAGCTGAATCGCACAAGTCAGGCGTCGGGGATTTAGAGAGGGAGAGGGAGGGGAGAGGGAGGGAGGAAGGTTTTATAGAGAGAAAATCACATCCCTGTGTCCTTGTTCTGGTCACCTTGGGTTTCTGGAGGCAGTTGAGTTAGAGGGAAAGGAGAGAGGGAAACTGATTTATCACGGCGGACAGGTGTGGCTGAGGCAGAGGTTGAACGACTGCGAGATTACAGCCACATGAAAGGAGCCTCAAAAGTGTTTTGCTCCAGCAATTACTGCGTTTTAACTCACTGTGTGTGCAGCCGCCAGAGAGCAGGGCGCGCTGCAGGAACAGCATGCACCGCTGCCAGGTGACAGATGATGTGACACACACGCATCCAGCATGCACGCCACACAGTGCAGACACTCTGAACACACACACACACACACACACAGAATAACAGGGAACCACAGAAGAGATGCCTCATTGCATAAATAGGGAGGCGAGTCCCCACACGTGACTATGTAAACAGATGTAGGTCCCCACAAGTATAGTAATGCTAGTCCACACACACACACACACACACACACACACACACACACACACACACACACACACACACACACACACACACACACACACACACACACACACACACACACACACACACACACACACACACACACACACACACACACACACACACACACACACACACACACACACACACACACACACACACACACACACACACACACACACACACACACACACACACACACACAGCATTAAACGCCTGTCAGCTGAGGTGCAGGCATACGCAGAGTAGATGGGCTTCAATTTTATAATAGAAAAATCTACACATTTAAATTAAATCTAATTCAGATATGTTTCTTATAGGGATATAATCATGATACAAATAATATGAATAGCAGAAATTAAAGGAAATATTTCACTTTTTCTTCACATTTAAGGTGTTATTTAAGGCTTTTTGTGCCACGATGTAACAAAGGATGGTGGTGCTAAAGTAAGTAGAATTGGGTAACTCCCGGTACATTTGAAATCGTCTGTCTATATTTCCCTTGTTCTCCGACTTTCGTACAATCGAGGGGAAATACTTTTTTTAGCTTTCCTCTCAAATACGTTTGACATTTACTTTGTTTAATATAGACGTGCTCTTCAGTCCTCTCCATCTCACAATGCATGTCCAAATAAATGGGTTCAGTGTATTTGCCAAAACCCCTAAATAAATACAATATACTGTATGTGGTAATATGACACAGTATGATCTACAGTGCGGGTCTTGAGGCGTCGCCCTGCAGACTGTGCCTGGACGTTTGCTCTCTTCTATAACTCACTTTAATGAAGTAACAAATTGCCGTGACAGCGATGACAACAAGCGACCCGCCATCCATCCTGACACTGACTCATAGGTCACACGGTGGCTCCTGGCCTAAACAGCCAGAAGACGTGTGTGTGTGTGTGTGTGTGTGTGTGTGTGTGTGTGTGTGTGTGTGTGTGTGTGTGTGTGTGTGTGTGTGTGTGTGTGTGTGTGTGTGTGTGTGTCGATTAATCGATTTAAAATTATTTATTCTTTTAAACTTTTGTTCTTGTATGGCAGTCATCCACACCAATCAGAAGTGCTGTGCTCCACATGTACCAGCCATTGTTAACCAATCAGAAGCGGCCCATGATAGCAGGTGATAGACAGATTGATCCAATCACCTGCCAAGGATTTTTGAAAGTGCCTGCCTTTTCCAAATGGCTTCCAATGGAGCTTTAGATGATTTCTGAGTCAGGTTAGTGATGCTCCATCACATGTTTCTCTCACAGGGTGAATCTTAAACTGAAGCTCGACTTTAAAGCAACCCAACGGAAGTTTCATGTAACTTTAGTTATTTCGCTCGTAGCTCGGGGTGCTAGAGACGGGAGCACGTTGATACGACCTTCCTAGCCGGAGATATGGCCGCATTTTACAATAATATATTTAATTTATATATCGCTTCTCATCTGCCAAGACAAATCTCGAAGTGCTTCACAACAAGGAACACTGATACACTTTGAGAGATTAAACAAATAATTGTAATAATAAGAAATCAAAAAATAAAATATAAAATAGAGTACAAAAATAAAAGTCGGAGATGGCGATAAAAATGGCAGTACTCCAGGTGTACCATGCTCAAAGTTAAACAAACAAACGTCCGTGTGTGTGTGTGTGTGTGTGTGTGTGTGTTAGTAACTGACCTACGTTCACACTCACATTTCTACATCACAAAACTGTGAAAATTGGTGTTCAAAACGCTAATAAATGGCTTTCTAAATGGTGAAAATACAATAAGAACTGTAAAATATCTCTGCCTCTCGTCACGGTGATGAACATGCATTCCCTCTCGCTGATGGCACGTCTCTCAGCCTGAGATCCAGCACTAACAGACCAGATCCTTGGCAGTTTGTGTGGAAGTTCACGCTGTGTGTTTACTTCACCATTAGCGAGCGTCACCCTCACAACCCCTCTCAGCGACAGACGTTTACATCTGATCGCTGCCTCCTGCTGCCAGACCGCCTCATTGTGAACTGTAATGTAAAGCTTTAGAAACCCTCTGTAAGTCAACGCCACGAGAGAGGCGGGTTTATCCATCTATAGATTGCTTGGAGTACTCTCAGATGATGGAATAACATCATGTTGGACGTGATGTGGGCTATGTGCAATACCCACATCCCAGTAAGTGCAATATGGCGAAGGCAACATGAGAAAATAAGGTCCATAAACAGTAATCTGACTTAATACAATATTGTTTTTCTGTACAGATCCTCTCTGGTATCGACACAATAACCATGTTTACATAATTTTCAAAGATAAAATGATCATTCCCTCGAATAATGGTTGCAATGTCAGTCCACATATTCACTATAGTTCAAATTGTTCAGCCCTAATTCGAACATAAATGATGATATCAACTCTGGGATATTGACTCACGAAATCAAGATGGAGCTGGTAACAACTGTATACACTTATTGTCAAGACATTTCATTAAAAGACCACAACTACACATATGTTAGTCTGTCTCTTAGTACGTGCACGACTTCCTCCGGTGACAAAGAAGTTAAAAGGCTACTGTTACAGCCGCTGGCTCCCCGGTGCCGTTAACTCCGTTCTGTGTGTATGCAAATGAGCTGTGCGGTTCCCCAGATGTCATTGGCTGTCCCGCCCGCGTTTCCGAAGAGGGGATTGGATCGACGTCCTCCAATCCCTGCACACATGCGGCACACCTTCCGGGGGAGGAGTACAAAGCCCGCGGAGCCCGACATCATTCGAGAGGGTCTGTTGTGTGAGTCAGACGCCGCGTACTTCTGCTCTCGCTGTGATAATTCGGTCAACTTGTACATTTTGTTTGTTAGTGTTCCTTGTTAGCTTAGCATTGTGTTGACTGTTTTCTCCATGTTACAGCGGTGTTTCTTAAACAGCCTTCTTTTGTCCCCTTCTTAAAGAGAGGGTTGATTTATTACTTTCTGTTTAGCCTATATATTTTATTGTACTTATCAAGGCTCCTTTTGTTGACCTTCATTTAGCTTTGCACCCTTTCGGGTTTTGTTTGTGCCTTATTATGTTCTACCTATATTGTGTATATGGTCATTCCAGAATTGGAGGACAATTTAGACACCAACATTTTTGAAAAATTAACCTTTTATTTTATAATTTTCTTTTATGTATTTAGGAAAAGCAGATAATAAACCATCAAAAAAAGTGATTTGCCCAGCGAGGCATCACATGTATATTTTCCAATGTAGAATTACCCCTGTTACTCTAATTACAGTAACAGGGTTGAAAATCAATGTTAATTAGAGCTTTAACCTCAGGAAGTGTTGCTAGATGTAGCATGTACTTTCAAGTCAAGAACAAACTTGGATATCTAATGCAAGAAAGATAACTTTGAAATGAATATGCTTTATTCTGATACTATCAGTAACAGGGTTGAGTGGGTCAGAGTGCCACACTCTGTTAAGACTGAAAAGATTGTAAAAATATGAAAAATAAAAGAGAGGACTTAGGTATGTGTCATCTGACTTACAGTTTGTTCACTTCCTGTTCAACAGGGTTGAACGCATGTTGAGGGACACACCTTCTGTGCAAAATGACTGTCATTTAAAATATGTTTATGATTTAACAAATTGATTTTACCATTACGAGAGACATATATCAATAGAATAATACCAAAACAAGTAAATAAAATCCCTATTTTAAATGTTATATTCGGCATGCAAGCGGGGACAAGAGAAAAATGCCATTTTAGGGGATGTTCGAGAGCTATTCGATAATTTAAATAATATTTTGAAACCACTTTTTCTACAACTTTATATACATTTAGTCTCAAGACAAGTATGTTTAACACAAGTGCATGTTTTAGCTTTTTGGGCATGGATTATTATATGTTTTATATATAATTCTGGAATGACCCATATAAAATAAACGCCTATAATATACCTCATTCCATACTGGGGTGTGTTATTTCCTTCCACCCTAGAGAGACGTAACAGCTACACAGAAGTTTAGCTGTGTCAGAACACAAAAACACAATTAACTAAATGGCAGGCAGCAAAAGCAACAGGATGAAAGAAGCAGACACACAGGGAGCTGTGAGCGACTTCAAACACGGTGCATCGATCTTTAGTCTCTAACAATTCAGCCGTTTCTGAGGATGACCTTCTGAGGGACACCAGAGGCTTCCTCTATCCATTCTGCTTAGGGAGATAACACCGTTTGAAAAGAGACTGACACAAACAATAAGCCTATGTATCACTCCTATTGACAACAAGTAATTTCAAGTGAGCTGCAGCTTCAGGGAAATCACTCATGGCGCCAATGTTAGCTACAAAGAGTGTGCAGCTCAAACAAAAGCAGTTTCAGCTCAAAGAAACAAATATACAAGTGAAATATGATGAATAAAAAGAGAGGTTCTTTGAAAACAAGCAGGTGTTGCCTGTCCTGAGTGGCTCCTGATTTGCAGTGGCGCGTACATCTTCCTTAAAAACCACAAGACATTATTGGAAGTGTGTGTAGTAGTCACCCCCCTCCCCCCACCTCATGTACATGACAAATCTCTCCCTGGAGTGTGTGTAGATGTTAATGAGGGTTAACCTGACTGGCATGGCCACACACGAGAGACCGATGGGCCGCCGAAGAGAGAAAGTCCGAAGTGGATTCAGAATCAGCGTATAGGTCAGAGTCTGATTCATGTCGCCGTAGATCAGGGGTGTCAAACTCAATTTCATTGCGGGCCACATTCGCATTATGGTTGCACTCAAAGGGCCGGTTGTAACTTAAAAAAGTGACATTTAAAAAAAAAGTAAAGTCAAATTCTGAGAGAAAAGTCAAATTTCAGATGCATTGTGGGACATGTAGTTTATGGGCAACGTGCCTCTGTAAAGTAGCATGTAACCGTATAATAACATCATATTTTTTGCAAGCTCTTGTGGGGCCACATAAAATGAAGTCGCGGGCCGGATTTGGCCCCCGGGCCTTGAGTTTGACACCCCTGCCGTAGATGGCCACGACTCGGGAAGAATGACTGCAGATCATTCTCATCAACCGTTTCAAATGCAGTCAAGTACTTAGCAAGGAGAACAAAATCAATCCTGCATCCCATCCCTCTTTCAAACGTGAAATCCTGCAGACAAAAAGATCCATTCAACATTTTGGGAAATAGGATTATTGGCTTAAGAGTCTGATAAGAAGATCAATACCACTCGTGTGTCAGTTTAGTATAAAGCCAGGAGGGGCTGAGCTCAGCGCTGGTAAATAGGCTCGGTCTGAAGTATTAAGAAAGATAAGAATCAAAAAGTGTGTTAATTAGTGAGATGTCTGTATTTTGGGGCAGTTTCCTGCTTTCTGTGCGTGGCGGATCCCCCAGGAGAATAAAGAAGTAGATCCTCGTGTTGTGATCCTAGTATTAGTCGTTTGGCTTTCTTTAGGTAGGATTCATATTCTTAGCAGGAGCTGGAGCATTGAACGCAATTAGCTTAGTTTAGCAACACATAAGGACTGGAGGAAGAATACTTACTTGCTACCCCTTTCCCTCAACCTATCCTAAAGGGGTGCGTGTACGTAGACACGTTAGTTTAGCTGCTATAGGCTTAGACTGTCGGGAACACCTTACTCCTTCCTTCTGTCTGTCTGCACCTGTGTTCTCTCATGTTCCCAATAACCCAGCTTCCCCAAATGTCTTTTTGGTGTCTATCTACGCCGGGATCCTGAGTCGTGGCTGATCCTGTTTCTGCATCATGTGTCCTGGATCCGGAGTCCTGGGTCCTGGATCCTCTATCCTCTATCCTAAGTCGTGGATTTGAGTCCTGGACTTCGAGTCGTGGCTGAACCTGTCTCTGTGGTCCTGCCTGACTCTCATCATGCTGCTTCCCTGATGGCTCCAACATGATTGTTGACATCCTCGTAGATTCATCTTATTATTACAGACACATGCATTTCCAAACATTCGGTCTACCTATGCTGTAAAATGTATTATCTCTTCGATTTACACACGGCATCCATTGCAGGTCTGTCCTTCTCTGTTGCTCTCCCTGAGGTTTCTCCCATGTTAACTTTAAACTGTGGGTTTTTCTCTGGAAGTGTTTCCTTGTACGATGTGAGGGTCTAAGGACAGAGGGTCTAAGGACAGAGGGTCTGAGGACAGAGGGTCTAAGGACAGAGGGTCTGAGGACAGAGGGTCTAAGGACAGAGGGTCTGAGGACAGAGGGTCTCAGGACAGAGGGTCTGAGGACAGAGGGTCTAAGGACAGAGGGTCTAAGGACAGAGGGTCTAAGGACAGAGGGTCTAAGGACAGAGGGTCTGAGGACAGAGGGTCTAAGGACAGAGGGTCTAAGGACAGAGGGTCTGAGGACAGAGGGTCTAAGGACAGAGGGTGTCGTATTGTCATACTGATATTCTGTACACACTGAAGACCACTGAGACAAATGTAACATTTGTGATATTGGGCTACAGTATATGAATACACATTGATTGATTGATTGATTGATTGATTGATTGATTGATTGGTTGATTGATTGATTGATTGATTGATTGATTGATTGATTGATAAAACAGCTGGATTTACCCAAAGGGGAAAACATGTTTAGGTAGTTTATAATACAAAATGTTTTTAAATTATGTTTTCAGCCGCTCCAATATGGATATTTCCTGCTTTCTGTGTTTTATATCATAATAAAGATATTTTAGTTTTGATCTGACAAAACAAGACATTTAGGACCGCGCCTTGAACTGAGAAACTAGTATACTACATTTCCCACACTTTCTGACCTTTCATAAAAAAACAATCCATCTTTTATCTGGAAACATATATATATATTAATGCTAAGCTAAAGGCCTTCATGCTCGAGCTTCATAATGGACAGACATGACAGAGTGGTGTCAATCATCACAAACGACTCAAGAAAGCAAACAAGCATAGGTCCAGGTATGTCAAATGAGTCATCTAACTGCCCCCCCCCCCCCCCCATGGTCTGACCTAACAGTGTGGAGGGGTGTGTGTGTCCTCTAAGCATCAGTGTGATGACAGGTGATGACAACACTGATGACTGACATCGATGACAGCAGGGGACAGTGAGGGTCCCCCCGACCCTCACTGTCCCCTGCTGTCATCGATGTCAGAGGGAGGGGATGTGTGAGGGAGAGAAAGTGAGATAAAGGAAAGAGAGATGGGGGGGGGCACAGAGTGAATGATGGGGAGGGGGGGGGGCAGTGGATTGGAGCAAACAAACAGGGATTTCTAGATGAAAGTGGGCGGAGGGAGCAGAGAAGAAAACAGATTATCGTTTGGAAAGGCTGCGTTTGAGCGTGTGTGCGTGTGTGTGTGTGTGTGTGTGTGTGTGTGTGTGTGTGTGTGTGTGTGTGTGTGTGTGTGTGTGTGTGTGTGTGTGTGTGTGTGTGTGTGTGTGTGTGTGTGTGTGTGTGTGCGTGCGTCATAGCTGGACCCATAGTGATTGCTCCCAGTCTGTAAAGAGAAACAGCCAAACTGTTTGTATCCAATAGTCCTACTGTATCATCTTCCATTTCATAAAATCGTTCTTACAGTAATAAGTTCCTTTAGAACAGGGTTTCTCAAAGTGCGGCCCGCGGGCCAATGGCGGCCCTCGGAAATGTTTCTGGCGGCCCGCGATAGTTAATGTGACACGCTGAAATGCATGCGTTGTATTTTAATCCTCCATGGTTGTATCTAGTAAGAATTAGAATGGAATTTAAGAATGGTAAAACTGCGCCCCCTGGGTTGTCATTCCTAAATTATGAATGACAGCTAGTGGAAGGTTTGCTAGACTACTGGTTGCATGGCAACTAGGCATCTCGCGAGTTGCGGTTAAGCGGAAAATCTGTTGTAAGTGATCAGAATCAGAAACGGGAGTTAGCTAACAATTCTAGCTAGTCACCGTCTGTAGATAACCCAACTGTGTGTCCTCTGCAAGTTCTTAATGTATACTGCATGTATAATTGGTTAGTGCAATAAAGAAAGGATTTGTTTTGGAATTGTTTTGTGTTCCGTTTTTTCTTGGGCGGCCCTCAATCCAATATTGGGTACCTAGATTGGCCCTCACTCATCAAAACGTTGAGAACCCCTGCTTTAGAAGTACTCTCCCCTTACTTTGCATTTTTCATTACGGAAACAGCACATGTGCATCATTCTGCATGTTGTTGTGTTTGTACACATGTTGGGATGACATGCGGAGATGAGCATCCGAGGCTTACAGCTGATCCAATCCTTATCTAGACATCAATGCCTCTATTGAGACCGGCTTAGCTGCAGCGTGATGACGCCTTGCTGGGCTTGAAGAGTTTAATGTCAGGGTGACGAGGAGACACCTGTGAAGTACTCCAGTGTCTGTCGGGTAATATGTGCATTATTATAACGGCGAGTCCTCCTCTGAGGGAATAATGAAACCCAGGTTCATCGTGTCACCGTGCGTTCACACGTGTCCTCCATGCTGATGAATCCTAATCTTTAATCTCCCGACAAATGAAAACAAAGCTAATCGTATTAGCAGGTGCAACTGTCGTCATGGCAACAGGAAGTGACTGACACATTTGCATAAATAAGTGTAGACCTGCCGTGAATCTGTCGACAAGGAGTCCATTGATTCATAAATAATTATTTTGATTATAGACGTTAAAAGTATTTTTTGGGAGAGAAATCACCTCAGATATAGAGATTTATTTTCGATTTATATCATAATGAAGTGAATATCTTTGGGTTTAGAGACATCACCTTGGACTTTAGGATACTAGGCCAGACATCATTTGCAAGTAGATGAAATGAGTGTAATGAATTAGCGCACCCACACATAAAACAGACATTCACTTTTCTCTCCACTTCGACCTTGCCCCAGTGTATTTGGCTTTTGCCCCATTTTCCCATCTGCCCTCTCGGTTTTCCTCAATATCTTGCGTGTTATCCTCACACACACACACATTTCTACACACACTCTTAGTCTCCACACAGTGGTGGGCCGTATGACTCCATGAATCACTGCCGCTTCCTGCTGCTGCTGGAGCTTCATCACTGGGTTTCACACAGCTTCCATTCACACAGCTAAAGGCTAAAAGCCCCCCGTTAGCCTCTCTATTCTCACCTCTGAGCCCTCACACCCCCTCACCACCAAACTGTGAGATCCACATGTATGCTGCAGTTTAACGAAGCCAACAGACCACTAATAGGAGAGACATATAAGTAAGAAATGTATTCATTCACTTTGTCGCTTAGATTGAGATGAGACGTTCAATGGGATTTCTGTACACTAAGTAGAAAGCTAAAGACAGCAGCCAGTTAGCTTAGCATAAAGATTGAAAAGGGGAATAGTTAGCCTGGCCTTGATAACGCATCTGACCAGTGAATTCAAATCAACATGCTCTGACACTAACGGAGCGTCCACACTACAGCTTCAAAAAAAGCTTGGAGCTGGGCGTGTCTGGAGCTTGGGGATTTTATTCAAGCAACACAACCAACAACCAATCACATGAATCTCCCGCCCCCGACATACAAAGCAAAAAACCCCGGGGATTTTATGGGAGCAATATATATATATATATATATATATATATATATATATATATATAAACTCCCCAAACAGGCGAAAACCTACCAGTTTCCCCCACTGTCTCTGCCACCTCCCTCCATGCCTGCTTCCTCCGGTCTGTATCCCGGTAGGTGAAGAGGGTCTGGTCATACAAAACCGGGTGATTGCTACGGCGATAGTTAGTTTCTCCTCCGACTTTTTTTGAAATATAGAAATGAACGGCGGGATATCTCTCCCAGCTTAGACGCGGTTTGATTGGCTACGGCTTCAGCTGTCAGATTTTCAGAAACGGGATTTGATTGGCTGGCGCTGGCTACTCCGGCGTCAGAAGTTGAACATTGTTCAACTTCTGACGCCGGAGACGGACCGCTCTGCTACCCACAATTCAGTTCGGCGAAAAAGCGAGGCAACGTGACGTCACCCCATTGAAAGTGAATGGGCAGATTGGAGTTTTCGACGCTGTCGACGCTGTAGTGTGGACGGGCCGTAAGAGTTGAGTCTTGGATAGAAATAAAATAATCATGTTTTCTTAAATATCTAGTGACTTAACCCCCAAGTAAATACCGCTAAGTAATTGTCAACGGGGGGGGTGCTAGTAACTTATCCGAACGGTCCACATCGTCCGACCGGCCCACTTCAGTACCGGTCCATCGGGGTTCGTCCCGAAGGGCAGTCCGCCCCTGGGCCTGCCTGCAAGAAAACTACCAAAACTTTCTTAGGGGTTGCAAGGTTAGGCTGCTCAATTAATCGTATTTTAAATCACAATTACGATTACGGCTTGCAACGATTACGATTAGGAAAACAACGTAATCGAAATAAATCGATTATTTTTGTTGTTATTATTATTACTTTTTTTTTTTTTTTTTGGTTTTTCGGTTGAATTATACTAAAAGTTCAGGGAAATCAACTGTTAAAAACATACCGTTCAAAAAAGATTTTCCAATAAATGGATGTTTTCAAAGTAAATGGATAATCGTTTTTAATAATCGTGATATCAATTATTGACCCAAATAATCGAGATTATGACTTTTGCCATAATCGAGCAGCCCTAGTGCAAGGTGTTACATTTCCCATAATCCTCTCTGCTGTGTAGAGTTAACCAACAGTATATCACGTCTCCTTGACTTTGTGTAAAACAATGAATAAAGCAATAACATTACTGTATCCTAAATATCCCGGGGCTGTATTGAAGGTTGGAACAAAAGTCCCATAATAAACGTCAGGACAGAGATATGGTGTGCCTTGAGGAGCTGGTGGTGGTAAACAGAATGTGTGCGACTGCAGCGACACAAAACTATAAAAAGTCTGCCGCAAACTGACTGCATAAAACAATAGATTTCAGAGGATGTCAACAGGTGGGATAAAGACGCGATTGTTTGTGCGTTGTATCCGCACATTATGACTTCCTACTTTGTGTAATCCTTTGGTATAAGAGTGTTTTCTGCAGTTAGCATAATGCGGCATCGTTTTCTAATGTTTCAGTGTTTGCTCCGCCCTCGACTGCTCACTAAATCAATGTTCTCTATCCCACTTTTCTATTCAAATGACTTCATAAATATTCTCTCTTGAACCGGGTCTGAGGACAGAGGTGTTATTGCTGATATAAGAGAACGTTAGGATAATAAAGTGTCGCTAATACAAAATGGAGCAATACATGACGGTGCAGGCCGGCACGGTGAGTCATAAAGCAGCTTTTCCTTCAGGTGCACAGTGTAACTTCGCTCAGTGTTACCTTGGGAACTAGCTCGATGAAATGCAGGCTTCATGACATGTTGAGAAAAGCAGAAGCAAGGCCACGATTCATCATTTATTATTAATGCAGACCTGAGGGCACTGCAGGAGTAAATCAAAACCGTATTCACCATTTACAGACCTGACCTGTCGTGGGATATTATTATCTGTTCATTATTCATGTTTTGTGCATAATGTTTTCCATCTGAAGTTGGTTTTATTGTATGCATTTCTCCAAAAGGGGTCAGAAAGTAAAGTAGAGGTGAAAGAGATACAAGCGTGACTTCTGCACACAGCAGCGCGCGAGACAAGTCTGAAAGTGAGAAGAGACAAAAGGCAGCGATTCAAGTAAAGTACGACCTCCACTTCTGACAGCTCTCCTGAGGCATGCTCAGACTCCTGCTGCCATCCAAACCTGGAACAAAAATACTAAACTTGTTCCTGAAACTACTGATGTGGTGACTCCTATACCTTTCAAAAAGTGAGCTTCAAAATGCATTTCAGGCTTTAAGAGACCATGGAGATTAATGAGTGATGTTAAAGACTTTGAAAACCGACAAAGGCTTGTCCCTATACACCTTTACAACCTTATATCATAAAGCCTAAAAACACTGAGGGACTCAAATGTAAAGTGAACTTTTAACACTGTAGCAGTAAATATAGATTGGTTTTGTTTTGCCACTTTGAAAGATAGGAAGTCAGCGTTAACATACATGCACTTTCAATGTTTTGGTATAAGCAAACAATTGCCTACTAACGGGATCAAGTAAAGATGTAACCTCGTTGTTGGTCTCCACCAGCTCCCAAGGGAACAACAAGGCTCCTTAATGCGCCATGATGTAGCTCTGAAAACATCTGCCTGCTTTGGTTATCATTGGTCAGACTCAGAGAGATGTTAGAGATAACGAAGATAATGAGAAGCTAGACGTCCAAACCAGGGTTTCCGCTAGGATTTTTTCTCGCCGGTCAAATGTCCGGGCAGAATTTATTTTACCGGACAAATTTGAAACTTACCGGTCATATTTCAATAATAATAATAAGAGTTGTGTAGCAGAGTTTCCGTTAGCAGGTAATCACCGGACTATGAGCAGATATGCTTCAGTTTAAAACTCAGTTCACGGGCTCATTTTTATATTGCTTCAGTTTATAATCGTAACAGATCGAAACAATTCAGATTCATTTTTCAATAAATGATTCCACAAACAACAAACAACATAATTATTACATTCAAACAAACTACTTGTAGTAGATAACGTACATTATTTAAAAGTTTACATTACATTTGAATAATAACACGGGAGAAACGGATCCTCTCTTTTCCCCTCTCCCTCCCTCTCTCTCTCTCCCTCTCTCTCCCTCTCTCTCTCCTGACAGCACGTCAGTTTCTCAAGCAGCTCGCTAAACAGAGGGCGGGGCTTCAGGTGATCATGCAGAGCTGCGTGTCTCGGTCAGACTCAGCAGCTGATCTGATCTCTGTCTCGCGGCTGGTTAAACTTCACTCGTGTTTATGTCCATATGCTTTAAAAACACTGTACGGGAGATAAGATTCGACTTTCACATTAAAGCAGTAAAAACAGATTGGATTTGTGGGTTTGTTTGAATTCATAGGAGACTCGGCGTAAAAATGAAATTGTAGTATATCCAGTTCAATTTGTGTCGGTCATCTCTCCTTTAGCTTTCAGTCTCCAACAACTCCCAAGGAAACGCTGTGGCTCAGTGGATAGTGTGCTGGACTTCGAATCAGGGGATAGCAAGTTCGAGTCCCACTGCAGTCATTATGTCGTTGTGTCCCTGGGCAAGACACTTCACCCCACATTGCTCCTGTGGGGATTGTCCACAGTTCTGAATGTATGAAATGGCTTTGGATAAAAGCGGCTTATTCCTTTGGCCAACACTGATCAGACACTAATAGAACACCCTGTCATCTAAAAAGAGCTGAAAGACGCTAGGCTTTCCTTTCATTTGTGATATTACAGTTACAGGTGGGGTCGGTAAGTTTGAGAAACCGGCTCGAGATACACTTGTTATATTCCATGGAATGCTCTTAACATCCGATAGCAATGAATATCTGAAGTGCTTTGACAAAAAATCCATAAAAAAATATCATCAGTGGAAGCCATGGCGCTGTAAAAAGCTCGACCAATCATCTGAGCCGGCTAAAGTAACTGGATGGCCTACCTGCCTGTCAGCCTTCCATCTGGGCACACACTGACCTCGTGCCCTCATTGGTCATGTGCGCACGTGTGTGTTGGAGGCGGGGCTCTGTGAGGAAGTGGCAGATTTGTTCCGGCTGTGTATTTTCAAATTCTAGCGCACTCGAGCTGCTTTCTCCAAGATTACCTACCCCACCTTTAAGTTGTTGATGCATATAGATTCAAAAATATATAAATGTGCTGCTTCAAACCATTTTAATCCTCTCTAACTGGCGAGTACATTCCAGCTCTTAACCAGAAGACGTTACTCCCACTTGCATCTGCTATTCATTTGAGTTTTTAGTCGTTAGTCATAAATGGTGTTTCATGTGAGGCTTACTGGATGCACTGCGTGTGTCATCAAGATACATCTGCCATCAGCGATGCTAACGCCCACTACAGCAAGCAGCCTATCGAGAATGTGCATTCACTACGTCGGAGTCACGGCTCCTAAAGCATCAGAGGTTCGCTCCACATTTATCTAAACTAAACACTAATGCTGTCGTTTGTCTTGGGAGAACAATGCAGAAAATAAAAGCTTAGAAATGTCTCACAATTAGGAGAGAATGAACCAGGCGCGTTGGAGAGAGAACGAGGACACGGGCTGATTTATTGCCCTCATGTAATATTCATCAATGCTTAGTGGGAATCAATTCAAAGTGGTGCGACATGCCGTGCTCAGAGTGCACATAGTGAAAGAGAGGTGCCACCTGTTTACTATCAGAGGGGAGGTACCTGCTAATATGGGTTACTGTCAAAATAATAACACTTATAGCACTTTTTAGAGCAGTGCGGCAATTTCATCTGTTTTTCTTAAGATAACGGAGAAAATAATAATATATTAAACAAAGCAAAACTGGTTGTAACTGGACAACTGTGCTCATCCACCATGTTCACATTATTCCTGGCAAACAAATGTCAACAAGCTCCTTCAGCAGCGTGAACGATAATCATTAGAAATGCGGTGAAGTATAAAATAATGTGAAGCAACTGTGCAGAAGCTAATCGTTTGTGTTCACCTTATCTCCGACGGAGAGCCTCGTGCAGGCGGCAGATATGGAGCAGAACTTCTCGTACTGCAGAGCGTTGACCCGAGCCTGTATGTCACATCCTCGCTAGCAGCAGAACAACCCATTTAACTCCACGCTTCTAAATCAGCGTTTAATCACCAGAACGACAAGCTCAGCTAATTGTTGCCCGCCCTCCCCCCCCCCGTCAGCGCCTCCTGGCGGCTATTTCCAGCTACATCTGCAGATAGGTTACACGGTGTCTTCTTCTGGGTTGTTAATTATTACGATCATCCAGGAACGCTTAAACACACACGACGAATGTGTTACGTTCCACTGGATGCCTGCTAGAGTTTCTCTTTACACGGGAGTGGGAAGGGAGTGCTTTGAAGTCTTGTAAGAGCATTGCCAAGCGAACATTTCCAACAAAACAACTGATTTACGAATCTGTCTGAGGTCTCCATAGCCAGCGAGGAAAGTCCCAGAGACCTACATGTATGATCGAATACTCTACTCACAAATCTGAGCCAACTGATTTTAACACCTTAGGTAAGTGTGTATCAGTGTGTGTGTGTGTGTGTGTGTGTGTGTATCAGTGTGTGTACGCATCCATCTATCCTCAATGTTCCTTAGGAAATTAAAGTAGGAAGACATGATTAGTATTCAACAGGGAGCATCTGTTTTGACTCTGAAACACTCCTACATGAGTATACAAAGTGAAATGTATAATTATGTAATGTTTTGAAAGGCAATACTGAAGACCAATAAGGATTGAGAGATACCACGTCAAGTCTTATTTCAAACAGGATATGTTTATGGTATAATAACCCTCCTTTTCAGTATAACAGTTAAATCAGAAAGTGGCCCGAGACATGAATGAACATCTGGCGATAATGAGTCAAACAGACACTGGAGGACAGTCACATTTACGAGGGCACTAAAAGCAGGAAAGAATCTATTTAACACGATAATTAATGGTTTTATAAGCTATAAATAAATGTTTTGGGGAACATTGTGAAAGCTCTGAATGAAGACATTTCTGGATCATCCAAAAAAGTGTGGTTATTTTTATTTTATTCTCGTAAAAAAGAATAAACAAGAAAGTCTATATCTGTTTTGTTTTAAGATTGCACAAAAATGTTTCAAATAAACTGTAATTTAGTGCGAAAACAAACCAACTGTTCTTCTTACAGCTGAGCAGCACGTCTTTCCTCTTTTAGCAACAAGGCGATCCAGACGCAGACTGCACGAGGCCGAGTTGGAGAGGAGTTGAACAGATTTGAGGTTGTGGCTCTCAGACAGACGGGCAGATGTTCAGTCTGAGGGCTGTGGTCAGGGACAGAGAGTAGCCATGTGGAGAGACTCTGCAGACAACACGGATAAACAATGGGTTTAAAGTGCTGACTCAGCTTTCGGGGTGTTCGGGGGTGTTAACATCCATATTTGGTGGAGCAGGACTCGCTGTGCTTCATACCCCGAGGAGGGAAACATAAATATTGTGGAGCAAAACCAATACGCTCGAGTACACACACACACAACAAAATTGCCTGCATGCTCACATCCGGCGCCGGATGCCATTACATGCTGGGTTTTATTCAGCTCACAAACCCATTTAAGAAACATATTTTCTGCCGTTTTATTTCCACAATCCCAGCTCGCAGTTTGCGCCTAGCAACCTCTCGGCGAGCGGTGGCAGGGCGCCATTAACATACTTGGGTTAGCGTCTCACAACCTGGCAACCGAGAGCAACAGCCCTCAATACGGAGGACGCAGTCGTAAAGCTCATCAGCCTGCAATAAAGCACAGTTTGACCCCTCTGCGTTAAATCAGTCGCTCAACGAGAAGCGCAGGTGCTGCTTCACCATCACGGGGACATATGGCATTGGATTATCAATCTGTCCTCCCTGCTGTCGCCCAAACGTGGTTTAATCCTGCTAAACATAGAGAGCAGGATGAAACCTGGGCTGGGTGTGTATTTAATTGCAATTAAAGATGAATGTTCCCTAGATGACAAAGAGAAGTCTGGATATGTCTCCACGACACCGCGGCTTTCCTTCTCTTGACCACAGCTGTGACTGCAGATGTGGAGCTGGTGGCGGGGATCCGAACTAATGTGTGGACGCAGATGAGACTATGATCTACAGGACGAGAGCCGAGTGTTGGCGACGGATGAATGTTAGCGAGGCCGTGATGGAGCACAGAGGTGAGGTGTTGGACGGGCTTCAAAAGAGGGTACGGAGCGAGGGAAGATGGAGGACACGTCAGAGGGGGGTATTAGCACGCCTGCCATCATCTCAGGGAGCAATGGAGGAGGAAGAGACGTCAACAAAGAGAGGGAACGATGCTTTTAGAGAAGCGGGGGGGGGGGGGGGGGGGCAGCAGCGATACTGAACAGGGCCAAACGTTTAAAGGGGGCCCCTTGTGCTTCGTTTACAAAATGTCACTCAAAAGACACAAAAAGCAACTTGACACAAAGCAACTATAAAGTAGGGCCGCTCGATTATGGCAAAAATCATAATCTCGATTATTTGGGTCAATAATTGATATCACGATTATTAAAAACGATTATCCATTTACTTTGAAAACATCAGTTTATTGGAGAGAAACATTTATTATTGTTGATTATTCAGTTATTAACTCTAAGTAAACTGAAAAACCAATTTAAAAAAATTATTAAATACAAAATAATAATAAAAAAATAATCGTTATATTTCGATAACGTTGTTTTCGTAATCGTTGCAAGCCATAATCGTAATTGCGATTAAAATACGATTAATTGAGCCGCCCTACTATAAAGTGACTCGAAACAATGATTCCAAAGACACACGACGAACACAAAAGGGACACAACTACTGTACAAGGAGAAAAGAGCAACCTCATAGATACACGGAACGACTAAAGAGTAATAATAATCATAAAAATACTCAAAAAAGCCTATAAATACACACACACGCAAATCATATTAAATTAGGGTGCTTCATGAAGCCACGTAAACACTCCATCTCTCACAGCAGGGGGGGGCCTCCGTTAGAAACAATACATCACAATGTGTCCAGACGTGTGATACAGCAGCTCTGTATGATGCACTAAAGAGAAACCATCAGTCCGTGCACTTCACAGCCAGAGATTACTGCTGCTCCATACGTCTTCATTTGGAAACCCAACAACAGATAACAGAACACACACACACACACACACACACACACACACGTGCAAACAGACATGCAAACACAGACATGCATATAAAAGCATGAGGAACTCGCTGCTAATGGAGCACAGCTCTCAGCATCTGCGTCTCATGTGTCTCATCAAGGACGGATGAAAAACATCCTCACACACTTTGTCCTCCCTCCTCTCTCTCTTATGTTCCTGCCTCGCCCCCGTCCTTCAGTCTCCTCAACATATCACACATCAGACAGGATCCAGCTGTAGCTCATCCGCTGACACATTCCCACTAACACAGCAGGGAGAAAAGCATGTCTGTATTTCTACAAGTGTGTGAGACTTTAGGCCAAGTTACTACTGTAACGGCCCGTCCACACAGCGGCGCTGGAAGCTTCTTCTTGGAAGCAGAGCGGAGCTTTCCTGGCGTTGCAGGCTGCAAAAGTTCAACTTTTGAAGCTTCTGAAGCTTTCGGTGGAAGCGTCAGCCAATCAAATCATATGCCGGTACAAGCTCTAGCCAATCAAACCACTGCTTTTGTGTCAGGGGCGGGACATTCATGTGATTGGTTGTTGATCGAGCTTCAGACACGCCCAGCTTCAAGCTTTTTTTGAAGCTGTAGTGTGGACCGGCCGTAAGACGATACGTCTAAAGCATGATGAGAAGATTTGACAGTGTAGGCAATGTGCAGATGCCATGTTGGAGTATTCTCCTGGGATTTAAAGAGCCTGTGACACCATCCCAACAACTGTTGTGCAATGAAATATTGGGCTACTAGTCATCTCGAACCGTCAGTTTAAAAAAGAAAAAGCGATACCGTTTCGTTAAATATCAATAATTTCGAACATCGCTGGGAAATTCCTTCGACTCATTTTGAAGTTTTGGGGGAAGCCGGAAGTGACGTCAATGCGGGAACGCTTCGAGAGCCAAACACGGACAAAGTGTGTTGTCGTGCGTAGAAATGGTGAATTACTGAGTTTAGGCACGTTAATAACGTTTTAATGAAGTTGACTACAGTATATTCATATTTGTCAGTGCTTTCATGTCAATTCGGCGACATAAATATACATGATCGTGGTGAAGATGATGATTACATTAGGATTAAAATCGGGAGTGAGAGCTGCTGAATTTCCTCCCGTCGGATGTGATATAAAAACAAATCGATTATTTTTGTGGTTATAAACTCAAGTGGATGAAACTACATTTATTAGTGCTTTCATGTCAATTCGGCGAACATATGATACATTAAATGATGAGTGAGGATGATGATTAAAAATCGTTTGTTTGAGCCGGTCTGCATTTACTGATGAGAAAACAAACCGATGCTTTTTGTAGTTGTAGTACACCAACGTGGATTAAACGTGTGGTTTTTTTACCACAATGTTGGGGAAATTAATAGATAAAATGCACGGATTATTATTATTATTCCCACTCCGATCGGGACACTAGGTCCACCGTTTCCCCGCAGCGAGGCTCCCCCCGTTGACAGTTTACGTGGGCTGGGTGCAGTGGCGGACTGGCCATCGGGACGAATCCCGATGGGCCGGTACCGAAGTGGGCCGGTCGGATAAGTCACTAGCACATCCCCCATAGGCGGCGCGTGAGGCTCAGGTTTGAGAAGGCTAAATAACTTCTTTTACCTGACGCTGCCCGCCTCCGGCGTCTATAGAAAAGAGATCCACTCAGTGTGCGGAGTTTAAATCTCTCAAGTCATATTACAGGATAAATGAAATACAGTTTAAACTGCCGTATGCAGAGAAGACGCCGACGTGTCGCACTTATCATTCATATTACATCATCGATCATATAATATCATAATATATCATATATTTCCTTATCTGAGTCAGCTGAGCCTCATCTGGCCGTGCAACACTCACAGTGTCACAGACTGGATGCAGAAGTATTATTTAACACATTATGTTGACGAAACACTCGAGTCAAATGTAATTAAAGTCAGATCCACTCGTGTCTTAGACGTGAACGCGCTCTCAGCTGGCGAGAGAAACCCTGGCTTGATTTACCGAGTTGATAACCAGCGTCGTAGGACCGCTTAGCGAGATCTCGTTTGTTAGTTTGTTGTTAGTTTGTTTGTTACTCAAACATATCCAGGGTCTGTTGAACTGGCTTCGTAGTACAGGGCACAGGTGGCGAGCAGCGCTAATGTCAAAGACACAGACATTATACATTATATTTGTATTTTACATCCCCACTCCCCCCGTTGACAGCTTACTAGCGGTACCGAAGTGGGCCGGTCGAGAGTCCCGGGATGATTTTTAGTCCCAGTCCACCACTGGCTACATGACCATACGATCGCCCATATTGACGCACCTCATTCCTAAACTTCTAACAGATACAACATAAACCGATCCTTCAGCCTCATATGAGCTCTCAGACACGTTCAACATTAACCTGTCTGAGCTTGCTGCTGTGTGCGCCGTCGTGCGTTTACATCTGACTGTATATATATATAAAGGTTTACATGCAGCTGCTGGGATCCTGGACGGTGCAGCTGGAGCGCTGTGCCCGCAATGACGTCACCCATCATTTGGCGGGACTTGAAGAATCCGCGAGAAGATCCAGAAAATTGTCAACATTGAAGGATTAATGGTTATCAAAGTACAAATATCCAAAATCAGTTCAGTAACGGTTTTCAAGGGGACAATATGTACTCAAATTGATGGGTTTGGATGATGGGGGAAAACCGTGTCACAGGCTCTTTAATGGGAGGGACCACCGTCTAATATCATCTTTATATCATAATATACCACATGGTCATTGATGGGCAAACGGGGGTGGTGCCATTAATTTGCCCTGATGGAAACAGGCCTTGGTTAGTATTGTCTGTACACACCGAGTTGTTTTGAGAGGGGACCCCTGCTGGTACAGCTGGCTCTCCTTAAAGGTGCGGACACTCAAATGATGCATGATATAGCCTTGCTAGCAGATGCTTTCTCATGGTGGGTGTATCACTCACGACCAAAGGGAGCTCAGGGTCGAGGGTGAAGCCGATTGGGTAAGCGGTTCTTGGAGGCCAAGCAGCCGGCATCTTGTCTGGCCTCGAGATCAGGAACGGCAAACGTGGTTGATCAGAAAAAGATGTCAACAATGACTGAGCAGCTGAAAGAGTGGCTCGAGACATTGATCCAACAAGTGCATCTGGGGAGTAGATTAAAGATGCCTGCTGACGGAGGCGTGTGGTGCAGTGGGTTGTGCGTTGGTGTTGGGATCAGGGAACAGGTTCAAACCCCGCTGCAGTCAGCATGTTGTTGTGTCCCTGAGACACTTCACCCCACACTGCTCCTGTGGGGATTGCCCACTGTACTGAGTGTGTACAGCTGCAAGAAAAAGTGAACCCTTTGGAGTGACTTGGATTTCTGCATAAGTTGGTCATAAAATGTGTTCTGATCTTCATCTAAGTCACAACAACAGACAAATACGGTCTGCTTAAACTAATACCACACAAACAATGATATGTTTTCGTGTTTTTATTGAACACACCATGTAAACATTCACAGTGCAGGGTGGAAGAAGTATGTGAACCCCGAGGCTAAAGACTTCTTCAAGAGCTACTGGGAGTCAGGAGTCAGCCACCCTGGAGTCCAACCAAGGAGACGAGATTGGAGGTGTTGTTTAAAGCTGCCCTGCCCTATAAAAAATACACACCACTTTTGAATTTGCTATTCTTAAGAAGCTGCCAGATGTGAGCCATGCCTCGCTCAGAAGAGCTCTCAGAAGACCTACCATTAAGAATAGTTGACTTGCATAAAGCTGGAAAGGGTTCCAGAAGTATCTCTAAAGCCTTGATGCTCATCAGTCCACGGTCAGACAAGTTGTCTATACATGGAGAAAGTCCAGCGCTGTTGCTGCTCTCCCTAGGAGTGGCCGTCCTGTAAAGATGACACAGCGCAGAATGCTCAATGAGGTGAAGAAGAATCCTAGAGAGTCAGCGAGAGACTTAAAGAAATCTCTGGCACATGCTAACATCTCTGTTGACGAATCTACGATACGTAAAACACTGAACAACAATGGAGTTCATGGAGGACACCACGGAGGAAGCCACTGCTGTCCAGAGAAAACATTGCTGCACGTTTGAAGTTTGCAAAAGAGCACCTGGATGTTCCACAGCACGACTGGCAACATGTTCTGTGGACAGATGAAACCAACGCTGAGTTGTTTGGAAGGAACACACGACGCTATGTGGGGAGGATCCAAAGGGTTCTGTAAGTCGCTTTGGATAAAAGTGTTTAACAAGCAGTGTTGGGACTAACGCGTTACAAAGTAAGTCTAGTTTCTCCACCTGGAGATATTCTCACTACTTCACTTTTGTCGAGCACAAAGAAAAGAACGTTTTAGTTAAATGTAAGTTGTGTCCTGGCGGGTCAAAGAGCCTATCTCCTGCCCAAACCAGTCATTCAAATCTCTTAAAACATCTGCAGAAACAACATGCTGGGACGAAGCTAGTAGCTAAGACCACAGAGACTCAGCCGACGCCACTCCACCTGCACCTGCACCTCCACCTCCACCTGCACCTCAGCAACAGCGGCTGGATTTTAACCGAGGGACTGCTGCCAGGGGAAAGTCGATGAAGCCATTGCACGGTATGTTGTAGAACACATGCAGGCTATTGCTACAGTGGAGTCACCCGCTTTCAGGGAGCTAGTTAGCATGATAGCATGTCCGGGCGGCACACGGCATATGGGACGGGAAACTTTTTCCAACTACCTGGAGAAAGAATATACAAAAATGTAAAGCCAGCTAATATCGATGCTATCCAGATTGCATATAATGCATGTCAAGTTGATCAACAGATTATATTATTCTCCAATGCAATAGCAGTACTGAAATGAAGGCTATAAGGGCATTAATTAATTTTAAATCCAGGCTGAAGACTTTTCTTTTTGTCGCTGCTTTTAATTGAACTCTTCACATCTTAAACTGCACTGTAACTTTTATCCATGTATTTTTCCTTAATGTTTATTTTATTAGCTTTTCTTTTTTAATGCTTAATGTCTTTCATTTTTTTTTTGTAAAGCACTTTGAATTGCCTTGCGTTGAAAAGTGCTATATAAATAAACTTGCCTTGCCTTAATGTAATGGGAGCCCTTTTTTTAAGTAGTTAAAACGTTACTTTTCACAGTAACGCATTACTTTTTGGTGTAACTAATCAGTAAAGTAACTGCGTTACTTTTGAAATGAAGTAACTAGTAATGGTAACTAGTTACTGGTTTTCAGTAACTAGCACAACACTGTTAACAAGTGACATGTAATGTAATATCTACCGGGTCATAGATCTGACAATGCAATAATGTCAGCTGCTAAGAGACTATAACCAGTACTAGTGAAGCGTTTCTTTAAAAGTAAATACTCCACATAGTCACATGATCCGAATACATCCCTTTAGTATTTTCTGGACACATTGATCCGATGAGGCGTTGTGTTAACATCCCAGGACGTAATCTGGGCTAAAGGTTCCCGGGCTCAGGAATGTTCCATACTGTAAAACCCAACGGTCCGCCCTGGGCAAACATTTGGGAAAGGAGGAACTGTGTTTATCTCGCTGCTTTTAGTCCTCAAGATTTATCAGAGCACACTCCTGCAGTCATTAGGCAGAGGAGGGCGAGCCGCCCGCAGCAACCCAGCGCTGACTCATCACCTCCAGAAACCAGCGAGGCTCCTCTGGGAACCACGGCTGATGAGAAACAGAGTGGCGCCCCCAAACGATGAAACGAGAGAGTGTTTCATTTAATTCACGTGGATGTGCAGAAAGATTTGAGGAATTCAGACAAACAGAAAGTTAAACAATTATGGGTACACTTTAAACGGACTTTATGAGGTTTAAATCGACCAATCTCAGTGTGATGCATGATTTTAATGCATAATGTATACAGATGTTGAGTGACAGGTGTCTTAGCCTATCACATCATGCGATACATGTCGGAGCAGCTCCCATTACATCAGCTCGCAGTAAAGTTTGATGGTGGTGATTCCTGCAGTACTCTAAACTGTTATTATTGGGTTGTTTTGATGACAAGACACGGGGACAGTCTTCATACATGTCACACGTGTTGTTTCGTATGTTGTTGGTGAATCTCTGGTTTAAGTCATTAAACGATCCATGTATGTTTTTAAACGCAACAAATACGTCTTTAAATCAAGATTTCTGTATATTTGATTATGCATTACTTAACACTTAAGGTATTTTTCAGTTTGATTAGAGGGCGAGATGGTGGTTAGTGAAGTTTGAAGCAATAACAATTTACTTTAGACATCTTTAATTTAGATACACTGGAGGTAGCAATGATCCTGCTCTGTATTTACTCTGATCGTGGTCGAAGGTCATGAGAAGTGTAGTGAGAGTTGATTCGTTTTTCACAAGGACTGCTTCATATACGAGGAACACACACACACACACACACACGCGCGCGCACACACACATGCGCGCACGCACACACACACGCACACGCACACACACACACACACACACGATTGAAGAGTCAACAAATACCGAGAGACTAAGATATCAAACATCACACTTTAGGTTGCCTCAGTTTCATTGAGTGCAAGGCATTGTGGGTAGACGGAGAGAAAGCCCTTGAGCAGGCAGACGTGCTTTAAAGTGGCTGATGCAATAAAATGTTTTCTATTACATTAACTCCCGAATCTGAAACTTCAACTATTTGGAAGTGAAATGACTCAATCTAAATATTACCATTTAAACGTCAGCAGCAGAATGAATGCGTAATTCTGTAAAAGCCGTTTTTTTTTTTTAATAACGTTTTTTATAGGATGTTATATTAAACAAGAACAGTTAAAAAACGGGCTACAAATAAGATTAAGAAGAGAGGACGGATAAAAGGGAATGCATAAAATCTACATTTTTAGTAGAGAAACCATGAAAAGAACAGGATCAAAATCCGTAGCTGTGCATAAAAGCAAGTCATAAAAGTGCTTTAAGAGGTGATTTCAGTGCCGTCCATAATCCTTATGAGGAAAGAGCAGAAAATCAAGTGGCTTTGCTTTAATTGGGAGTGCTTCATGTCGCTCATTAGCATCGGCTTTGATATAAAAAAGAAAGCTCTAAGTCACCAAAGACATGTGAGCATATCAGCTAAAACCTGCCAGAGCATACAGAGACTGTGCACCAGTTAAACTCGATTTACTGGCCCCGAGATGCCATGTGATGAAAGTGCAGCGCGCTCAGAGAGCTGTGCTGTGTGGTACCATTAGCTGGAAAGGAGCAAGACATGAGGATCCTATAAATGTGTATTTCACAGTCAAACATCTTTGATATGCCACGCAGTCCCTCTGAGTTGCATTCATGGTTTAGGTTCATGAATCGCTTCAACATGCGAGTGATTGCCTGATGAAAGGGTGTTTAAGCTTCTTTAAACTATCAAATACACACAAACGTTGACAAATAAAGTGCATCTGCAGCCATTAACCCGTTAAACCCCGGGGACCCTGTTTTTTTTTTTCACGACACTGTATCTCACCATAGCTGTCAATCTGATCAAAAGACGTGTTCAATGGCATTACAACCAGAAAAAACGCAGCTGAACCGGTTAATCCATAGGTTTTTAACGTCTATGTATAAAAAAATGATTTAATTTATAATCCATAATTCCATCTTTATGTAAAAATCGGAGAGCAAATGTTAGCTGCTAATGGTAGCCACCAGAGTGGCTGCTGCTTCAGGGCTGAAGTCGAATAGTCCATTTAGCTTAGGAACCTTCCTAAAGGAGTGAAATGACCCGGAAGTCCCTCAGTGGCAGCCATGATAAGTGCCGTTCGAATTCTCTAGAATGATGAGAATGATAGGAAAGGAGGTTTCAAACTTCCTTTATAACCTCCTTTAGCTTAGGAACCACTGGACCTCCCTAACCGACAGGAGAAGCGAAAATGCTGCCCCACAATGCCTTGCAGCCGCAGCATTTGCGTCACACAACAGTCGGCCGTTCACGGAAACAAACGATTATGACGGAGAAATTATATCATGAAAGTTACGGTGCTTATTAAGCATTTTAAAACATAGGTGGTAAGTTGCCAAAGTGCTTTGTTTTGAACGTTCATCAGTATTATAATAAAGAGAGAAATATGAACGTTAGTTTTCACTGAAATGATCAAATAAAGTCAACATTTCAGTCTTTACTGAGCTGTGTGGGGTTTGTTCAACTTCTAAAAGATGTTTGAATGGTGATATACACAGTGATAGATGTTAAGGACTAACGTTTATAATAAATACATCTGTATTGATTTTTAGATCTTTAGTTCATACAATCATACGTATTGGGATCATTGGTATTAATGTGGACCGGAGGGAGAGGGTGACGAGCATAAATTTCACTTTCCTTTTGTATTTCAATTCCAACTTTGGTCCTGAAGAATATGTTTCTCTGTTGTCCACGTTCATAAAGCAAAGCAGCAGCATCAGAGCACGGTGCAGAGTCTCTCGATGAGTCCGTCGTTCTTATTAAACATCCATGTTGTAGTCCGCTGTATAGAAAACTGTGGTTTCCATGGTTCCCCACAGCAGCAGACGCACACAATGACGTCCGCTGGCGCATCATAAACACGTCGGATAGTGAAAGTGCAGTCGGATTCTCTAAAGCACCGCAGTCTCTTCTCCTAAGTCCTTTTGAATGCTCCTATCCACTATCCCTTAACCCCGTGACGTTTCACTCAGATGTCAAGGAATAGACGATAGGGTTAGAACTTAGGAGCTGATCTTTGGACTATTCGACTGCAGCCCCGGTCTAGGCTATGCGGTAGTCTCACACACACACACATTACCAAATAAGGACTATGTGGGAGTTCCCCTCGATTCCATTGGCTCTGACGGTTAGAAAGAGATGTCACATGTCAAAATCCAGCAAGGGGGGCCAGAGATATGGAAAATCCACCCAAATGACCCCAGAAGAGGTTTTTTTGCTAAATCCGTCTAAAAAGGTCAAATATCACTTGTTTTGCATCAATCTTGATACAGGGTACTTGTTTATATGTTGTACTTTGGATTCCTAAAGCTTTTAGTCTACTAACCCATCATCCAAGGTTAGTTTCACAATAAGTACAACATGTTTTTTGGACGGACACTATAATTTACAGTTTTTTTACCATGTTCAAATCTGAATTTTCTTTAAAATAAAAAACATCTATATTGAATCTGACTTTTCTTCATCCAACTCACCGGTTCATCATTACTTTGAGAAAAAGGATTATTAATGTAACCCTTTTAGAAGGTATGGTCATTTGTTCTGGGAATGTCATTTTCTAGCCTGAAACCTGAAAAACAGGCTCGGGGTTTAACAGGTTAAAGACAGGAGAATATCTGAGTCATCCGTCAAAGAGAATCAGCGTCAATCCTTGTGTCAAGTTCATTCACTTAAGTCAAGTTAATGAGGCCGTTCATTTGAACATAAAGAATTTAAAAGAAGGATTCGTTATGGGCTTCTTTAAAATGCGTATTCATTGTATATGTCATGTTAACTGGCTCCTGGCCTCAAAGTGGAGAGGAGCAAAGCTTGTTGATTACTTGTTTCTTTACTTCCATAACATAGTGACATCACTTTGTAACACTACTATTGGCTAGCGCTCCAACACATTGTAGGTGATAAGCTAAGGGTTAGGACATCTCTAAGCGGTTGATCAATCCCAACAGAGCCGACTGAGACATGTCCCAGTAGAGACACTACATACTCAAAGACCCCGGTCCTCAAAGAACTACACTGGCTTCCCGTTACTCACCGCATCAACTACAAATTCCTGGTCCTTACCTATAAAGCCCTCCACCATCTGGCCCCCCCGTACCTCACTGACCTTCTCATCCCCTACCATCCTCCCCGGACCCTCAGATCCACCTCGGCCGGCCTGCTTTCCACCCCCATTGGCAATCTCCGGAGCTTTGGAGACAGAGCCTTCTCTGTGGCCGCCCCAAAGCTCTGGAACTCCCTCCCCCAAGACCTCCGTGAGTCCGAGTCCCTCACTCTGTTCCAGTCCCGCCTCAAAACCCATCTTTTCACCTCTCTCTATCCGTAAAACACCCCCCCACTCATTTTCGACCTCCTCCTGACTGCCACTGTGTTTTGTTTTGTTGTTTTTGTTGTTTTTCTTAGTCTGTTGTCTACCTGCCCCAGTCTATCTACCCCCCCCCCCCCCCTCATATTGTAAAGCGTCTTTGGGTACTATAAAAGCGCTATATAAATCCAATATATTATTATTATTATTATTACTGATATACACCTGGACATCAGCAGGAGAGGACTCTTTAAAGTAGAGACACTACATACTGATATACACCTGAACATCAGCAGGAGAGGACTCTTTAAAGTAGATACACTACATACTGATATACACCTGAACATCAGCAGGAGAGGACTCTTTAAAGTAGAGACACTACATACTGATATACACCTGAACATCAGCAGGAGAGGACTCTTTAAAGTAGAGACACTACATACTGATATACACCTGAACATCAACAGGAGAGGACTCTTTAAAGTAGAGACACTACATACTGATATACACCTGGACATCAGCAGGAGAGGACTCTTTAAAGTAGAGACACTACACACTGTACTGATATACACCTGAACATCAGCAGGAGAGGACTCTTTAAAGTAGAGACACTACATACTGATATACACCTGAACATCAGCAGGAGAGGACTCTTTAAAGTAGAGACACTACATACTGATATACACCTGCACATCAGCAGGAGAGGACTCTTTAAAGTAGAGACACTACACACTGATATACACCTGAACATCAGCAGGAGAGGACTCTTTAAAGTAGAGACACTACATACTGATATACACCTGAACATCAACAGGAGAGCACTCTTTAAAGTAGAGACACTACATACTGATATACACCTGAACATCAGCAGGAGAGGACTCTTTAAAGTAGAGACACTACATACTGATATGCACCTGAACATCAGCAGGAGAGGACTCTTTAAAGTAGAGACACTACATACTGATATACACCTGAACATCAGCAGGAGAGGACTCTTTAAAGTAGAGACACTACATACTGATATACACCTGAACATCAGCAGGAGAGGACTCTTTAAAGTAGAGACACTACATACTGATATACACCTGAACATCAGCAGGAGAGGACTCTTTAAAGTAGAGACACTACATACTGATATGCACCTGAACATCAGCAGGAGAGGACTCTTTAAAGTAGAGACACTACATACTGATATACACCTGAACATCAGCAGGAGAGGACTCTTTAAAGTAGAGACACTACATACTGATATACACCTGAACATCAGCAGGAGAGGACTCTTTAAAGTAGAGACACTACATACTGATATACACCTGAACATCAGCAGGAGAGGACTCTTTAAAGTAGAGACACTACATACTGATATACACCTGAACATCAGCAGGAGAGGACTCTTTAAAGTAGAGACACTACATACTGATATACACCTGAACATCAGCAGGAGAGGACTCTTTAAAGTAGAGACACTACATACTGATATACACCTGAACACCAGCAGGAGAGGACTCTTTAAAGTAGAGACGCTACATACTGATATACACCTGAACATCAGCAGGAGAGGACTCTTTAAAGTAGAGACACTACATACTGATATACACCTGAACATCAGCAGGAGAGGACTCTTTAAAGTAGAGACACTGTATGTTATGGGAAATATAAGAGAGAACGTGCAGGACAGATACTGAAGAGGTAGAATAGGATAGTAGGTGCAGCAGGGGTTAAACCTGTAGTGACGCAGAGAGACTGAAACGTGTCCTCTGTTGACTGATGGAGTCCAGGAAGAGTCCTCGGGGAGATCTCACTCTGCCCATTTCCTTTTAAGAGAGACGGTAAGATCCAACCCCCAAACCAAACGCACAGATCGAGCGGAGGAGAAAATCATAATCAATGGCGGAGGCGAACATAAACCAGAAAGGTCTTTAAGGTGAAACACTCGCCTGCCCCGCCCGAAAGCTTTTCCAGCCATCGGCCCACTGCTACGAGCCTCTGGGCTTCTGCAGGTTCATCTGATTAGATCCGCCTCATAAAGAAGAGCTCCTGAGGGCTGAGGTCAGAGAAGCTGCAGCAGAGGGAGATCCCCATCTAATTGTGAGGATGGAGCGCAGGACTGTGGGGACTCAGCGATAATTTAATTGTGTGTGTGTGTGTGTGTGTGTGTGTGTGTGTGTGTGTGTGTGTGTGTGTGTGTGTGTGTGTGTGTGTGTGTGTGTGTGTGTGTGTGTGTGTGTGTGTGTGTGTGTGTGTGTGTGTGTGTGTGTGTGTGTGTGTGTGTGTGTGTGTGTGTGTGTGTGTGTGTGTGTGTGTGTGTGTCTGTGTGTGTGTGTGTGTGTGTGTGTGTGTGTGTGTGTGTGTGTGTGTGTGTGTGTGTGTGTGTGTGTGTGTGTGTGTGTGTGTGTGTGTGTGTGTGGGATGACGTATTGCTGACGCTCCTCCGTCATCGATGTACACAGATTACCTCTGCAGCCGACAGCTTTGTGCATGTTCTACCTACATGGGGCACACCGAGGCGTAGTGAGTCCCGTCAGTTATGGATAATGTCTCTTAACCTTTTAAAATATGCAGAACACTTCAATGTTTTACACGTAAAGCTTATTTGCCTGCAAAGGTCAAATCATGTATCCTTTCCTTGGACAACTTATCGACATTCTCAGAGTGACGTAAATATATTTAGAAAGAAATCCTGTAGGAATATTATTCAATTATCAAATTATTTGCAGTGTATTTTTTTTCCGTGTCTCTAAAATGTAAAAATAAAAGGTCCAAGTTTAGATGAAATCAACATTTTAATTTTACAATAAAATCTAATAAAGAAAAGTAATATATTAGTGCATTTGAGAATCTGGAATGTTTGTCTTTTTTGCTTGAAAATGAAAACATTGATTATCGAGAACCTTTCCGTTCAAAAATCTTGTTTCTCTAAAAGTCACACAGCCGTTTAAACTATTATAAGTTACACTACCATAACTTTTTAATTGACATTAAACATGTTTCTTTATATGCAAATATTGCCTACAAACGATTAAATGGAAATTTAAGAGGAATATATAAACTTTTTTTTTTCGAGAGGCAATTTGCAGATAAGAAACACACGATGCAGCTTCAGCATGCAGCTCAGACAGCGTATTGAACTGTTGGGAAAACACTGAATGTCCTCTTCCAACATGAGAGTAGCATGATAACAAAGGTATCCCAACTGTAGCTGTGAGCATGACAGGATGTGTGATGACCCAGAAGAGCATCAGGACTGTTTGAGGCAGATGATAGCTATGTGATGAACATGATGATTCAGCCTCTATGGAGAGAGACATCAAGCATGCTCATTTCTGACGTGGAGCTAATCTGAAGTAAACATTGAATACTGCTTTCTACTCCTCCATCTTGTGACTGTGTGACTCCCTCTCTTGGATATCAGCATGTGAAGGACACTGCTCAGGAACTACTTGATGCTCTGTATGTGATGACTCCTTCCCTTCTGGAGAGGATCACAGATACATGGATCCTGAGGCTGAAGCTCAAGCCGGGGACGAGGGATTATTAACATTTTTAAGTATTTAGAAAAAGTCAGAATTTTGAGAAAAAGTAACATTTTTGAGATTTTTGTGAAAAAGTCAGATTTTTTTAGATATTTGAGAAAAATTGTCAGAATTTTGAGAAAAACTGTCAGAATTTTGAGGGAAATTGTCAGAATTTGGAGATTTTGTGTAAAAAGTCAGAATTTTGAGAAATTGTCAAAACACCAACATTTTGAGAAAAACCTCAGTATTTTGTTCATGACAGGATGTATGATTACCTAGAAGAACCGGCATTCCTCCATCTTGTGACTGTGTAACTCCCTCTCTTGGATATCAGGACTCTGCTCAGGAACTAGCTGATGCTCTGTATGTGATGACTCCTTCCCTTCTGGAGAGGATCCCAGATACATGGATCCTGAGGCTGAAGCTCAAGCCGGGGACGAGGGAGACGTTTCTAACAGTAAAGAGAGACAGAAATCACCTGAACACAGAGAGGCTGCAACAGGTATACAAAAGGAAGAAGAGGATTATTTCCTGTAATGACCCAGTCTTCATACAGAGTGTCCAGTCTGTCTGCCTCCTCAGACTCACACACTTCCTTCTCTCTCACTCTGAGCTCCACAGGGACTACTTTCTGGAGCTGTGTGTGTGCCCGAGCACTTGAACCTCGCCTTGCAAACAGCTCGAGCCTCGGTAATTAACACGGCTGGCAGAAGTTCAATCACTTCAATGTCTCGCGGGAGACAGGGTCCACGGGATGAATGACTCGGCTTTTTGGGAGTTAAATGAGTCCTGAGTCTCTCGGCCCGGCTGTAATGAGGAGCCGGACATGGGTGAGAAGACTTTGGCCATCATTCAGAGAAAGAGAGTCTCCGTGCTGTCGAGACGGAGAGCCGCAGCTCGTCCATCACTGCCTTGCGTCTCAAAACACTGTCTCCTCGAAATATGTTCCCATGAAACCACACTGCCATCTTTATCATGGTTTGGGGGGGGGGGGGGGGGACGGACGTATTTTCTCCAGGATTACCGGTGGTGTTTTAAAGCATATAAGGTTGTGGATTAAAACAAAATTAAGTAAATAATCATAGTTTGGGTTATGATTAAGAATGCCACGAAAACAGATCGATGTTAAATTGGACAGTACTTGTTTTTCTGCAGTACACAAGTAGGTACTAAGGGGCAGGGCTCAATATCACTGATAATGCTACATTATAAAAAACAAAGCCACGTTAAAATAGAGTAATTGGGCAAAGGGTTTATTTTAACGGTATTGTGAGTTTGGCGAGAAACAACTTGAGGCAGGTCATTAGGATACATCTGCAAAAGAAAATATGCAAATGGTGAAAAACAAGTGAACGTTGTCGTACAGCACATGGCACAAGTATCAAAAATGTCAAAAATACGTCACTGCCGGTATTGCAGCATCCCTAAGCAAGTGTCTATCAGGATGAACGAGTTTCCTTGAATGGGAGCTTTGTTTTTAAGCGACCAGGCTTCACTACAACATGGCTACGGCTAATGAAGATCCACCGAGTCAGTGAGAAAGAACCAGACGGGGGAATCTGAAAGGATTGGACCGCTAAATGAAAAATCGAGATGAAGAGTAAATAGAAAATCTCACAGGGAGCAAATCCAGATTCAGGAGACGGGGAGATAGCGCCGTCCTCCTGTTGCTACCAGCCATTTCCCTCCGACTCAAAACAGCCCTTGACATTTGGCCGGAAGCAATCACTGCAGACCTGGACGAATATAAAAGCCACGGCTCCGAGTCTCTCTGCAGATGGCTCCTATCGAGGTGGAGATGGGTTTATCTGAAGGAAGACGAGGCAGCAGTGACACGCTCACCTCCGTGTGACCCTCAGTTAGCTGCAGGTAAAATGCAACACACATACGCATTCACGCAGGCAAGGTGATAGAGGAGAAGCATCTCGACTGAAGCGGTGTATACACTCGCTGCCACAAGTATTCGTGGTGGATTATTTTTCACAATCTCCTCAGCCGATCCTGTGGGCTCAGCAGCTCCAGCTCTGATTTGCCTCACTCGGGGGAAATCAGAGTCTCCGTCCATCGAGGACGTAAAGCACCGTCTGTTTAGGACACTTCAAACACACACACACACACACACACAACGTGGTGTCTTCACACTTTCCTGCTCAGGAATCTCACGGTGTTCCCCGACACGTCATCAACATGGAAAGCCTGGTGCAGCCGTCGTAGAGACTCCAAAGACTCAGAAAAGAGTGCTTTCCAAATTACTCAGATTTCACACATAACATTTATTAGTACGTTTTGTTTGGTTCAAATCTATCTTGAACATTTGCTATAATGTGGAAATTAAATTGGCGAAGGTGCTTCACTGCTTTAATACATATTTAATCAGGCATATTAGCTCCACATTCCCAAAGACTGCAGGAATTTTTAAACAGTAATAACAATAAAGTATCCAAACATACATTTATTTCTAAGCATAGTTGCGTATCCTTCACAAACAGTATCTCAGGTGTAATGCTGAGGACAGTGTGGTGCAGTTCGGTCAGATGGTGGCGCTATAACAATCATTTTGTACGTTACGGAGAGTCGGAAACAAAGAATATTTCCTAGATTTTGAGTAATTGTCACCAACTTCGATACAGCAGATCGCTGAAGCAAGAGAGAAAGAGCCACTACTTCAACATGTCTTCATTCGGGGAACACGTCCACATATGATGTCTGATTATTCAAGACCAAATAGTTGCCATTCAGCCAACGGTTGTCTCTGCACCATCATCATCATCATCATCATCATCATCATCATCATTCCGTCTGTCTTTACAGTATGTTTGTGTGACTGTCCTTGGAATATCTCAAAAGTTGTTCATCGAATTGACTTCATGCTTGGCGGGTGTATTACTGAAGAGCCGAGGGAGTCCAGTTAATCTGATCAGCGGTTCTTCACAACTCTTCCAATTACCGGTTCCTCGCCCAGAAGGAAACGCCTCAAAATGGGACTGCACTGATTGAACAGTAGAAATACCAAGAGCTGCTGCACCACTGATAAATAGACGTGTGTGTGTGTGTGTGTGTGTGTGTGTGTGTGTGTGTGTGTGTGTGTGTGTGTGTGTGTGTGTGTGTGTGTGTGTGTGTGTGTGTGTGTGTGTGTGTGTGTGTGTGTGTGTGTGTGTGTGTGTGTGTGTGTGTGTGTGTGTGTGTGTGTGTCAGAGTCTGAACACAGTATGCGTGAGCATGCTCATGTATAATTGCCGTGGTCAGGGGGGCGATATTTCTGTCTGCTAATTAAGTTTAATTATATTGAATATCATCTACTAAGGGCCACATTAACGACTAATTAGAAATCAGAGAGTCGGTGGCAGCGGCACAGATCACCTGAGCAGCGCCCAACACATGAAGCAAATTAAATCACAACCCGAGCCGATCACAAACCCCTTATGCTTTCAAACGCTTTGATAAATAGGTAGTCGATGGTTGGAGAGATTAATGTCAGGGTAACTTCCATATGTTATTATTACCTGTTGCAGAATATTGCACTTTAACTAAAATACATCTGCTCATCTTTCTCTCCATCAGAACACGCCGCCCGTCTCCAATTAACATTATTAAAACATCTACTGCACAAAATCAGACCCAAAAAAACATACAGTGATTAATTTAAGGTATTATATCCACCATTTTAGAAATAATTGATATCGTAATGAGGCTTGGCAGACGTAAACCGTGTTGCCTTCACTGTGAGCCTGACTGTGTGCCGCTGTAAGGACGTGAAATCTGACGAATCACTAAATGAAGCTGTCGATACACCTGCCGACGTGGCTACAAAAAAAAGGTCAAAAGGATTTGTCCTTCCTGCTCACTGTGCACAAACACGCACTCGGTGAGCTCAGGACACACACACACACACACAACACTGCCACATCAACATGACTCAGACAAATAACACACACCAATAACGCAACGCAGCTAATCCCGACCAGAACAGAGCCGCTGCCAAGAGAACACAACAACAGCAGACTGAAGTGAACTCCATCCAGACGCTCTTAGTGGCCGATAAAAAACATTCATAAAAAACATTCAGCATTATTATGGAGAGGGGGGGGGGGGGTCAATACCCCCTGAAGTGGTGTTATTGTTAAGGAGAATAAGAAACGTCACGTGTTAATATAGGACCCAACGGGCGGTGCTACTGCCCAACATGCTGGATTATGGCGCAGAATAAACACCTTACAGAATGACGGGATAATACGTGTCGATCCAACACAATGGAGCTATTCAACCCGCGACAAAGCTGCACCATTTAAGTTTGGGTCAAAAGGTCACAAGTCTGGGAAACACAGAATTAAACCCACACACACACACACACACACACACACACACACACGTCTGCTTTCTGTATTTGGAGAAGGGACCTATAAAAGATAAAAATGTTATAATGTAATACACTATCCTGCCTATATGTTTCTGTTTTTGTAGTAGATGTGTCTATTATGGAGTATTCTGATTTATAATGTGTATTTTTTATTCTGTATTATTTTTTTACTTTTTTTTTTTAGTCAGGCACAATGAGTTTACATTTATACAGTCAATATTTTTATTTATTTTTCCCCTTTCCCTCCCTCCCGGTCCTAGCTAGTAAAATAAATAACTAATTAAATAAATATAGATACCTGTATAGGTAAAAGTAAAGTAATATAGAAGATAATATTAAAAGAAAATGTATAGATAAGGGAATAAAGAATAGTAACAGTAATACTTGTACCCATATACTCATATGTATACCCACATGTACACATGCACATACATACATGTACCTACCTACATACATACATGTATACAAAGACAGAACAAATAAATAAAAATTAATTAATTAATTAATTAAATATAAAAAGAGATACAAGAAAAAAAAAACATACATTCGTATGTTCGTAGTTCCCCCTCTCTCTCCTTAATGTAGTGTCTTAAGTTCAGCTATGTAGGCTATCATAGAGCCCCAGACAGATTTAAATAGTTTTGAGGAGCCCCTCAGGTTATATTTAATCTTCTCCAAGTTCAGGTACAACATTAGATCTTTAAGTATTATTTTGATGAGACTCTTGAAGTAAACCTTTATTGTATTCTATTTGTATTTTATTATATTGTAACTCATGTGTGCCTGTTAGCATGCTGCTGCTGTAACAGAGGGACTTTGGCCAAGATAAAACGCGACAGGAGAGGAAAAAACCCAAAAAGCACAATAGGGACTCTTTAAATCTTAACCAGATCGTACACATTGGCCCTTTAATATATCCGATCTGCCGCCGAGAGGACGCGACCTAGGGCCTGAAGTCAGTCCCCGTTTAGCGCTGCTTTAATAGAGGAGATGGCGGCCCACAGGGACCGCCCTGCACCGGAGGGCAATATCCTCTGACTGCCTGAAATCCAATTGCACCAATTTATCGATCTGAGTGGCTTTTATCTTGGCTTCAAAAATAAAAAAGCGTGTCTCTATATTCAGCTGAGTGGTGGAGTATTTGTGTCATCTCTAGACAGAGAGCCAAGAGGATAAACACGGGGAGGCAGAGGTCAGAGGAGAGACACCATCTGTCACCTTCCCTCTGAAAGATTCCTCCTGTACCTGCCCGTCACATTCGCCCGAGCTAAAACAAGCTACCACCACATAACGAAATAAAATATAGAAGCTAAAGCCTTTGGAGGCACATTACAGCTACAGCTACAGATGGTTTCATTATGAAGCTACAACAATAAATATTAAAGATGTCTGTGTTCACTTGCCACAAACACAATTTAATTACAAAGAAAGTCACTATTTACCGACCAATTAAAACTGCTGGTGCAAAATATCAGCCTCTGATAAAAAGGGCTGCATTTAAGAGCCTGGATTTAACCCGCATTAACAACGAGCAAATTGGTGCGAAACGTCACGTATAATTGAGACTTATTCCCAAAGCATTGTGGATTTGTCAAAGCCGCAATTGGAATGAGTTTTGGAGGTTTACAGGTGCAGTAATCGGCCGCTCAACGCTCTCACGAGGGTAAAGTGGATCCTTCCGAACACTGAGAGCCTTCTTCTCCCCTCTCACTCAGATACAGTGCTGGATAGACATTTCTATGTAGAATAATTTCCCCGTCTGACTCCTCTGGGAGAGCTCGGGCTGTTTGATAAGCAGACCCAGTACTGGGTTTCCTGCAGCTCCATAATGAGGCTCTCCAGCTGCAGGGCCACTGAGGCGGAGAGGTCAGCGGTCCAGCCGACACCCGCTCTAATTGGCAGAAAAACACTCACTCTTTAGCTGAGGAGAAACTTCGCCGCATAAGTTACTGAAGATTTGTTTTAGCATTTCAAAACCAGTGGAGCGGCAGGTCGCGGTTAGAGTCGTTGGCAATGATAATTGGAAACAAACAAGAACACGAGGAGAGAAAACAAGACGGCCAGAAGTTGAGGAATTGCAGGTGTAACTTTTCCAGGTATAGCTAGATAGAAAAACAGCACGGTCAAAATCCCCCGAGACAATTATCAGACATCAGGCGGGAAAAGGAGATGAATGAGATCGGACAGAATAACTCAGGAATGTCCTCCAAAAAAAGTGTATGTTTTGGGCGACAACCCACAAAACTGGAGCCCACTCTTAAAAACATCGCCTATTGTCAACACATTGATAAGATCGGCTGAGGTCACTGAAGTCTGTGTGTCATCTGTCTATTTTCACAGCAGACGTGTTGACGGAACAGCACAGGTGTAACTAATTACCTTACCGATGCTCTGTTCGATATAGAAATGTAAGTAGTGCCGTCTCTACAGGTGAAGGAAGGAGCCAATCAAACCACCTGAGCAGGGCCTTCGATACATGGAATAAAAAGACAGAAATCTACCTTTTGATAAGATACACTGCTCTAAAAGGTATTCAACAATAAAGTTATTTTAATTTTATTTTTATTTGAAACCACACTGAACAAAAATATAAACGCAACACTTTTGTTTTTGCTCCCATTTTTCATGAGATGAACTCAAAGATCTAAAACATTTTCTATATACACAAAATAACCATTTCTCTCAAATATTGTTCACAAATCTGAAAGAATGTGTGATAGTGAGCACTTCTCCTTTGCCGAGATAATCCATCCCACCTCACAGGTGTGGCATATCAAGATGCTGATTAGACAGCATGATTATTGCACAGCTGTGCCTTAGGCTGGCCACCATAAAAGGCCACTCTGAAACGTGCAGTTTTATCACACAGCACAATGCCACAGATGTCACAAGTTTTGAGGGAGCGTGCAATTGGCATGCTGACAGCAGGAATGTCCACCAGAGCTGTTGCCCGTGAGTTGAATGTTCATGTCTCTACCATAAGCCGTCTCCAAAGGCGTCTCAGAGAATTTGGCAGTACATCCAACCGGCCTCACAACCGCAGACCACGTGTAACCACACCAGCCCAGGACCTCCACATCCAGCATGTTCACCTCCAAGACCGTCTGAGACCAGCCACTCGGACAGCTGCTGCAACCATCGGTTTGCATAACCAAAGACTTTCTGCACAAACTGTCAGGAACCGTCTCAGGGAAGCTCATCTGCATGCTCGTCGTCCTCATCGGGGTTCGCGTGTGGGTTTTTTGAGACTCCCCTGACGCTCAGCCGATTCGTACTTGTAATTTTTTCTATCTATAGCCAATCAGATGTCTCCTTCATTCTAAGCCAATCACATGAGCGCGCCCCCACGAGGGTATGATTACTTCATATACGCATTTTGCGCAGTCCGGTCAGCTCACTAAACAGAGGGCGGAGCTTCAGGTGATTATGCAGAGCAGCGTGTCTCCGTCTGACTCAGCAGCCGATCTGATCTCTCTCTCGCGTCCGGTTACACTTCACTCGCGTTTATGTCCATATCGATCAGATCCAGCTCTCCTGATCGGCCTGTATAGAGAGCACCGAGAGCACCGATTAAACTATTAAGAGTGAATATCGGCCGATAATGACCGGCGGGGCTCTCTCCCCCCCCCCCCCCCCCCCGTTGACAGGTCACTGTCTAGCACTGGCTTCGTAGTGCACTGATCGATTAGGCTAAGCTAACCTGTAGCTGCTCCCTCCACACTCACAACAACTTCATACAGACATAAATAAAGCAGCTGTATTCGCCACACAGGAAACACACATTTAAAACGGGTTTGCCTGCCGTTTTTGTGTACACAAGCATTCATCAATGGTTTGGAAACTGGCGCTGTACCTTAATAAAATAAAGGCTTGTATTTGCGTGCATTTCCTGTTCGGAAAGTGGCGCTGTACTGAGAGTGGAGGTGTCCTGAGATTAGCGCCTGCAGGCAGGCTCCATGGACCCGTCAGCTCCGGACTGCGCAAAATGCGTACATGAAGCGCTACGTCATGAACGCAAGAAATCTACTCTCGTGGGGGCGCGCTCATGTGATTGGCTTAGAATTGAGGAGACATCTGATTGGCTATAGATAGAAAAAATTACAAGTACGAATCGGCTGACCGTCAGGGGAGTCTCAAAAAACCCACACACGAATGCACAGCGATCCGTGCACAGGAAGCGGTTTGTGTTTGCAGGTGCAGAGGTTTTAAACGGAAAACAAATATGTGAGGATCAAAAATACATATGTAAAACTTTTTATGAATGAACTGTATATGAAACGGACACATTTGTGTGTGCATTGAAAAACACAAGTGTGGATCCTTCTGTGTGTATTATGAGACTGTTCTGAGCCCACATTGCTAAGCCCCGCCCCCTCAAGCAACATCAGGGCCAAAAGTCTGAAAGAGAAAAACGATCTGAACGAGAAAAACGATCTGAACGTGAAAAGCGATCTGAACGTGAAAAACGATCTGAACGTGAAAAGCGATGTGAAACCTGAAAAAACAAGATTTGAAACTGAAAAAATAATTGTTTTGAATCTGAAAACGAAAAATCTGCAACTGAAAAAAATAAGGATTCAAATATCAAAATATGTATAAAAGTGAAATCTGAAAATAAATATTTTATTCAATAAAAATTCTGAACTGAATCAAAATAATATTCAACCTGAAAAATGATTTCAAATACTTATTTTTATTTTGAATACATCATTGTATTTTTCAAAGTTCAGGGTAAAAACTTGAACTTTCAAATAAATTGTATTTTTTTTAATGATCAAAACTTATGACCCTGAAATAGCTCCATATGCGTCCCCCCTTATGTGCCCATCCCCCCATGTGAAACACACACACAGAACAATTTGACACATTTCCCGCTCTTATGTGCCCATCCCCCCACATGGATCACACCTGGCACACGCGATACATGTTCAGTGTCTATTCTTTGTGTATTTACTGCAGTTTTTCATGTATACCAGTACTCTGATACAATATGTACAGTTTGAAAGGGTGTTAAATTAAATGTGGTGATGTTTAATGGTTTTTGTGTTAATGTAATAGCAGTTAAAACAGGACCGGTCAAATTTGACCGCGAACACCAAAGTAAGGGGGAAACGAAGACAATAGGAGGGTTAAAACATTTAGTACTGCAGCACATCCGAAATAATATCACTAAGAGCCACTGAATACGGTGTACTGTGTATCTGAAATATACAAAATGTGGCTATTAAGAGTTAACTAAATATATACAGTGTCTTTATTGCTTAGAAATTAAACTTTGGGAACTGACTTTGTAGTAAAAACACAAACTAAAGCCATGAAACCTGTAATAAAATGTGTGTCAAGTCATGGTCTTATAAATAATAAAGCTCTTAAACCAATTACAATAATACACAGCATGATAACAAATCCCCATACTCAGGGATTAAACCTTTAAAAGCAGAGACAACCCCACATGAAAAGTTGAGGTGAACTACTGTAAACACTCTATTTACATATTTATTACCGCTGCGTATTTACGGGACGGAAGGTAATATCAGTTAAGTGTTTCAACGTTTCTTATTGTTCAGCATGGGAGAAAATTAAAATGGAGCCTTTAAAGTGCCGGCTGAGGTTTCTAAACGACCCAATGAATCCTTCAACGGGTGATTTACAACTCTGCAGGGCTGACTTCATTCAAGAGGAAAGACAAATGTCAGCCGAGCAGGAGAAACCCCCGCAGCCAGGGACGATGGGCAAAAGCACTCAACCACCATCTGCTGGACACAAGCGTCTTCGTATTACTGTTCATATTCTGGGAGGCGCTTTTTCCCCCATGTGACGGGAAATATGTGTTCTACCTCTGATTGGTTCCACGATGTCCAACACACAAGCAGTCCTTTATGAGACGGGTGATTCGTGCAAAATGAAATGTACAATTCAACAGATCACCGGAGAGGATATGTGTGTGTTCTCAAGGTGACAAGTTTTTAGCTTTGACCAGTATGTGTGAATTTATTCAACCGAGTCATTTGGACGCAGAGAAAGTGTGGTCGTCGGAGGAGAAACAGCCTCTTCGACTAAGATTCATTCATAAAAACACAACGCATACTGATACTACTATACAACATAAATGCTGATTAAGAACAAGCCATTATTGATTTGTTACAGAGTAAGCAGTAGTGACAAATCTGGCGGCAACTCATGTTTCTATTCTTAATTGATTAACTGAATAGATACGCTTTTAAATGTTGGAAAAATATCGCACATGGTTATGCCTTAAAATATCCTTTTGTCTGACCAATAAAACCGACACATATAAGAAGCAGAAACCACCAGAAAATTACTTCCAACGATGAATCAATGGCCAGATTTGTGTTCAATTCCTCTTATGTCAGTCATTAGAGATAACATAACGTACTGCACTTGTGCAAGTATGAGAGATAGAAGTATTTCCATTTTATCATTTTCCACTCTTCCCCTCTGTATTTTACTTTCCTGCCATTTAACTATAGCTTCTGTATACTTTACTGATGAAGATTTTGGACACACAAAACATATTACCTTATGAAATATGATGCATTATTAAGATTAGACGACACACTGATCGACTACAACACTAAAACGCTTCTCGCAGCAGTATATCATGCCCATAATAACATTGTGAAAAAAGGCCAATCTGTATAATGGACTCTTGCTGATTGATTACACTTCTGTTTTTTTGTGTATTTTGACATATTTATACATTTTGTTAAGATATATTTGTACTCAGTTAAAGGATAAGAATGCATGAATTACAAAAAGATAAGCAAAGTTCTGATGCTGATACGAGACGAACGACAACATAAAAGCAGGACATAAATGTGCAGCTGTTGAAACAAGCTACGGTCGCTTTGCATCAAATGTCTCCTCTGGAAACATGTCTTTTAAAGTCTTGTTTATTTAACAAGGCAACGAACACAGAGCCTGATTGCTTTTACGAGTAACGGTCGTGTCATCGACGTCCGCCTGCTGGTAAATCAACATTAATCTGCTCGTCTTTTCTCGGTAAAGAGAAGTGATAGCAGCCTGAGAGGCATCGCTTCTTATGGATTATTCATGGCAGCTTGGTGGGAGAACTTCTCACAGCCCAGTCGTTTGGGAACACATCGTCTTTGCTTTGAATCTGGGAAGATAAGTCGAGACCAACGGCGGATTTTCTGGTTGGTGAAGAAAATATTTAGTCCAAGCTGAGCAGCCTAATCACTCAGGAACACAAAACCACAGAGGATCACCGTTAAAAACCCAAGAAATACATCATCAACAACAACAACAACAACAACAACAACAACAACAACAGCAACATAGCGGATGCCTGGTGGGCAGAGCAGCATATGTGTGTTGACTAAAGTATAGGCTACACGACAAACCCAGCGGAAAACACATTCTGGATATTGTTCGGACTAATATCTTTAAAGGGGACCTATTGTGCAAAATCCACTTCTTCATGTCTCTTCTACATCAACATGTGTCCCCTCTTCTTCATGTCTCTTCTACATCAACATGTGTCCCCTCTTCTTCATGTCTCTTCTACATCAACATGCGTCCCCTCTTCTTCATGTCTCTTCTACATCAACATGTGTCCCCTCTTCTTCATGTCTCTTCTACATCAACATGTGTCCCCTCTTCTTCATGTCTCTTCTACATCAACATGTGTCCCCTCTTCTTCATGTCTCTTCTACATCAACATGTGTCCCCTCTTCTTCACGTCTCTTCTACATCAACATGTGTCCCCTCTTCTTCATGTCTCTTCTACATCAACATGTGTCCCCTCTTCTTCATGTCTCTTCTACATCAACATGTGTCCCCTCTTCTTCATGTCTCTTCTACATCAACATGTGTCCCCTCTTCTTCATCAACATGTGTCCCCTCTTCTTCATGTCTCTTCTACATCAACATGTGTCCCCTCTTCTTCATGTCTCTTCTACATCAACATGTGTCCCCTCTTCTTCACGTCTCTTCTACATCAACATGTGTCCCCTCTTCTTCATGTCTCTTCTACATCAACATGTGTCCCCTCTTCTTCATGTCTCTTCTACATCAACATGTGTCCCCTCTTCTTCATGTCTCTTCTACATCAACATGTGTCCCCTCTTCTTCATCAACATGTGTCCCCTCTTCTTCATGTCTCTTCTACATCAACATGTGTCCCCTCTTCTTCACGTCTCTTCTACATCAACATGTGTCCCCTCTTCTTCATGTCTCTTCTTCATCAACATGTGTCCCCTCTTCTTCATGTCTCTTCTACATCAACATGTGTCCCCTCTTCTTCATGTCTCTTCTACATCAACATGTGTCCCCTCTTCTTCATGTCTCTTCTTCATCAACATGTGTCCCCTCTTCTTCATGTCTCTTCTACATCAACATGTGTCCCCTCTTCTTCACGTCTCTTCTACATCAACATGTGTCCCCTCTTCTTCATGTCTCTTCTACATCAACATGTGTCCCCTCTTCTTCATGTCTCTTCTACATCAACATGTGTCCCCTCTTCTTCATGTCTCTTCTACATCAACATGTGTCCCCTCTTCTTCATGTCTCTTCGACATCAACATGTGTCCCCTCTTCTTCATGTCTCTTCTACATCAACATGTGTCCCCTCTTCTTCATGTCTCTTCTACATCAACATGTGTCCCCTCTTCTTCACGTCTCTCCTACATCAACATGTGTCCCCTCTTCTTCATGTCTCTTCTACATCAACATGTGTCCCCTCTTCTTCATGTCTCTTCTACATCAACATGTGTCCCCTCTTCTTCATGTCTCTTCTACATCAACATGTGTCCCCTCTTCTCCATGTCTCTTCTACATCAACATGTGTCCCCTCTTCTTCATGTCTCTTCTACATCAACATGTGTCCCCTCTTCTTCATGTCTCTTCTACATTCAACATGTGTCCCCCTCTTCTTCATGTCTCTTCTACATCAACTGTGTCCCCTCTTCTTCATGTCTCTTCTACATCAACATGTGTCCCCTCTTCTTCATGTCTCTTCTACATCAACATGTGTCCCCTCTTCTTCATGCCTCTTCTACATCAACATGTGTCCCCTCTTCTCCATGTCTCTTCTACATCAACATGTGTCCCCTCTTCTTCATGTCTCTTCTAACATCAACATGTGTCCCCCTCTTCTCCATGTCTCTTCTACATCAACATGTGTCCCCTCTTCTTCAGGTCTCTTCTACATCAACATGTGTCCCCTCTTCTTCATGTCTCTTCTACATCAACATGTGTCCCCTCTTCATCATGTCTCTTCTACATCAACATGTGTCCCCTCTTCTTCATGTCTCTTCTACATCAACATGTGTCCCCTCTTCTTCATGTCTCTTCTACATCAACATGTGTCCCCTCTTCTTTATGTCTCTTCTACATCAACATGTGTCCCCTCTTCTTCATGTCTCTTATACATCAACATGTGTCCCCTCTTCTTCATGTCTCTTATACATCAACATGTGTCCCCTCTTCCTCATGTCTCTTCTACATCAACATGTGTCCCCTCTTCTTCATGTCTCTTATACATCAACATGTGTCCCCCTCTTCTTCATGTCTCTTCTACATCAACATGTGTCCCCTCTTCTTCATGTCTCTTCTACATCAACATGTGTCCCCTCTTCCTCATGTCTCTTCTACATCAACATGTGTCCCCTCTTCTTCATGTCTCTTATACATCAACATGTGTCCCCTCTTCTTCATGTCTCTTCTACATCAACATGTGTCCCCTCTTCTTCATGTCTCTTATACATCAACATGTGTCCCCTCTTCTTCATGTCTCTTCTACATCAACATGTGTCCCCTCTTCTTCATCAACATGTGTCCCCTCTTCTTCATGTCTCTTCTACATCAACATGTGTCCCCTCTGTGGAAAGAGACTCTGAAAGTTTCAGGAACGAAGATTCTCTCTTTTTGATCCATTTCTATAAAAACCTGTCTGAAAATGAGCTGATCAGATTTCGGCCACTTTGTGATGTCATAACGATGTGTTGTCTTGTGTAACCATTAGCCAATCAGCAACCAAGGTACCCCCCCCCCACCTTATCACCTGAATCTCCTCTAGAGCTCCATTGAGTTCTTTGTAACCAGATGTCTCTCAGAGGGGCGTGGGGAGGGGCTCCTTATTTTCATCTAAAGTAACCGACAGAGAATCAGCACTTTGGAAACAGGGCTGAAACAGAGGGGATTATGGGTAATGCTGCAATGATCTGTTTGGTGTTTCAGCCAATCAGAGACAGGCTCTGTATATATCTGAGACCTGTGACATATTGATGAGAAACAGGATAATAGGGGACCTTTAATATGGAAACGTCCCTCTGTAGTCCTGCTGAAATGAAACTAATCCAAACAAACTTTTGATGACTAAACCCCCGCTTGGAGGCCTGTCAAAACTCGACAGAACCCCCCCCCCCCGGGTGCAGGCTGTCACTGGGAGGAAAAGGAGGTGAGGAGGAGAGCAGCCAGCACTTGTCGCATGTTAAGTGAGGAGCTGTGACACTGGAGGCCCGCTAGCAAAGAGACAAGACAAACATCTCCCCCAAACCGACCGAGTGCACCAGAATAATCAGCTGGAAATCCTGTTAAGAAATAACTGCAGCTGGAAACATACGAACGCCAGCTAAGAATAGAATAGTCTAATATCATTATACATGTACAATGAGATAAATGCTTCTGCCATCAAAACAAAAACAAAATATCACAACATAAGACAACAAAATACACGCAACATACATACTTAGGAATAAGGGATATATCCTTCCATTTTAAAGCACCTGAAGATCTGAAGACTTTTCTGAACTTTTGTTTTTTATATATATAATAAGAGGCCTTATTCTGCTGCTTGGGTTTTCTCTTTCCTGTAGTGTGTTATAGGTGTTTGTAAATGTGTTCCCTCCGGTGGGATTTTCTAAAAAATAAAAAGGGAAATGTTGTCGACATGACAACCAAACCCCGCAATAAACTCTTTTTGGCCGTTTTTATGTTTTTATGAAGCTTTACTACTAATGTATGAACATCCGCCCAGCCTGTTAACATCATTGAAAAGTAATATGAATCCGCCCGGTGATTCAGATGTGCTCCTTAGCCCACGCTACACATTTCCACTGATATGTCATGAGAATCAGACCATGCATTTTTCTGTAATCCCGCTGACAAACAAGCCAACCAGTGATAAACCTTCTTGTAGGCCTCTAACACACTTAAAATATGAGCAATCACTGATCTTGAGGATTGTTTGTTGGCCAAGTCGATCAATTAAAATGGATCACATAAAGGGTAAAGCTGTCCTAGTTCAGCAGCAGATAGATTATAATCCCCCAGAGGTATTTCAAGCAGATTTAGTCACTTGTTTTTCTGAAAAACAAACCTCCTATTGACCTTTCGCTAAACCAAGCCCTTCCACTTTTGGCTGGTTGGATAAATGACAATTATTAATGAAAAGTTATCACCATTCCTATTCCCTGGGCGTGACCACTTTAGCACCAACTATCCGGAAAAACACAATGATTGTTGAAAATGTACACTGCTTTTTAAAAAGTAAATATCGGGATGATCAGAAAATGTAAGTTATCCCCGGGGGAAAGCGGGTTTTGTACCAGTCTCTCCATTGAGACTAAAAAAAAGGGGATGTACAAAAATGTGAATTTATCCACTGTGTTACAAATAAATCTGGACAGTCAAAAACTCCATAATTTGTGTCTACAAGAACAAATTGCAACCCCTCATAATATCGGCTTGTGTGTGTGACGTTAAATGTGTAAAGACACTCACCTCAGCCTCTCCTCCTCCTTCTTCCTCAGCTTCATGTCCCGCTGCACCACCTTCAGGACGTGCTCCGCCTCGTCGTCCGTCAGACCCGACAGGTCCAGCTTCCGGCCCATCGCTCCCGGCCTCGCCACGCTGAGCTGCTGGTCCAACAGGGGGGGAGGCAGGGGGAGGATCTGCTGCTCTGGGGGCCGAGGCTGAGACAACCCTGCAGGAGGACAGAGGGATGGAGAGGTTCAACATGAGGAACGAACCTGCAGATTTCATGAACATCTAAAGGGTTTCCTGGACAAAAAGCAACTGAATTTCTCCATTGACATCACTGTTTTTAAATAGTTGAAGAGTAAATTAAATCTCCATAAGTTAAAAGCTAACATTAGGTTGGGCTATAAAGGAACTACAGCACGGTCACGTGACTTCAAGTCACCACCGCTAAGCTAAAGGCGGCTAATGTTGGCCTATACAAGGAACTACAGCACGGTCACATGACTTCAAGCCAATTCCGCTAAGCTAAAGGTGGCTAATGTTGGCCTATACAAGGAACTACAGCACGGTCACATGATTTCAAGCCAATTCCGCTAAGCTAAAAGGTGGCTAATGTTGGGATATACAAGGAACTACAGCACGGTCACATGAATTCAAGTCACCACCGCTAAGCAAAAGGCGGCTAATGTTGGCCTATACAAGGAACTGCAGCACGGTCACATGACTTCACGTCACCACCGCTAAGCTAAAGGTGGCTAATGTTGGCCTATACAAGGAACTACAGCACGGTCACATGATTTCAAGCCAATTCCGCTAAGCTAAAGGTGGCTAATGTTGGGATATACAAGGAACTACAGCACGGTCACATGACTTCAAGTCACCACCGCTAAGCTAAAGGCGGCTAATGTTGGATATAAAGGAACTACAGCACGGTCACATGACTTCAAGTCACCACCGCTAAGCTAAAGGCGGCTAATGTTGGGCACGATGATGTTAAGTAATTTCACTTGTTAGCAACAAATGTTTTTAAATTCACCAGTGGTATTTACTTACGTATTTTATGTCCGAGAAAATAAAACCTCTTCAGCTCTCGTTTCAGTTTAACAACCAAAAACACATTCAAACAACCACTGTCTTCCAGCCGAGGGAACAGGAAGTGATGCAATGCTTACTCATTTCTGGGTTTGGGATTCATTCCTGCACCGCTCTATTAGCCAAGTATCCCCAACATCAATAGGGCTATGGCCCAGCTTTTGTTGTAATGAAAAGCAACAGAAAATACATTTTAAGTAAGTGAATGAGTTAATTTAAATACGATGGCTAGTGCTAGCTTAGCTTGTTTTGTTAATCGCTGACTGTATGATGAGTTGAATGCTAACGCTTAAATGAAAAGGATCGTTGGCTTGATAAAAATTACGAATTTATCTAGGTCTGTTGTAAACATTTGGAAAAAAGTAAGTACACAACATAAGTCTAGTCGTTTTTAGACATTTAAAAACATAATAAGTTACATATTAGGGGAGAGTGGGATAAGTTGAGCCATTTTTTTTGTTATGCTGTCCTCTAAGCAAGGAGTCAAAATGAAAACACACACTTATAATTCAGGATGTCTCCTATCAATGGCAATGATAAGAATTCATATTTGATCAAGGGCAGTGAAAATATTACTTCTAAAAAAAAGTGGTCTTGTGGCTCAACTTGAACTTGGTAAACTGAACCACGGTTCAAACCTGGGCATACCTGTTCAAACCTGGGCATGCCTGTTCAAACCTGGGCATGCCTGTTCAAACCTGGGCATACCTGTTCGAACCTGGGCATACCTGTTCAAACCTGGGCATACCTGTTCAAACCTGGGCATACCTGTTCAAACCTGGGCATACCTGTTCAAACCTGGGCATACCTACAACAAATCTTAAAGGTAACTATAAACAATAAATAACAAACCAAATACAAGTTTAGTTTTTCAAATATTTTTTATATATATATATATTTCGATTGAATTGATTGGGTGAATTCAACTTGAAATGTAGCCTACATGAGCTCTTATTATCAACTTGGCCTGCTTTCATTCATTTCTCCTTTGAAAAACTGGCTCAATTTACCCCAAGGCCCGTGGTTCACTTAAGCCTAGAATTAACATTCAGAGTCATCTTTAGCTTAATGATTCACATGGTTTAATACGCTGCCAACACATCAACAATATATGTGTTTAAACCTGGATTTTTTTTTTGACATGACAGCCGATATAGCTGACATCTAGCAAATGTACTTTGACAAGCAAAAAAGGTTTTTTTGTATAAATGTTTACTGACCAGACCACAATGAGCATCTCTCTTTCACAGGCAATGAGAAATGGGTGGAGCTTGCATAATTTCTGGTCACGTGATTACAACTATAAGGCGTTGCCTGGTTACAGGGGGTGGTTCAATTTACCCACTGGCTCAACTTACCCCCTTTGCCCCTATGCCTTTTTAAAAACAAGTCTGACAGTGATTTGTGACTCAAACAAGCAAAGAAGTGTAGAAAGGATGATGGAGATTTAAGATCGAGGACTGGCCAATAAAAGGAAAGACGGGAGGGAAACAGAGACGGACAGAAGGGGACGGTCTATTAACTGCAGCATCTAAACAAGAGGGGAGAGACTGGCAGCAGAGAGAGATGACTCAGACAATAATGTCCGATCTATTATTATACATTATTGAGCCAAAAGCTTCAGAGCGGCTGTCCTCCTCAGGTCTGTCTCAGGATATCTGTTGAACTACAGCTCATGATCCTGCTGCTAATGGACACCATAGAGTCATGTTTCATATTTATAATTAAGGAAGGTGTAACAGTGTGTTTATTAAATGGCAAAGAGACATTTATGTTTAACCATTACTACTTCTCTGGAGCATCTACGCCAGGGGTGTCAAACTCAAGGCCCGGGGGCCAAATTCTGCCCGCGACTTCATTTCAAGCAGCATCCCTCTCCTCTGTCATCATCCTGTTGGACCTGTCTGCTGCATTCGACACGGTGAACCATCAGATGCTCCTTCGCACTCTCCAAGAACTTGGAGTTTCAGGCTCTGCACTTTCCCTCCTCACCTCATACCTCAAAGACCGCACCTACAGGGTTACTTGGAGAGGATCCGAGTCAATTAACTACAGGGGTCCCTCAGGGCTCTGTTCTTGGTCCCCTCCTCTTCTCCTTGTACACAAACTCGCTCGGATCAGTCATTAGCCCACATGGTTTTTCATACCACTGCTACGCTGACGACACCCAACTAATTCCGTCCTTTCCCCGCTCAGAGACCCAGGTCGTCGCACGCATCTCTGCTCGTCTAGCTGACATCTCTCAGTGGATGTCCGCTCATCACCTCAAGCTCAACCTTGACAAAACTGAACTGCTTTTCCTTCCGGGAAAAGATTGTCCCACTCTTGACCTGACTATCAACATCGGCACCTCTGTTGTTTCCCCGACCCAGACTGCAAGGACTCTGGGTGTGACCCTAGATAACAACCTGTCCTTCACTGCAAACATCGCTGCTACAACCCGCTGCTGCAGATACACGCTTTACAGCATCAGGAGGATGCGTCCCCAGCTGACCCAGAGAGCCACGCAGGTTCTGGCCCAGGCTCTCGTCACCTCACGCCTAGACTACTGCAACTCCCTCCTGGCTGGTCTCCCTGCATGTGCCATCCGACCTCTGCAGCTCATCCAGAATGCAGCGGCTCGTCTGGTCTTCAACCTTCCTAAATGTTCCCACACCACGCCGCTCCTCCGCTCCCTCCACTGGCTTCCGGTAACTGCTAGAATCCACTTCAAGACACTGGTACTTGCGTACCATGCTGCGAATGGATCTGGCCCTTCCTACATCCAGGACATGGTTAAACCGTAAACCCCAGCACGTGCACTCCGCTCTGCATCAGCCAAACGGCTCGCTGCACCCTCGCTGCAAGGGGGACCCAAGTTCCCATCAGCAAAAACACGTGGGTTTGCTATCCTGGCTCCAAGATGGTGGAATGAGCTCCCATTGACATCAGGACAGCAGAAAGCTTACACACCTTCCGGCGCAGACTGAAAACTCATCTCTTTCGACTCCACCTCGAGCGATAGAACTGCTAACAAAGAACTGCTAACAGAGCACTTTTTTTCTTAGAATTAGATTTTTTTTTAAATCATTTTGTAACATTCTCACTGAAGAGACTTGCAATGATTTGCCCTAGACTTCTGCTTTCAGACGTAGTTAATTATGAAGGTATTACCCTATCCGATAATAATCCAATGCAGAGGCAATAATGTCATATAATACATTATTTTATATTAAAGATTTATATATGTATTTTGATATAGTCTTAAAGTTACAACCGGCCCTTTGAGTGCAACCATAATGCTGATGTGGCCCGTGATGAAATTGAGTTTGACACCCCTGATCTACGCAGTAAAATAACCTTAATTCTATCCGTCTGAAATAATGAGTGTTTGTAATTTTGCTGAAAACTTCAGGGAAATTGTTCTTCAAGTTATTTCATCCTTACAGATGTGAGTACATCAGTGTGAATTGAACATCCACAAGGGCATTTGAAGACAGATACACACACATACTCAAGTGATGGAAAGAGCTCCCGTCAAATTCTCAACTACAGCGGGAAAAACATCTCTCAGTGGTATCATACAGGGAGAATAAAGACCATTCGCATTCAACTGCTGTGATAAGAGACGGCGCCCCCACCTCCAGATTGACAACATCACATCCTTAGTGCAAAATACACACTCCGGTGGACGTACTTGTGCAAAAACATACACTGAATTATCCTACACATCGTAGGCAATGTGCTAAATGTATATAACCTGAGCCTAAATCATTTAGAAGCAATAGGACATAATCTGGTAAACAAAACAACACTAAAAATGTTTACAATGCCATCTTTTAGCATGCGCTTCCCTGATAAAGCAAAAGCATCAAAACATGTCCCTTATCATGGCCAGTTAGATCTAACAATCTTACAGCTTCCTACTAAATGTGGCATGTGACTAACTGTTATCAATCATGGACCCACAGCTGCTAGTTTTAGATCATTCTGTAAAAATCCAAAAGAAGTGCAAAGTAGAGCGTCTCAGCCCGTTGTCCATCTGTCCAGAAACTAACATCAGCACTTCTCTCTCCTAATGTATAGCAGAGATTAATGCACCATTACTGAAGGACCATTATGGTATGGCCACAAGGGAAGGCAATTATTCAAGCCTTCTTTTTATAGTGAGTGGTGTCAAGGACGGGGATGGAGCATCATTTATGTGAGTGAGTGTCTGCCTCTGAAGCCTCCGTGACGCACACACAGCCCATCCATTTCCACACACACACACACACACACACACACACACACACACACACACACACACACACACACACACACACACACACACACACACACACACACACACACACACACACACACACACACACACACACACACACACACACACACACACACACACACACACACACACACACACACACACACACACACACACACACACACACACACACACACACACACACACACACACACACACACACACACACACACACACACACACACACACACACACACACACACACACACACACACACACACACACACACACAGCAGCATGTTGTCGGCTGTTGTCGAGCTGCACACATTCGTCTCTTTTACCAACAGCTATTAGACTTCAGAGAGCAGGTATCTTGCTCTGACCAGGATACATTCACTCTGGATTATTATATTCCTGTTGATCATAGACGTGTGTGTGCATGTGTCTGAAGCACAGACAATCTATCAAACAATATCAACAAAAAAGCAACATTATCCTCAGTTTAGAGCTGGAACTATTCATCTACTATTTCATTCGTCAAACAGATTTAAAAAAACTTTATTGATAATCAATTAACCATTAGAGCCAAGACACGAATGAAAACAGTCTATATAAAGTGCAATTAGCAAATGCACTGGCATGAGTCAACTATGAGGTGTAAACACACACAGGAAACATATTTAAAAATATGTATTCAGTTTAAATTAAAAACATGTTTCGACACATTAAAAAAATAGTTGAATAATCCATTTATCAAATCAACAGAAAGATGATCGGCCTGAAAGACAGTTCACAGCCTCTCAAATGACCTCTTGATACATGTTTAGATGTACTCTGTCATGTAGTGCTGATGACGTTAACACCTTTCTCGTGTTGAAACCGTCAAGGATAAATAACCCTATTCATAATCACAATATTCAGTGTTAGACTCGAGGTGACTCGGCTGCAACAACTTACTTTTCCCCACGAGGATCTGGTGTTTCAGATTAGGATATTTCCAGAGCTGCAGCAGGGAATTACGAGGATTTAAATGATTTTCTTCGCAGCTCATTATTCCATCAGCTGTAACCTTCGTTAACGAGTTGAAGCACGGCCAACAATTGAAAGACAATTCAAAGAAATGGGCGCAACAATGAAGTGTACTACTGTCACTGGATTACAAGAGAGGGGGCTTCAGTGGGACAATAGGTGGCACCGAGTCATCTCACAGGAACCCAAAGGCCATGTGTATCAATCTGAAACGCCACACTGGTATTAAATCACTCGAAGAACAACATCCCGTCCAACATGGTGCTGCAGCCGTCTGTCACCTCGGAGAGAGGATGGGGGGGCACTGAGAGGGGCAGCCAGGCGCTAAATGAACTGCTTGTTTTTAGACACGCTCCATTGGATCAGCGTTTCTTCACGGCCAGAGGGAAGGAGACTTCAATGAACGGACAGTTTGGACTCAAGGTGGTCTGACTTGTGAGGCATGCATGGGAAATATGAGCAGGAGATGTCCTCAACTGGGCTTGGAAATATCTCCTTTAAATCAGAGCTTTGTTTTTCTGTGTGATGGCCTTTCTTTGTCTCTCATCCACATGACAGCACAGACATTGGTGTTCAAGGTGTCTGTGCCCTCAGGATTCATCCAGTAGCTCTCAGATATATCACAAGAAGTCATAAAAGAGAAAGAGTAGTGGAATATAGGCTTATACTGCACTCCAAACTAATTTCCTTCAACTGCTCCACCGTCTGAATAGCTTTAAAGAAGCAGGGCACATAGTGTGCACTGGCCAGGCATGAATTGAAGAACACCAAATCAACATTCATACTGAGCATCCTGAAGGGAGAGCAGTGTACAGTAAGTGGGTACAAGAGCCATGAGTATCTTCAAATGAATAAGAACTACTTCGGAAAGACTTGCAGAGATTTGGACGAAATTGCCTTTAAAGAGAAATATTATAAAATACAAAAGATAATTCTGCATTGAAATCACTTTTTATATATGCGGTAAAACCTCCCCATCAGTTGCAGAGGCTGGAGGAAAACTACGAAATGTGGTCTATACTAAAGCTGCAACTAATAACGCTGCAGATTACAATCTTGATTCATTGTTTGGCCGATACAATGTCCAAATATTGTTAAAAAAAATGCTCATCCCAAATTGTTTAAAGGTGGGGTAGGTAAGTTTCAGAAAGCGGCTCGAGATACACTTTTTGTTATATTCCATGGAATGCTCTTAACATCCCGATAGCAATGAATATCTGAAGTGCTTTGACAAAAAACAAATTTCATCTGTAGAAGCCGTGATACTGTAAAAAGTACAACCAATCCGTTTAGCCGGGCCTTTGGATGGCCTACCTGCCTGTCAGCCTTCCATCGGGGCACAAACTTATCTCGTGCCCTCATTGGTCGTGTGCGTGTTCGTGTGTGTTGGAGGAGGGGCTCTGTAAGGAAGTGGCAGATTTTCTCCGGTTGTGTATTTTCAAATTCTAGCGATCTCGAGCCGGTTTCTCAAACTTACCTACCCCACCTCTAAGTCCAGTGATGCCTTTAAATATCTTGCTTTGCGAGTCAAAAAACCCAAAGATATTCACTTATAGGATATAAAGAAGGAATGATAGATTGGGCAAATTTAACAAGAAATGTATTAACTCTCTAAATAGTTCGTTAAACCACACAGACAGAGTTTAAAAAGGCAATAAAGGGTGATAAAAATACAATCCACGTGTCTCAACTCAACTACACACTGAAGTTTAGCACCAACTATTCCATTTAAAAATTACTCCAAACACTTTTCTAAGCCATGTGGATATGTACCGCCACTTTAAATACAACTTGGTCAATGTCAAAACAAACATGTGGGCTTTTTAACTTGCTATGACATATCTGGTGAGGACACACCAAATAAACACTCTCTGCTTGTGTACTTCACACACACACATTCAAATGTCTCTGGAGGCTCAGACAGAGGCAGAGCCCTCCATCATCTGCCAGAGTCTGACATCCACCTGCTGGGACACATCCATCACTACCTGCCCAATTACCACCTTATGCAGAGAGAGAGGAGACTGGCGACATGAGAGAAGCTGCCACTGAGCTGTGAAGACACACACACACACACACACATTCACACACATTCCCTGAGGTGTTACAATCTAAACAGATGTTAGTTGAAGCTTCGTCTGACTCACTGTGGATGTGACACCATGTGCAAAACGATCTAAGAATGGGCTGTAGTTCTGTTTTTCCTTCAATGAACAGCTGACTGATTCATCCAGTTTGTGGGTGAATACATGTCCTGGTGTCTCCCCAAAGACCTTCCGAAGAAAACTGTCAACAGGTGACAATCATGACAAAACACGGGTTCAGCTCTGCACACTCGGAAGGCTGCTTAATGAGGCTTTTCAGCTTGCATTCCTTCGGTTTAAAGCTTTGTTTCTGCAACCATGGCTCTGACTTTATGCTAAACAACCCCTGCTAATCAAAGCGATGTCCCTTTCCAAAAAGATGAGTCACTTCCTGCACCTGCTTTTAGTTTCTTCTCGCACTGTCGAGCTGTGAGGCTAATCTACCTGGTGATATCACATCCTGCAACAACAACAAACCTACTTTGATGCATTTCATTCACGTTGCATGACAACATGTGTGTGTGAGATCCTGCAGTGATACACGTCAGACACACAGGGACAGAGGAGCAGGCATCGAAAAGGTGATCAAGGAAATGTGAGAGAAATGTCCTATCTGAATCTGTCTCATGTTTCAATCATTAATCCACAGTATTCGCAGTGAGTTGATGTGCAGAATCACTTACACAGGATCAGTGGGTACCGGATGGCCGCCAGTTACAGTCTCTTTCGCGTTATCCCAGATAATGCCCAAAAGACGCGGAGGGATGCGCCGCAGCACGTGTAAACTTCCGCGGCACCTGTGCGTCTGTCTCCCGGATACTTTTTGTGCTGCCTGCCCCTCGGCTGCTCGGCTTATTGTTTTTCTTTTTTTCACCCACAGCAGCAGCAGCAGCAGCAGACGCAGGCACCGCTGAATGGGTGATCACGCGGTTTGTATTACACGGTGGAAGGAGGGAGGGCGCACGGAAAGCGAGGTGAGGGATTGGCACCCAGCTCCTCTTCCTGTGTTCATGGTGACACAGAGAGACGCAGGGGATGGCTGGACATCAGAGACAGTTGAGTGTGTCTTCGTGCGTGGCTGATTTGATATCAAATCCCTTTTTTTTTTGTCCTGGCACCTGTGCAGCCTGGGCTCCCAATTTGTCACCGAGGAGGAGGAGGAAGGGGGGCGGGACTGTGTTGGCTGGCTCCATTCACAAAGCCAGTCACTGTGCAATTAACCTCGAATAGAGATGAAAACATCCCAATTAATCTCTCTGATTCTCATTTCTCTGTCTGATATCAAACTGCTTAAATACATCACTATTTCAGGGCAGAAATATCACAAATACATTAAAGGGGACATAAAGTGCACATTTTAAGGCACATCATTATATGTTAGGCTTCTACTAGAACATGTTACATGCTTATAAATTGTAATACATTATTTTTCACATTCTGTCAGTCTGAATATACCGGTGTTCACCCTCAGTTTGAAACACTCTGTTTTGGCGCCTGTCTCTTTAAGACACCATCCTGGAAAGCTCTGCTCTGATTGGCTTTTGAGATGCGCCTTTGCAAAGGTAGTTCTCTGGGTGGAGATATTCAGATGGGGGCGGGATCTTGTTCTAATGAGCCTCCATTTTAATGGCTTGTTGAATAACATGTTTTCAAAATATACAGATAAGTGGAGTCCTGCCACTTCTCGTGCAGCACCATCTGACCTTATCCACTTGAGACAAATACTATTAGAATTTAACAGCTATTTCGCGGGTCAAAAAAGTTGCTGTGTTTCATCAAAATGTATCAACAAAAATGTCTTCAAAAGTTTGCTCATTATTTAGCATCTTGGCTAGCTGGATAAACGTGTAAAGTAGATCATCGCTACGTTAGCTAAATCACTCTGGCTAGCAGGCAGAGGAAACAAACTACAACTTCGTCTTAAGGCCCTGACACACCAAGCAGTCACCAGAGGACTAGCCGACACTGAAGTCGGCTGTTGCCTGGCCGTGTTCTCCTGCGTTTTGGCCATGTGTCGCACGGGAACACACCGCACCGACTTCAGTGCGTGAGTGGCAATAACTCTCCTTACCAGCAGGCGGCGGTAGTGTGTATTCGTCATTCAAAAGAGGCAACAACCGGAAGACAGAGAAGAAGAAGAGTATCTTTTCTCCGTAATATCATACAGAGCTGGCCTCTCCTGGATCAAGGTGATGAGCAGGTCTTCGTTTGCATCATTCCAGATCGCCATGATGAGATGAAAATGAATAGCAGTCTGTGTGTGCCTTCTTAAATCGTTTGTTTACGTCCCTCACTTCCGCTTCGCTTCTCATGCACTGATTCACTAGCTGAACAGCCAATCAGAGTGATTATTTGGTCCGACTGCCAGACCCGATGCATGGCCGATTCAACATGTTGAATCGGCCTCTGACGGCCTCTGACTCCCAAAATCGGGTTGGTGTGTCAGGGCCTTTACTTCAGTAAAGTCTGACTTACTTACAAATCAAACCAAATACAGAAATACTAATGCTTGTATTGCTTGTTGACTTTCGTAAAAAAATGTAACGTCCAATTGGGGATCTTCTACCCAGTTCTCTATCTATCGCCGTGATAGCATTCCCCTGCAGATCCACTCGAGAGCCCCCGGCCTTCCTGAGTTGTGTTCTCGCTGAGCTTCAGAGCTCACAGGAGCCCGGCTGTTTTCTTTATTAGTGCACAGTCTTCTGGAAATAATGCTGACAGTGGTGCATCGCAGGAACACCTTCTGGGCTGTGCTCAACAAGGTGCATTTTAACAAGATACATTGCAATAATACTTTATTGAGATTATAAATCAAGCTGCACTGATGCTTTCTTTGTCCTCAGTCTAATTAAGGCTGCACTTTACAACAGCGACCGCCAGGAAAACTTTTCCAACTCATGCATTCTAATTATTAGCCTCCCAAAAACACGTCCATGAGTCACTGTGTGCTGAAAACCTCAAGTCACACCCTTGATCTACATAGAGTCCAGAATAAGTCGCAAAGCTGCTGCAGTGCTGAGTGTGTAATCTCAGGTATTCAGTTGCAGTGCTCACAGAGAGAGTACACAGCCCAGAGAGCACACCGCTCAAATGCTGAGTACAAGTCGTGCACGACAAAGTTTGGCACAAAGATGAATTGCATCAATATTTCATTGTAACATTTGCCCTCCCTCCACAAACCCCTCTTCATCCCCGGTCTGAATAAAAGAACATATTTCTTATTTATGCTCAGACACACTGCTTGCATTATTAAAATTCTGCAAAAGCTACAAGGTTACTTCAGGATCCTTTGTCACTTTCTCACGTATCTTGTGTCTACCCCTCAATGCCCTTGCTTATAGACACGTTCACATTTGATCTGTATTATTTCATGGTATATGCTGCCTGGAGAAAGCCTCTTTAGTAACGTCTCCTTCCCAATCCTTAGGGCGGTGGTGGCGAAGGTCACCAGTTCAAGTCCCGGAAAGACCAAGTGCTACCGAGGTGTCCCTGAGCAAGGCACCGTTCCCCACACTGCTCCCCGGGCGCCGTTCAAAATGGCAGCCCACTGCTCCCAACACTAGGATGGGTTAAATGCAGAGAACAAATTTCCCCACGGGGATTATATCAAAATCAAAAAATCAAATCGTACACATCTGAGATAATGTCCATTACCGTTAGCCTATAAAGTGAACCTAGTGTAGAAATGTATGCTCTCGTTAAAAGGTTCCAGGCGGGGATTATTCAAATCTTTATCTTGAGCAAATATGACTGCGCAGCGGATGTTCAGCGGTGCACTTTAGAAGGAGTGTGCTTATTATGGTTCAGCGCTCATTGCTTGGAGATTTAAATAACACATGTCTGGCTGTTGTGCTTGCTTAGTCTGCTGGATGTAGTTAAAGTGGTGCAAACAAACCCGTTGAAATTGAAACCACACGGGCGGCAGCATGAACAAAGACAAGGTTTACAACACGTGAGAAGTGGACATGTCACAGAAACACTTAGGTCACTAAGTAGCCCCTGTGTGGAGTGGGGGGGGTCAGCAATCCTCTGGTCACAAGCACACTTCTGCAACCTTAAGACGACTGCTGGTCATAGATGTTTGAGTAAAGCTCATTAAAGGCTTCATGCTGCAGCGTGATGATGTTTGCGCTTGAAGCTGCTGAGTCACTTCTGGTCTGACAGTTCATCTGCAGATCTGAGGAGAATAACATTTCTGTCCCACGTTTCCCATTTCCGAACCAGAAGGCTTCATCCAATGTGAACACGTCAGCCTGGGGGATTGGGATTGTAACCTGAGAGCATGTGTATGTTCACTCTAATGATCCCACCCGGCTCCCAGGTGGAGGCAGAGGGAATTTCTTTTCATGCCGTTATCGGTGTGAAAATGCAATCAGCAGGTCACGCCTTATCACGCGTCGACAGTGTGCGATAGATTCTCCGAGCATGGGGACCCTCAAAGCCCGCCGGGGGAGTTATGATTGCTGAATTGAAATATTTAGAGTGACTAAGGAGAGCAAAGCATTGTGGTCCGTGTCAATGCTGGTGTTTCCGTAGTTAGCAGGTGGATTATAGCCACACAGCCTTTTCCCGGCACACGATATGATCTCGTCCCTCAATCTAATGTCAGCCTTTGAAATGAAAACCAATGAATCATAACCGCATGTGAGCAGCCATGAGAGATGATTGATGGATGTTTTGTCCGGGACGAGTGATTCCTGTAATCTCAAAGAGGCAGACAATACTACTGGACGAGGTAATGACAAGCATAAGCAACGCTCTGCCAGCAGGGGTCCTCCAAAAGGAGACGGTTTGCTCTGTGGAATATCGTCCTAACTGAAGCATTTATAGATACAAACCGTGGTTTCGTTATATTGACAAAAACATGCCAGATCCTGCTTGATATTAAAAATGTGCGACTGTATACCATCCACGTTATAACACGTACTAAATAAAATGATACTGATTTGGTGGTTATTTGTAGGATAATACCTAAATATTAGCTTCTTCTTCTTCCTCCTGTGTTGCCAGTGTATTTGAGACCCAGTGTGTTCCTGAGTTTGCACAGAGGTGATATTCCTGTAATAAAGTCACGCTGACGTTGCTGTGTTCGGGGAGCAGCAGGTGTGTCATGCACTGAGAAGAAAAGAGGCTTTTGCACCTGCAACACTCAGCATTCAGTCACCATCAGTGATCCATGAGACACACACACACACACACACACACACACACACACACACACACACACACACACTAAATAATCCGTTGCACACATAGGTCCATGTCAAAACAGCTGGAGCATTAGTTTACATTTTACATGACCTAGGTGTTAGGGGTTAGGGGTTAGGCGTTAGGGGTTAGGATTGATTGTGCGTAAATGAGTGTACCGTTATCTAAAAGTCTCTCAACACGGATGATAATATCCATCAGCAGGAAAAGACTCGAGTAGGATTATACGTACCCTGTAAACTCAACATGGCTATAAATCAGATGTGAACAAGCCCATAAAGCATATCCAGTTCTTTCTCAATCAATGGAAAACAATTAATAAAACACATGATTTGTGGTAATTACGATGGAATAATGAAAGGCCCGAGATGCACACGCCTCAGGGTCAGAGTATTGATTTGGAATCTCCTGCTTTTAAGCACAATAACGTGCCAGTTAAATCCTCTGCTGTCTGAATGAATGCCAACATGAGCTACAGATTCCTCCCCTCTGCTGATGCCAACATTTCCCATGTTTGTCAGTGATGAGGTGGAGGTGCCGCCTCTGCCCACTCAGCACGACTAATTGCCCATAAGTGGCCATCCCAGTGTCGGAAACAAACCATCACCAAAAACAAACAAACAAAACGAGTGACTTCACGCATCTGTTAACCACAGCGTGGAAGGAGTGCCGTTGAACAGGGAGAGAGTAACAAAAGCAGCTTTACATTTGACACATTTTCTCTCCGAAATCCCCGCGGGTGGAAAAGACTTCAGCAGAGGAAAGGAGTCATGAAGCCATTTCCCCTGTTCCAGCCAATAAAAAGAGCCGCTTGTCCTCTGGGTTGGGTGATGAGTGAAAGCAGGAGCTGCGGGAAATCGCACTCGTAATGGAAAGCAACCGCTTTAGCTCCTCGTTATGCTGCGCACGAACCCGAAGGTGGTTCTGGATGGAGCCAGTTTGCTCAGGTGCTGCAAAATGCCTTCAGAGCAGATGTTCATTAAGACTGAACGACAAAGCGATGCATGAACATGGCAGGTTGTGGAAAGTGGCAGGACAACAGGAGGTCACATATTCCTGAGGGAACGCTGGGCTGTGGCTTCAAAGCTTCTCAGAGTAGGAATGTGTTCAGTCCAGATCCCATTGACTGTGTTTTTATGCACCGTGGTAAGCTTTTCTAAATCGGCAGTCACACTTTAAGAAGTCCCTTGTAGTCCTCCAGTAGCCCATCACTAATTCCTTTCCCCTCCAGTGTTTAGAAACCACAACATATTGACAGTCTGGTCAATCTCCTTCCAGGCTATATTAGTCACACAGCACAGAAGCCCGCTAACCTCCCTCCCTCCTTCCCTGTGTGTATTTCACCACTGTGGATGAGTGAGAGTACATTTGCCAGGCAGCTGCTCCATTTCCCAGTTTGCTTGCCAAAGCTTTCTGCAGCCAAGTTTAGCCACAGCTGTTTACAGAAGAGGTGTTTTTGCTGCTAGCCACCCAGATTCAGCCGTTCTTGGAAACCCAAACAGTGATCCTCTCAGGAGCAGACGAGTGCACCGGGGTATCTGAGGATGAATAAATGATGTCTTCTACTCAGTTCAAAGACATCGTGTGCATAAATGCATTAGCTAGCACCAGTTTGATGATGCAGCAGATTAAAGCTGCACTCATCAATGTTTTTCTAATCAACAAATGACTATGCAATGTGAAAGTGTTTTGATAAGTCATTAGAGAATTATCAATTCTGCATTTTAGCATACAGTGGGGCAAAAAAGTATTTAGTCAGCCACCAATTGTGCAAGTTCTCCCACTTAAAAAGATGAGAGGGGCCTGTAATTGTCATCCTAGGTATACTTCAACGATGAGAGACAGATGAGAATACATTTTTTTTTAAAGAATTTATTTGCAAATGATGGTGGAAAATAAGTATTTGGTCAATAACAAAAGTTCATCTCAATACTTTGTTATATACCCTTTGTTGGCAATGACAGAGGTCAAACGTTTTCTGTAAGTCTTCACAAGGTTTTCACACACTGGTGTTTTGGCCCATTCCTCCATGCAGATCTCCTCTAGAGCAGTGATGTTTTGGGGCTGTCGCTGGGCAACACAGACTTTCAACTCCCTCCAAAGATTTTCTATGGGGTTGAGATCTGGAGACTGGCTAGGCCACTCCAGGACCTTGAAATGCTTCTTACAAAGCCACTCCTTCGTTGCCCGGGCGGTGTGTTTGGGATCATTGTCATGCTGAAAGACCCAGCCACGTTTCATCTTCAATGCCCTTGCTGATGGAAGGAGGTTGTCACTCAAAATCTCACGATACATGGCCCCATTCACTCTTTCCTTTACACGGATCAGTCGTCCTGGTCCCTTTGCAGAGAAACAGCCCCAAAGCATGATGGTTCCACCCCCATGTTTCACAGCAGGTGTTCTTTGGACTCAGCATTCTTTCTCCTCCAAACACGTCTAGTTGAGTTTTTACCAAAAAGTTCTATTTTGGTTTCATCTGACCATATGACATTCTCCCAATCCTCTTCTGGATCATCTAAATGCTCTCTAGCAAACTTCAGACGGGCCTGGACATGTACTGGCTTAAGCAGGGGGACACGTCTGGCACTGCAGGGTTTGAGTCCCTGGCGGCGTAGTGTGTTACTGATGGTAGCCTTTGTTGCTTTGGTCCCAGCTCTCTGCAGGTCATGGACTCGGTCCCCCCGTGTGGTTCTGGGATCTTTGCTCATCGTTCTTGTGATCACTTTGACCCCACGGGGTGAGATCTAGCGTGGAGCCCCAGATCGAGGGAGATTATCAGTGGTCTTGTATGTCTTCCATTTTCTAATAATTGCTCCCACAGTTGATTTCTTCACACCAAGCTGCTTACCTATTGCAGATTCAGTCTTCCCAGCCTGGTGCAGGTCTACCATTGTGTTTCTGGTGTCCTTTGACAGCTCTTTGGTCTTGGCCATAGTGGAGTTTGGAGTGTGACTGTTTGAGGTTGTGGACAGGTGTCTTTTATACTGATAACGAGTTCAAACAGGTGCCATTAATACAGTTAACGAGTGGAGGGCAGAGGAGGCTCTTAAAGAAGAAGTTACAGGTCTGTGAGAGCCAGACATCTTGTTTGTTTGGAGGAGACCAAATACTTATTTTACCAATTCATTCATTACAAATCCTACAATGTGATTTCCTGGATTCTTTCCCCCCATTCTGTCTCTCATAGTTGAAGTGTACCTAGGATGGAAATTACAGGCCTCTCTCATCCTTTTAAGTGGAAGAACTTGCACAATTGGTGGCTGACTAAATACTTTTTTGCCCCACTGTATATTAGAATGTTTTCATCAGATATATGAGTAGGAAGGGACCTGCTACACCTACTAGGTTCAGAAGGCTGTAATTGTCTATTTAGATGGCTGATCTCGCAGTGATTCTCAAATGGGGGTGCGCGGACCCCTAGGGGTACGTTGGGGTGCTGCAGGGGGTACGTGAGATTCAAAAGAAAAAAGTTAATTCAAAAAACACCATGCATGATTATAAAAATAATCTTAGTACAATAAGTTAAATAGAAAACACAACTATAAAATATTCCTAGAACCACCAAGGGGGTCCTCATATAAACATGTCAAATGTGTGTATTGTATATTATAGTTTTTGCATAATCAATTTATTCATTGGTTTGTCAAACATATATTACTTCAACTTTTTTCGTTCTCATGCATATTAGTTTGCTGTAATTCATGCATGAAGGAGTTAATACATCACACACTGATGGAACATCACTATATTATAATTATTTATAGGCTTTTTCTATCAAAAATGTTCGGGGTCAGTCAGGGGGTACTTGGCGGAGAAAATGTTTCAAAGGGGGTACATTACTGAAAAAGGTTTGAGAAGCACTGTCCTGCAGTATAGGGTGTCAAACTCAAGGCCCGGGGGCCAAATCCGGCCCGCGACTTCATTTTATGCGGCCCCACAAGAGCTTGCAAAGAACGGTTACAGGCTGATTTACAGAAGCACACAAACTACATGTCCCACAATGCATCTCTCATTTGACTTTTTTCTCAGAATTAGACTTTTTTATTTCAAGATTTCATTTTTTTTCTTTTTAAATCACTTTGTGACATGCTCACTGAAGAGACTTGCAATTATTTCCCCTAGACTTCTGCTTTCAGACGTAGTTAATTATGAAGTTATTACCCTGTCCGATAATAATCCAATGCAGAGGCAATAACATTATTTTATATATAACATATTTATATATGCATTTTTATATAGTCTTAAAGTTACAACCGGCCCTTTAAGTGCAACCATAATGCTGATGTGGCCCGTGGTGAAATTGAGTTTGACACCCCTGCACCAATACAAGACAACACCGACTTTAAGAGGCCGTAGTTGTTATTATTATGAAGGGAGCTAAAGAGTAAGTCAGGTGATTTAGTATCAGAATGGATGGGTCAAAAATACAGGATTTAAACCCAAGAGAAAGCCATATGTATCACCTGTGAAAGGATCTTTTCCTGAACCTGACCTGAACGTTTGGTTTCCTTAACTTGAAACAAGTTTTGTAACAATTCATAACGCCAGCGTTTCACAGAGCGTGATGTCTCAGTGTGTTGCCCCGTCTTATCATTATAAGAGTAGTCAAAACATTTAGGATGAGTTATCTCTCTCATTAGTCAGGCCCTCGAATTTACCATTTCAGTTCAGTCTCAAAGGTCTCGTCATTGTAAGCCACAGCACCAGAAGATCCAACAATGAGAGGCATACAAAAGAAATGACACCTTCTTTAGAGTCTTTCTCTAACTGTGTCCTTCTCTGACACAGATTTAGCTTTTGGATAACAAGAGACTTTTAATGATTTTTACCACTTTGAAATGCAGCTAATTTCGCTCTTCTTGGGAGAGAGTTGTTTCGGATTATCAAGGACTCTGAAGATTTTAGTATGCGGACAAAGTAGGCGAGAAAAGACAAAGTCCTCTCAATCAGCAGACAGACATCTCACATGTGATGCAGATCAAAAAGACCTCTAAAAAGGGCTTTTTTATCCGGTCAGATTATATCACTTTAGTTTGAATTCATCCCACAGATGTCAGGTGCTATCTGCAACACATCCAGAGAACAAAGTGCTTCTTTATGGATCTATATTAACCTAATATACATTACATGATATGTTACTTGTTAGACGCTTTTATCCAAAGCGACTTATATACATTCAGTACTGTGGACAATCCCCACAGGAGAACATTTGAGGTACAGTGTCTCGCCCAGGGACACAACGACATGCTGACTGCAGAGGGACTCGAACTTGCTATCCCCTGATTCGAAGTCCAGCACACACTCCACTGAGCCACAGCCTCCTACAAAGATATACTTCCCTATTATCATGCCTGTGTGTCAGCAGCGGCGTCAGATGCACTCGCTTCTCTCTCCTCTCGTCTGAAGCCTTCAACCCTCGGTGGCATTGTTTGAATCAGACTCCTTGCTGCCATGGTAACGGTGCAGAGAGAGAATGGGACGAATGGGAAATGGTGAGAGGGCACGACCCGAAGAGCATCTGACATGGACAACAGAAGAGAGCGCTGATCAGAACCAGACAAAGGTTCAATGAGCGCTTTAGCATTGCACAAATTGTAGTTTGATCATGCAGGTATCTTTTAAAAATAATCTTTCACAGCTTCGTAATCAACATCCCCCGACACCTGCGGAGAGCCATTGATTTACTTCCATTTACACATTTCCTTTTGCTCATTTTCTGTATGTTCTGTATGCTTTCATCCCTTCTGCAGAGCAGTAGAACCCAACATTCAGAGATAGGCAAAAAAAAAGTGCAAAAAAGTATCTATTTCTGTGTTTTACTACATTTTTGATAATTACAAGTTCAGTGTCATTAGTTTAGTTGTTCAATAAGGTCTTATAACTTGGGATCAGCAACTACATTATTTTTTCCAAGGGCCAAAATGAATCCAAGAGAGAAGAGACACATTCGGGGGCCAGCGATTTGTATATATATAGCCCAGAATGTTGAAGTTGTTGACGGGGGGTGCTAGTGGAGCACGCTCATGTAATGGCACATTTCCACTGCAGCGGGGTAGCCCCGTTAAGCGTCCTCGCTAGGCCTCGGGCTGCCTCGCTGGCCGCCCGAGGCCGTGGCGCATTTCCATCACAGTTTAGGACCTGGGGTAGCAACGCAGTGTACGTGGGGCGATCGGCTTTTTTTCCACATTTCGAGTTGTTCCGTCGAGCTCCCGCTGGATTGGACCAGCCACGGTGACAGATGAATCAATTGATTATCTACAGACTACATGTTCTCTTCCTGCAAGCTTTGATGTCTGAATTGATTAGTTATGGTAACAAGATTAATCTAAACGACAGCATTTAAAGCCATATTTCATGTTTTCTGGTGTGGGAAAATGGAGGCTCTGTGTTAGCCTCTAGAAATAAGATTAAAGGCAAACACTGTTAGTATCTGATGATATATTTAAGACTCACTTTGAGTGTGCTAACGCTCAAACACCCAAGGACACATTAACAGAAAGTGAAACGTAAGAGGCCAGACAATAATACCTCTGTGTTCAATGACAAGATCACAAAGTGCTGAGCCGTTTTCCTCTGCCTCGTCCTTGGCTCCCGCCGCTGTTTCCACATGAGAGGACTGAAAACATCGCTGCTTTTCTCACACCTTTCAGAGCTGGTAGCAAAGCATCCGCACGAAGAGGAAGAGAACAACGTGCTGGGGAGGAGTATTGATTTGTAATCTAAACTAACTATTTAACCAAGTCATTTCTTAGCTAGATTCATTATATGAAGTATACACACACACACACACACACACACACACACACACACACACACACACACACACACACACACACACACACACACACACACACACACACACACACACACACACACACACACACACACACACACACACACACACACACACACACACACACACACACACACACACACACACACACACACACACACACACACACACACACACACACACATTTGCATACAATAATAACCCAGAGGCATGATTGGGAGTGCTATTTGGAGCATGACTGAGTTCAGATGGATGTCTCAATATGACAAATTCCACCTTGATGCACAACGAGGCTAATTGACTGTCATTGGTTCATTTCATCTGAAAGCAATCCTCGCCGGAGGTCTGCGCTCTGCGATGCCCTTCTCAATTGTTTTAGAGTTCAGATGCAAAATACATATGTAGATCAGAGGTGGAACCAGTACTCAGATTGGATACTAAATTGTAAAAATACCCTGTTACAAGTATTCAAAATCTTACTGTAGTAAAAGTACACAAGTATTAGCATCAAACTCTATTTAAAGGCTCTCTCCCACACTCCCCCTGCCTGAAACGCCTCCACTGGACTCCTTTGTTTACTTGGAAAGAAATGAGCTTAATATGTCCTCTTTAAGTACCAAAAGTGAAATCACTCGTTAAACGTAATGGCCCATTTCATAATCAGATGTATACATTCCTGTATCAAGTTAATTGGTGCATTAGTGTGTAAATCACAGCTGGTTTTGCTTAAACTAATCTGAAAGACTTTATATACTGCTGCTGGATATTTCAACATATAAGTATGTCCATATGTTGTGTTATATTGTGTTTTAGCTAATGATGTGAGTCTGGAAAGTAACCAAAGCTGTCAGGTAGATCTAGTGGAGTACAATATCAGCTTCTAAAGTAGTAGAACAGGGGTGTCAAACTCAAGGCCCGGGGGCCAAATCCGGCCCGCGACTTCATTTGATGTGGCCCGCAAGAGCTTGCAAAGAATATAATACGTTATTATACGGTTACATGCCACTTTACTCACGGCATGTCCCACAATGCATCGCGCACGGTGACATGCGCACTGAAGAGAGAATTATTTGCCCTGGACTTCTGCTTTCAGACGTAGTTAATTACTAAGTTATTACCCTATCCGATAATATTCCAATTCAGAGGCAATAATGTAATATAATACATTATTTTGTATATGTTATATATTTATATAGTTACAACCATAATGCTAATGTGGCCCGCAATGAATTTGAGTTCGACACCCCAGTATAAAATGTTATAGTATAAAATAAAAAGTACCTCAAAACGTTACAATACAGTACAATGTTCTTCATTTTACTCCACCACTGATGTAGAGCTCTAAAAGGCTAGCTGCTGTTTTCTATGTACAGCACGAGTGTCTTTAAAGCCCTGCGCTGAGACCCAATGTAATCCTTTTTTATGGGTGAGAACACATGGCTTTCTCCAAATCAAAGATTGATTTTCTTGTTTTATTTTTAGATTGGTTTCTTACCGTGTGTTCAAACTGAATGCAAAACAGATTCTCAAGGCGGCATGACTAACAAAGTGAATAGAAAGACACAAATTCCCCCGTGGTTGCGCTAATTGACGAAAAACTCATATCTATGGCTCAATATTAAGCTAGAAACCAACTATCGTATTCGACATTTCCACTGCATGTGACTCAAACTATCTTCCCGCATGGATACCAGTCGTATGAGGAGGCCTCTCTGTAATTTGGGTGAACCAACCCTTTAAGAAATGGGGCTGGAAGAGAGTCAATGTTTCAATGACATAATCCAAAACATCCATTACTCTGCTAATCCAGATGCTGTCACAGTTCCTGTTTTCTCTCATGTGTCACGCATACACAAACACATTTCTACACAGCAAATTTGAAATCTAAAATTCAACACCCATGTAGTTAATTTTAACACTATGAAAGAGTTTATATTGAAACCACCAGCAAAGTGTTAAATTAACACTTTCCAAAGTGTTGACAATATAACACTATCACAGTGTTACTATACCAACACTAAGAGTGTAAGATGTGAACACCAACACTGAACACCAACGCCAATAACAACACTAACAGTGTTGGCTGCATCTTCAATTCAACACTGTCCTGGTGTAGAGTAACACTACAGTAGTGATACATCTTCTCCCATCTAACACCTTTAAGAGTTAAACATGTACACTGATAGTGTTGAATGCACATTATACTGGTGTTGCATTTTGCATTAGCCTCAACACCTCTGGGAGTTCAAAATGAACACTAATCTAGTGTCAATGTTGGGTATTGGTATTATGATGTACAACAAACTGGTGTTAAAAGTTACAATGACCAATAAATCATTCCAGATAACATATATGCCAAGTGCTTTATTTGAATGGTGGCATGTCTCTTAAGACTGACAAATGTTCACAATGCACAAATTCTCACAATATGCAATTCAACAAATAAAAAAATAACCCTCTTTGACAGGGGATGTCCGAAAAGGTTGTTTGTTGCCTGCCGTGCCAGGCAACAAACAACCTTTTTGGACCTCACACACCCATGGGGTGGGGGGATAAATACAAATTACAGCACATAGCTGTCTAAGACAATATAACAAAGGGTGTCATTGGTACTTGCAGACATTTGCAGATAAAAAGGCTTACCGCTTTGGGGCGGTGGTGGCGAAGTCGATAGGGACTTGGCTTGGCAATTGGAAGGTCACCAGTTCAAGTCCCGGCAAGACCAAGTGCTACCGAGGTGTCCCTGAGCAAGGCACCGTTCCCTACACTGCTCCCCGGGCGCTGTTCAAAATGGCTGCCCACTGCTCCTAACACTAGGATGGGTCAAATGCAGAGAAACAATTTCCCCACGGGGATTAATAAAGTATATCAAAAAAAAAAAAAAAAAGAAATTGCAGTGCATCAGGTTTGATGACTGAAAGTGTTCTCCTGCTTAACAACATTAAAGGCATGAAAACGCTCAACAAATAAACTTTCCATGTCTCTTAAGACTGACAAATTCTCACAATATGCAATTCAACCAACATTCAATATTGTTCAACAGCAAAAATGTATATGTACAAAAATAAAAAATAACCCTCTATGGCAGTGGAGGTCCGTGGAGGTCCGAAAAGGTCATTTGTTGCCTGCCGTGCCAGGCAACAAATGACCTTTTTGATCCATGTCAGAATCACCAACATGTAAAATGTCTTCCCTGAGAATAACAGCTTGTTGGACTGGTGATCAAGGATTATTGCTTGAAACGACCCCATCCTTATCATGGTATTTCTTCAAGTGTTTTTTAAAACCTAAAAAACTTTTGAACTGCAATGAGCAGCCATCCTGAGCGCATATCAAATAAAAATGTTTTCCTGGATACAAGCCATGAACAAGCTTAATGTGCCGAGTTAAGGATCCAGGCGTATCGAGCAATAATCTGCATATGTAACACTTATACATTACACACAAACTTAGTTCTCAGTTCCTTGACCTTGGGGCTCTCACTGGTGGTGTCAACGTCTATGTTATAGACAGTTGTTTGCAGAAATGTGTACATGCTTTTGAGTGCTGGATCATAGCTAGTGCCTAAGACAAAGTGAAGCTTAAAAAGTTCATCAATTGCTGCTAAGGAAGTGGTAGCCTCACAGGGGATGAGCTTCTTGTCAATCAGAATGAAGAAGTTGCCGACAGCCTCCTTGCTGGTCCCTGAAGCAAGAAGATATGGCTGGCTCGTGTCCATATGGCTCTGAAGGTGCTCATCCAGACTCCTACAGGACTGAAGGACAAGGCAAGCAACATTTTAATTTTACATGGCTAATTATGCGCATGTGTGTGTTTTTAGGAATAGTTTATATTTGCACTAGCCTAGTCCTACTTTATCATAGTGACAGCTCTCTGTAGTAGTTCTGGTGGCTAGATCTAACATTCTTAAACCTGCCACATACCTTGTGAAATACGACCAGATGGTCAATGGCCTGAGCTACACTGATCTTCTGGGTTTTCTTCCTTCCCGCAGGCTGGGGTGACAGGAGGTGCAGAAGGAGGAGGATGGATGCCATATCACTGTCCCACTCTGTAAGAAAAGAGAACAATGATCAACTTCTTTTTTTTTTTTTTTACCAATCTGTATAATGTCCAACAGTTCATAGTGCATGTACAAGCAAAATACAAGACATGAAGTCTCACAACACAATAAAGTATGGAAAAAGTGAAGTGGCCTGAATACTTTCCAAACCCACTGTACCCTGGCATTCTCCAACTGTGTGGTCATACACTCCCTCCAGCCTCACATAGACCATTTACAATAGGCAATATGACATGATATGACAATGCAGTTCCTAAAACCATACCTGGTGATTCCAGTGATGGTTCATCAGCCCTTTGGTTCTTGGCAGACAACAACAAGCGCTTCAGCAAGGGTGTGGAAGTCAGCATTTCTGCCTGTTGGATGACCTTTGCTTTGAAGGAGGTTGGCCACTTTTCCAGTAGTTTGGATGGAGTTTCTGACCCAAAGAGGAGACTGAAGTCTTGGAGAATCTAAAACACATATACAGCACAAACGCAAGAACCACCATCAGGTTTTCAATTTACTACCAATGCCAATTTCACAGATTTAGATCATCTCCATTTAACTGAAGGTTGCTTAAAACATCTATCAAAATAACATTCATAATAAGCAAAAGTAGGAGTAATAAAATATTACCAATCCTTTAGTGTCCAGCAGGCGCGGGAATACTGAAAGGATAGTGGAGGATCTCTCAGGATCGTGGACAAGGCGCCGTCTATATTCCAGTGTGTCTCTCATCTTCTTCATGATGACTTCTCTGTTGTTTGTATGATTCATCACAGATATGAGTTCTTGAAATCTCTGCTCATCTGGATGATCATCACAGTGGCCTATCTCTCTCCTTAGCATGGGGCCTCCATTCTCTTCTATTCTGGAATCCGTGGACCTCACAGGAAGTCGCGTTGCTCTCTGAACGGACTTCAGTCGCCACGCTAGAAACCCACCGCCTTTCTGCCCGTCATAAAAATGCTCCTGACCGAAAAAAACAAAATTGACAATTCACCCATTGACAAACATTCACATAACCAATGGCGGCAGCTGCCATGCAAGGTGCAGGCCTGCTCATTGGGAGCAATTTGGGGTTCAGTGTCTTGCCTAAGGACACTTTGACATGTGGACAGGAGGAGACGGGATTTGAACCACCAACCCTGCAGTCATTGGACTATGCGCTACCTCCTGAGCCACAGCCGCCCAAATGAATTAAACTACCCTACAGTATGTATACAACTACAGGAATTCTTAAATGCAGTAGCATGTTATAGAAATCCCACAGCATTCAAGGAACCATGTAAGCCAGGGGTGTCAATCTCAATTTCATCGCGGGCCACATCAGCATTATGGTTGCACTCAAAGGGCAGGTTGTAACTTTAAGACTATATAAAATGATGTATTATATATTACATTATTGCCTCTGCATTGGATTATTATCAGATAGGGTAATAACTTCAGAATTAACTACGTCTGAATGTAGAAGTTAAGGCAAATAATTGCAAATCTCTTCAATGAGAATGTCACAAAATAATTTTAAAAGAAAAACCAAATTCTGGAAAAAAAGTCAAAATCAAAAAAAGAAGTGACATTTAAAAAAAAGGGAGGTGAAATAAAAAAAGAAACATTTAAAAAAAAAGTCAAACTCTGAAAAAAAAAGTCAAATTTGAGATGCATTATGGGACATGTAGTTTATGGGCAACGTGCTTCTGTAAATAATCATGTAACCATATAATAAACATATCATTCTTTGCAAGCTCTTTGCTGGGGCCACAGAAAATGAAGTCACGGGCCGGATTTGGCCACCCGAGCCTTGAGTTTGATACCCCTGATGTAAGCCATCTAAAACAGTCTACTTTGATCATAATCAAGAATAACTCACATAGCCTGTCTTCCCATGTGGATCTTGGAGCGAGGGAAACAGGGTAACAATCCCCAGTGCATACTTCTCTTTGGTCAGTCGCTGAGGGATTCTCCTGTAGAGAAAAAACAGTGATTTTCAACATTTAATTCATTTAAGTCTAAGAGACTCAGTTTAAGAACATATAAACCTAATGAACTCAATTTATGTAGAAATACAATTGCACCAACTTCATCCACACTTAGCCTATACATACATGACACTTTCATGCAAAGCTATAACAAATTAGAATCTTACCCCTCACTCTGCACCATGTCTGCAACTAGAATGTTCACCATCACTTTTCTTGTGGCAGGACTAATTGTTCCTTTTTCCTCATACTCCTTCATCACATCACTTCCTCCTGGTTTGGTCAGCAGAACCTGTTTTATCAGCTTAAAACAAAACGCAACAAAAATGACACCCGTTAAGTAAGCAGTAGGGATGCTCCGATCGCCAATTTCGGGGCCGATCGCCGGAATCAGTATCGGCCGATACCGATCGCGTGGGCGGGGCCTAAATGGAAGATTTAAACATCACTTTAAATCTTCCATTTAAAGTGATGTTTAAAACTCAGTTAATGGGCTCATTCACTGGAGCTTCCACAAACAACAACCAACTTAATTATTACATTCAAATGATGTACATTATTCAAATTTACATTCACTTTGGAGAATATTGATAACACGGGAGAAATGAGCGGAATCTCTCTCTCTCTCCCTCTCCCTCTCTCTCCCTCTCTCCCTCTCTCTCTCTCCCTCTCTCCCTCTCTCTCTCCCTCTCTCTCTCTCTCTCTCTCCCTCCTGACAGCCTGTCAGTATCTCATGCAGCTCACTGATCTAGTAATGAGTGACCCGACAGTGAAGAATAAATATATTTATAATAACTAGTTTAGCTTGTTCCAGAAGTAGATAAAATAGCTAAGTGTGTTAGGTCTAACTCTTGTGTGTTTCGCTCCGCTTACCGGTCCGGCGGGCGGAGCTGCAGGATTTCTGCTTCACGTTGCATTCCGCTATTTTACTGTCTTTTTCAGACACCTTAAAATAATGCCAGACCGGTGAAGCCATGTTGGCGAGCTTGTTTTGCCGCACACAGAGAAAAGTGTCATGTATTTTACGTCATGCGATCGGCTCTCACGATCGGCATGTTTAGAGAGCACCGATCGATCGGTAGAGAGTGAGTATCGGCCGATATCGATCGGTGACCGATCGATGGGAGCATCCCTAGTAAGCAGTATAGGTTTATGAGCAATCTACTGGTACAGACACACGGATGGACAGACGTCACTAAAATGTAAAACAATGGTGTACATGACATATTGAATATGCACTCACATCTTTGGCTTGTGGACCCTGCAAAGCCTCCTCCTCTTTTCTGAAGCGTTTCAGAGTGCCACTGTAGAAATCGATTTCACTGCTGCTTTTCGAAGTGACTGAAATAGTATCTGTGCCTGAAGCGGGGGATGAGGATGGCTCTGGAAAATAATGTCATCACACAAGAGATATTAAATATGAATATTGAAATTATATGGTCTTCCTTTGTCATGTCTTTATGTAATCTACTGGTGAAGTGTTCTCAAAAATACAACAGACCCACTGAAAACCTCCATTGCAAGTATGAGTCCCAAAGTCCTTGTCCACAAGAGCGCACTCTACTTGGGACCAATACTTAAGACAGCAATGGTGTTTTTTAGTCTAGCAAAAGCTTAAGAACAAGGCTTTCAACAAGAACCCCAAGTAAGTACAAAATTATGTATTTTCACCAAATCAGTGGAGTACGCACATTTGATTCCTATAAACAATACTTTACCTTTTAAGATAGTATTGTTTATAGCAATGAAATGTGTGGTGTGCTTGACACTTGCATGGGGATAATTAGCATGCAATACAATTGAGAAATGTAAAATCGACCCTTTTCTCAGCAGCCATGTTGACATGCAGCGTAAACAGAGATGTAATTTAGGATGTAGGCAGGCCAGGGCCCTGCTAATATGCCGTCTCACTGGAATGGCCGTGACACACTAAATAGATCGGGCCAAAATTCATTTGATCTATTACACCTGTGTTTACCCTGCTATGACGTCAACATAGCTGCTGAGAAAAGCGTTTATTGTCGTCACTCACCACCACTGTCATTCAGTTCATCTTTGATGACAAAGCATATTCCACTGGTAGTGAGTAGATCTGGAAATGCGTAGTCGTCCACTTCTGTGCCAGTCTCATCCTCCACTGATGTCTCATCCTCCAGTCTCATCCTCCAACCTCTCTTTCACTAAAAGGATTGAAGACCAAATATAAGCAGAAGCTACACACACACACACACACACACACACACACACACACACACACACACACACACACACACACACACACACACACACACACACACACACACACACACACACACACACACACACACACACACACACACACACACACACACACACACACACACACACACCACACACACACACACACACACACACACACACACACACACACACACACACACACACACACACACACACACACACACACAAGGGGGGGGGGACTGCCTCAACAGTGCATCATGTCCATCTAATGTAACAGTAGGTTAATGAGGGTGGATCGCAAAATTCCCCTCTGTGGGACTAATAAAGGTATTCCGATTCTGAAGTGGTTTACTTGCCTTCAGTGATGAAGATGTCAAAACAAGCTTCTGGAATTTTGATGTACTTCTTTTGGTTTCGGTATTGCACTTTGACTATCATCTTCAGCTGAAGAGAAGAGCAAGAGCCCTATATGGGTCAAATGGAGAAACACAACATTTGTTATTCCACAAGTTATTATGATGCATCACAACTTCCGCTTCTTAAGCAAGCAAATACTCCAATTGTGTAAGGGTGGCATAATATAAATTGGAACTGTCTTTAGATAAAGAAATTCTACTTTATGCTCCGTTCTTTTATTTTTGTATCTTTAAGCTGAGGCTTCTATCTGTGCATGACAAACGTTTCGGGACCAAATTAAGCACAGTGTTGGTGTGTTGCAACCCAGTCTCACTGCATTTCGTGTTATAGTAAAAAAAGACACGATTTCCCCATTTTTTTCGTGTCACACAGAACGACTTTAAAAGCAATGTAAATAATAACAAATTAGAAGGAAAAAGAGATTTTAAAAACAAATACAGATTTCAGTATTCTGACACAGAACAATATTTAGAAGCAATGCATTTGTATTGGTAATATGTTTCGTGCCTGCGCCAAATTACAAGGAAAAAAAGATGACAACAAATACAGATTTCAGTATTCTGAGCCATTTCTTTTCCTCCGACATTATACCATTTAAAATAAAAGGGTTAGGCTAAGGGTAAGATATTGAGTAAGAACATGTTTTTATGAACCACACAGCTTCTGGTTTTCCAAGAAAATAAAAATCGTTCTGTGTGCCACAAAACAAATGCGAAAATCGTGTTTGTGAACACAAATCAATAGATTAAATGTATGCCGTGAGACTGGGTTGCAAATATTCTTAGAAATATAGTTAACATTATTAGCTACCACAAACAACTACAATTATTTTCAAGGGAAATTAACTAATGTTAGCTAACTGGGGAACAAATTCAATTAAATGTAACGTTATCTAGATAACTCACTGCATGCAGTCTGTTGTCGAGGCCACACAAGATGGCTGCTTCCGCACGGAGCAGAAGAACACGTGCTAGAAAGGAAAAGGAGCCAATTAGCCAACAACTGTATTACTGTACTACATACACTTAAATAATTTCACTTGGGGAACAAATTCAATGAAACGTAGATAACTTACAGTCACACGGTCTGTCGAGACCACACGGTCGAAACCCGCGGCGACTGATGGCTGCTTAGGTGACACTGAGATAGTGATAGAAAGGAAATTGGAAAAATAAAAGTTGTTAGCGAAGTCGGCTAACTATACCGATAAGGACCAACACCAGAACCTCTTAGCTAGCTAGCTGTCGAACTAACGTTAGACATGTGCAATACGTTGGTGTTTGTAATGACATAATAGTATGTAACATAGCTAATGTTATCTAAGTTGACATCTGTGTGTAATTCGACAGCTAGCCAGCTAGCTAACTGGCTAGCTAACTGGGTAGCATTTAGCAAGCAGGTGCACGGCCAGTACAGACAAATATTCTTAGCAAGCTAGTAAACATTATTAGCTACCACACACACAACTGTAACATTATTTTTAAATTAAGTAATGTTGGATAACTGGGGAACAAATTAAATGTAACGTTATTTATCTAGATAACTTACCGTCACTCACTGACTGCAGTCTGTCGAGGGCGAGGCCAAGCGATCACACTTGCTGCAAGACGGACTGATGCTAGAAAAGTAAAAGGCGGCAATTATCGAACAACATTTTTACGGACACTAGAGCTTGTTAGCTCGCTGTCGAACTAACGATAGACATGTGCAATACATTAGTATTCGTAATGATTACATATTATGTTACATATCTAACGTTAATTCGACATCCATATCTAATTCGACAGTTAGTTTAGCAAGCAAGCATTGACTGTATGGTCTGTGCACCTGCACCTGGTCATGACAGTCAAATAGTAATAGTTAGCAAGCTAGTAATGAAAACAATACATTTACAATTACGCTACCTACCACACACAACTGTATTTTCAAGCTAAATTAATGTAAGCTATCTGGGGAACAAATTATGAAACGTAGCGATAACTTACCGTCACGGACTGCAGTCTCTCGAGACTGAAGGTTGCATCAAAATGATGGCGGAGATCTAAATAATTTCACGCACATCACGTAAAAGTACCCGGATTGAGAGAACACACTATCCGTCGTTAAATATGTTTAACACCATGATCCAACCCTGTACTATATAGTGTGTTAACAACAGGCGGTGTTAATCATGTTAAATGTAACACCAAAACCACAACACTTTACCCCGAAAAGCTCTAACACCAGGATTTTCACACTGGCGAATTTGCTGTGTACAAGTATTCATGTGACACAAATGACCTGTCTTCTCCGCTCTGGTCAGAGCAGACAGTTGTTTGGTTTCTCCACAAGGTCAGATCCACCCTGCGACACATTGACGCGCGCTCAAAGCAGGGCCGCTGATGATTGGCACTTCCTGGTATGGAGAGAGGCACGAATACTGAGAGTGGCTCTGCATAGCAATTTGAAAACAGTGAACTCCCTGACATGCATTAAAAAAAGTGACTTGAAACTTGAAAGTGTGGATAGCAGGGGTTTTGGGGTATGAAATAACTCTGCCTCGCTGTGCCTCTTCACACGGCGGTTTGTGAGACTTTAATGCAAACTGTTAACCTTGGTTACAGGATTTCAACATGTCTTACAAGAAGTCATCTGATGTTTTCCTAAACCACAGCCTCCAGAGGACTGACACTAAAACATATAGCTTGGGCAGTAAATCCAGTGAAATGTCAGACATGTTTTTCCACTCGTAGAGTCAGGGGTTGGCTCGCAAGAATGATCAGATAACAAATTATAAGCAACTATAATTAAAGTAGATTACATTAGGAAAATGTGCAATTAGATTATGGCTATATTGTCAAGGGTTGATTAGACTTTGGATTTTGTCTTTAAAATATAGATAAAATTAGTTATTTCTTTCAAGTCACCAGATTTCTTAAAAGGGCCCTATTATGCTTTTTGGGGGTTTCCCTTTTCTGTAGTGCATGTCAATGGTCTGCAAAGGCTGCAATACCTGTTTCCTCCAGACACATTTTGGGAAGCGACGTGGAGCGTTGCTGGCGTTGCTCGCTTCAAAAGTTGAGCAATGTTCAACTTTCGGCGCCTCGGCAGAAGCGTCAGCCAATGAAATCCCGTTTATGCAAATCTGCCAGTACAAGCGCTAGCCAATCAAACCGCGTGTATGCTGGGAGAGACTACGCAGGTCATTTCCTCATATTAAAAAAAATAGAGGGAAAATTCATTATAGCGGTAGTGAATCACCCGGTGCTGAATGATCAGTCTCTGTTCATCTACCGGGATACAGACCGGAGGAGCGAGGCATGGAGGGAGGTGGCAGAGACAGTGGGTGAAACTGGTAGGTTTTCGCCTGTTTGGGGAGTTTATATCCAGTTGACTTCGTTTTAACATTGCTTTGTATGTCGGGGGCGGGAGATTCATGTGATTGGTTGTTGGTCGAGCTTCAGACACGCCCGCCGCCAAGCTTCAACGCACGCCGCCGTGTGGACGCTGCGTTAGACTACTTTATTTACTTCCGAAACATATAGTGACATCACTTTGTCACACCCACGCTTCTATTGGCAAGAGCTCAAACGCATTACGGCTAAGGGACGGGACATCTGTAAGCAGTTGACTCATCACAACAGAATAGAAAATTCAATATGGCCCCTTGAAGAATCCAAAAGTATTACCTTGTGTTTCAAATCTAACTCAACTCTGCTCGTAGACATTTCTGATTGTCGGCCAAGTACAGCAGCTGTTCTAAAGTCATTCTTCACTGTCTCCTCCTGACTAAACATCGCCTCCATGCTCCATCACTTCCCACCATGAGCTCGCTGCTGTCCAGTCAGAGGTCTAACTGAAGCTCCAGGGAGAAGATTTCAACAGCAGCTCCTACACGGCGTCTAGCATGCATCACAAGAAAAACAGGAGGTGAGATTGGGAGCTGCGTGGAGATGAATAACCATCCTTCATTGTCCACACTCACGCTGTGACTCACTGGGAAATTGTCAGAGACTTTTCCGGGGCTTTTACAAGATTTCTCAAGTGCTGTTGAGTAAGAAGCATCATCCTTCACGAGCTCGCTGCAGGACAGGGAAGTGGTGCAGGGGCTTGTCTTGGACAGGAAATTTAATTTCCACAATTTCCACCGCAGTGCATGTTTCCACCAGGAGACGATCCCCTGTGACCCGCAGCCTGAGGCCCGAAGACATTAGACTAGATTCTGTCCTCCCACTCACTGTTTCCACCCTGTAATACACCTTGAAACAGGGTGCCTATTCATCTGCAACATGCCCCATCAGGAGGTTCCTGCTTTATGGTGTGCTGTTTTAAAAGGCCATATAATCTCCCACTGAGGTACAGTAAACCAGCTCAACAGGAACTCCAGATAATGTGCGCAACTTAAAGAGAAAGTGAAGTTTACATTTCACGTGTTTTCCTTCTGAAATGATGAGTAGTTTCTCTAATAGAGTCATAAAGCTTTTTATCCACATCTGACATTCCCTTGCCAGCATTCCGTCAACAGAAACCTGCGAGATGGATTGCCAGTGTTGAAAGCGGCTGTGTGTCACTGAGAAAGCCTGCTGAGGGGTAATTACAGTCATTCAGAAAGCCTTATTGAAGTGTTTGGATCAGAGCACCACTGTATAAACAGCTGCTGTACGTATACATTCAGAAAGGAAAGAGACTCATCCGCAGCGAGGCAGCAGACTAATTCCCCGCATAATGCCGCATTTCTTCGAGACATTACAAGAACCTAACCACCAATTTTTCATTCGTCGTGTACAGAGGGTTTGACAACACAAGTATCCCCTCTCTGGAGTTTACACACACGTTGGCAGGAGCTACACTGCAAGCCTAAGTGGAAAATGTCCTCCTCTTTAAATTAGTTGGGTAGGGGAGAGTTTTTTAAAGGGGGAGGCCCCTGTACATGTCTGACATGTTTCTGCAGGACCGCAGGCCGCTGGCTGGCGTGGAGCGAAGGCTTGTGGTCGGCTGTTTGTCTGCGTGAAGCTGGCATGGCCTCCCGTTCCCCTGCATCTGTTCCCCATTAGCACAGCGACCGAGAGTATAAAGCAGGGAGCTGACAGGCGCTGCGAGCACTCGAGGACCGCTGCCTGGATCATGGGGTTTACTATCTGGCTGCTCTGCCTGCAGGCCAGTCTGCTGTCACACGCCCTCGAATGCTCAGCCGCTCAGGGAGAGCTGAGTGTGCGCGAACACACCGCAGACGCTCAGGTGAGAGGCTCAGGTGGATGTCATAGTTAATACAGAAGGGCAGTGGTAGCCAAAGGTGTTCATTAAGTGTCCGTCATTATGTGTGCTGCTGCTGTGACTCCGCAGGGGTAAGTGCAGCCTGTTGGATAAATGTTGTTTGTCGGACATAATAAGCAACCTTTGTCTCAAATGAAAGTGAACATAATCTGGATTATCAGCGTTTTGTCCAGCGGGGATCAGCAGAGCACTTTGTGGAACGTGGAGCTGCATCTGTAATGAAACGATAAGTCTGTTTGATTATCATTCAAAGAGAAGTGATTTTAAAAAGTGTAGTTCTAAAATAGTTTAGCATCTCTTTTGTCTCAGTTGATTTAAAGCTTTTAACCAACAATTCCTCCATGTGATTGCCTGTAATAAGGACAATTACTCAGGATACCTTAACAATCAGGAATTCATGAAATGAATATTACTTTTTTTTAGTTGACATTTTGTATACTTGTTTCCTCTAATGTCAAATATGCAGAATTGTTTACTGAAGAAGTAAAAAGACAAACTGGAAGAAAACTGAACTGAAAAGAAATGAAATTGAACAAAAAAAGTGGGATTTTGGATACTTTACTTTAGGTTTAAATGCCAAATAGTGTATTGGTTTATTAGTTTCCCCTCAGACACAGTGGGTCAGTGCTTGTACAATAGTTCAGGTCAGTATCAGCAGGAATGTGAGTCCAGTCTGTGACGTTAATCGTGGTGGTCAAGCATGTGTCAGGCTGGCAGTAGACGTGTACAGTCTAATCCTGACCTGTGCAGACGTATCATTTATTTTCTAACAAAACAAAGTCTCATTGTAATGGTTTTTACAGCCGTATTTCCACCACGACAGAAATATACCCCGCTGTGGAACAAAACCTCCCGCTCCACTCTTTGTCTTCTCATGTGGCTGCGGCTGTTATACTTTAAACCTGCGGTGAGCATTTTTCTGAGGACGGTACTCATGTTCTGTCCAAAGTAATCGCCCTCGTCTGGACAACGGCTTCGACAGCTGTGAGGAGGCGAGAGGAGGATTTGCACCCACACATGCGAGAGTTTTCATTCTTCCATGTGAGGGACTTTGTGCCACATATGTGTTTTTCTGCCGCGGTTATTTGTGTAATTACAGCATGAGCTTTACATGTGGTGGCATCTAACTAATACCCGATGCTGCATCTTTTTCAGACGCTTCATTTGGTTTATTTACACAAGTTTCCCACTAAGGTCCCTTACTTATAACAGAGTGGAAAACATTAAGTGAGTAATTTACGAGGCTCGACAACACAGAACAGCAGAAAGCCAGATGGATTGTGGCAGGATTTGATGGATGCTACATTTAGCTTCAAGGGGACATGTTATTCTCATTTTCAGTTTCATACTTTTATGTATTTTAGGTTTTTACTAGATCGTGTTTACATGCTTTAATGTTATAAAAACCCATTACTTTACCCCTACTGTCCATCAGAATATACCTGTATTCTCCTTCTGACTGAATCGCATTATTTTAGCGCCTGTCTCTTTAAGAACCCCCAAAAGCCCGGTCAGATCTGATTGGCTCGTGAGAAAAATGGCGCTCTTTTGGAAAGCTAGCGGCTCAAATGCTGAAGGATTGTTTGTGTTGCCAATTATGGACATAAATTGGGATATTTTCAGATGTATTTGTCTGGGTCAGTGGACTATTTACACACACTAAATAAACTTGTGCAGGATCTGAGTACTTAATGGTCACATATTCATACATTTTTAACATTGCAAAGGCCATCTTTTCAGTTAGCAGCTAGTGTCTGTATGCATTAATTACACTGCGATATCATCAGCATAAGTGTTGACTCTGATTCTCTTCTTTTCAGTATGAGGACCAGACGCAGCAAAGTGCGCTACCCTTACCTGAAGGACTGGTACGTATCACTCACTACTGTAGTACTCGGTTATCAATTTAGTTTGAATACTTTAGTCTCGCTGTAAAGGGATCCCGTTTAGAGCAGGTTGTACTCTAAAGGAGTCTAGTGGACGACACAGCAGATATAAGAGGATACATCACATCATGGTGCTCGAAATTGAAACATAACAGAGGGGAATTGAAAAAGGGTGTTGGTTGTGTTGGGTTTTGAATAAATAAAGCCATCATTACAGCACATTTAAACAAAATTATGTTTCCTGGTTAGAAACTAATACAAAAACGTACTGTACAATATAGAAACCAATCCTTCCAGAAAAAACTGCAGCTATCTGGCAGAGAGACCATAGAAGCGTTGCCTACAAAAACAGCCAATTAAAGTTACTGAAGTCCCTTGCAAACACTAGCAATGTGTGCATATTACCCCTCAACTCCAAACTGTACAGCTATTGCGCTGCAGTGAGTTCTCCAAACAAAACAAAATAAGAATTAATCATCACAAAGTAGGTCAACAGCAATCACTGTGAGCACTTTAAATGGCAGCACAAGTCCTTGCCGTGCAAATATTTGAAGCAGTTATTAACTGAATGGAAAAAGAGTAAGTTATTATCCAGTACTTGAAACAAACGTTTTATTTTATATGCTTTGGAGGGGGAATAAGCATCGATAGAGCCCAGAGGTAACATTATTATATACCAAAAAGTTCTAATAGGCAAACTGAAACTTTTTCGAAAAAGTGACGGTCCATTTATTTGGAAAACAAGTGGATCGATAGCAGATCAATGAGAAATGCAGCAGCCACTGACCATAACGACTTACAGTTTCCTCCCCTTGAAGTTAGACTCTCAGTAAAGAGGCACGGGTGAGAGGAGCACTCGGTGGAGAGAGTGATTTGCTCCGTGGTCGTGTATGTGGTTGTGACTGTCTCACCCCTGCAGGTTTTGTTCAGGCGTAGGAGACAGTTGGAGAGGAGGGGTCCCGGCCACATGAGCCACAACAGCCTGCCGGGGGCCGTCACCGCCAAAGGCTTCCCGAACACTCTCATCCAGGTAAACCACGGCCCGTTGGTCACAGAGGAGTCACGGTGCGGGGGGCGGTTTACAGGTTGCTGGTGAAGTTTTAGTCATACTGAATCATCTGAATCTGCTGGAAGACTTGATCCACAGACACCGCGCGATTTGTTCACTGAATCGTAAAAAAATGACCATATAAGGCAGGGACGTGCGGGGGCATATTCAGCGTCACTGCTCTTGCCAGAACAAACCTTTTCGAAGGAAATAAATACAAAAACTGCCCGGTGTTAACAAACAGCCCGTATCCAAAGAGAAATTAGTTGATTTGAATATGCAAAATATGCCATTTGAGGGCATAGGGATCCTGCAGAGGCACGCCCCCCCTGCGCGTATGTACCATAGACTGTAGCGTCTACCGGAGGGCAGAAGAGCAAACCCTGGACACTTCCTGTTTGCTCTTCTGCCCTCAGGTAGACGCTACAGGTCAATTCAATCAAGGACAAACCGACTGAAAAACAGTTTTTACCCCAGAGCCATACGAGAACTGAACACCGTCAAACGCTGAACTGAACAGTTACAACTTCCAACTGCACTACTTTTTAATAGTTGTATTAACTTATGAACTGATCGACATCAGAGATGCAAAAGATCATCCCTGTGTTGTTTTTTTATATTGTAAACTGTATTTAAATAATGTGCGGGCATGTATGGATGTGTGAGCATGTTTAATGTGTATATGTTTATATAGATAATATATGTATTCGTTTTATGTGGAAATGCACTGCGAGGATTGCTTTTTTAAATTTCGTTGTACCTGGTGCGATGACAATAAAGGAATTATATTCTATTCTATGTACACAATCACATCAACAATCTAAAACTACCATTTTATTTTAGAGAGTAAGATCAGCCCAAGACAGAACAACTGCATTTCTCTCTGCCTTGTGCTTGAAATAAGAGTATCTGAGGGGCATAGTGACAATAGGCTCAACTAAATGTTCTGGGAATCCTGTGTTCTCCTAATTCTCCTCGACTCGAGTGTGTTCAGAGAGACAGCACACCGTGTACAGGAAGTATCCGCGCACACTAATCCCTGTGTCTGTGCTCCTCAGGCTGATAGGTCCAGGCGGCACTTGAAGAAGAAACCGCGTAAATCTCGCGCCGGCACCTACTCTCTCCTTAGCAACGACAAGAGAGTCCCCCTACAGGTGAGTCTCCATGGCAACACCCCGAGCAGAGCAACAGCTGGGCAGCGAGGCCTGATGTGAGGACGACTTCCTCCCTTCAATTGATCACTTCGCTTTACTCTACGGTCTACGCTATAAACTGCTCATTGAAACGGCTCTTTGGTGCCATTCAGACATTAGGCCTCAAACATCCCTTAAAAGAGCACTTATTAATCTGCTGATGTTCAGGTGTATGTCAGTATGTAGTGTCTCTACTTTAAAGAGTCCTCTCCTGCTGATGTTCAGGTGTATATCAGTATGTAGTGTCTCTACTTTAAAGAGTCCTCTCCTGCTGATGTTCAGGTGTATATCAGTATGTAGTGTCTCTACTTTAAAGAGTCCTCTCCTGCTGATGTCCAGGTGTATATCAGTATGTAGTGTCTCTACTTTAAAGAGTCCTCTCCTGCTGATGTCCAGGTGTATATCAGTATGTGGTGTCTCTACTTTAAAGAGTCCTCTCCTGCTGATGTCCAGGTGTATGTCAGTATGTAGTGCCTCTACTTTAAAGAGTCCTCTCCTGCTGATGTCCAGGTGTATATCAGTATGTAGTGTCTCTACTTTAAAGAGTCCTCTCCTGCTGATGTCCAGGTGTATATCAGTATGTGGTGTCTCTACTTTAAAGAGTCCTCTCCTGCTGATGTCCAGGTGTATATCAGTATGTGGTGTCTCTACTTTAAAGAGTCCTCTCCTGCTGATGTTCAGGTGTATGTCAGTATGTAGTGCCTCTACTTTAAAGAGTCCTCTCCTGCTGATGTTCAGGTGTATATCAGTATGTAGTGTCTCTACTTTAAAGAGTCCTCTCCTGCTGATGTTCAGGTGTATATCAGTATGTAGTGTCTCTACTTTAAAGAGTCCTCTCCTGCTGATGTCCAGGTGTATATCAGTATGTAGTGTCTCTACTTTAAAGAGTCCTCTCCTGCTGATGTCCAGGTGTATATCAGTATGTGGTGTCTCTACTTTAAAGAGTCCTCTCCTGCTGATGTCCAGGTGTATATCAGTATGTGGTGTCTCTACTTTAAAGAGTCCTCTCCTGCTGATGTTCAGGTGTATATCAGTATGTAGTGTCTCTACTTTAAAGAGTCCTCTCCTGCTGATGTCCAGGTGTATATCAGTATGTAGTGTCTCTACTTTAAAGAGTCCTCTCCTGCTGATGTTCAGGTGTATGTCAGTATGTAGTGCCTCTACTTTAAAGAGTCCTCTCCTGCTGATGTTCAGGTGTATATCAGTATGTAGTGTCTCTACTTTAAAGAGTCCTCTCCTGCTGATGTTCAGGTGTATATCAGTATGTAGTGTCTCTACTTTAAAGAGTCCTCTCCTGCTGATGTCCAGGTGTATATCAGTATGTAGTGTCTCTACTTTAAAGAGTCCTCTCCTGCTGATGTCCAGGTGTATATCAGTATGTGGTGTCTCTACTTTAAAGAGTCCTCTCCTGCTGATGTCCAGGTGTATATCAGTATGTGGTGTCTCTACTTTAAAGAGTCCTCTCCTGCTGATGTTCAGGTGTATATCAGTATGTAGTGTCTCTACTTTAAAGAGTCCTCTCCTGCTGATGTTCAGGTGTATATCAGTATGTAGTGTCTCTACTTTAAAGAGTCCTCTCCTGCTGATGTTCAGGTGTATATAAGTATGTAGTGTCTCTACTTTAAAGAGTCCTCTCCTGCTGATGTTCAGGTGTATATCAGTATGTTGTGCCTCTACTTTAAAGAGTCCTCTCCTGCTGATGTCCAGGTGTATATCAGTATGTGGTGTCTCTACTTTAAAGAGTCCTCTCCTGCTGATGTCCAGGTGTATATCAGTATGTGGTGTCTCTACTTTAAAGAGTCCTCTCCTGCTGATGTTCAGGTGTATATCAGTATGTGGTGTCTCTACTTTAAAGAGTCCTCTCCTGCTGATGTTCAGGTGTATATCAGTATGTAGTGTCTCTACTTTAAAGAGTCCTCTCCTGCTGATGTTCAGGTGTATATAAGTATGTAGTGTCTCTACTTTAAAGAGTCCTCTCCTGCTGATGTTCAGGTGTATATCAGTATGTTGTGCCTCTACTTTAAAGAGTCCTCTCCTGCTGATGTTCAGGTGCATATCAGTATGTAGTGCCTCTACTTTAAAGAGTCCTCTCCTGCTGATGTTCAGGTGTATATCAGTATGTAGTGTCTCTACTTTAAAGAGTCCTCTCCTGCTGATGTTCAGGTGTATATCAGTATGTAGTGTCTCTACTTTAAAGAGTCCTCTCCTGCTGATGTTCAGGTGTATATCAGTATGGAGTGTCTCTACTTTAAAGAGTCCTCTCCTGCTGATGTTCAGGTGTATATCAGTATGTAGTGTCTCTACTTTAAAGAGTCCTCTCCTGCTGATGTTCAGGTGTATATCAGTATGTAGTGTCTCTACTTTAAAGAGTCCTCTCCTGCTGGTGTTCAGGTGTATATCAGTATGTAGTGTCTCTACTTTAAAGAGTCCTCTCCTGCTGATGTTCAGGTGTATATCAGTATGTAGTGTCTCTACTTTAAAGAGTCCTCTCCTGCTGATGTTCAGATGTATATCAGTATGTGGTGTCTCTACTTTAAAGAGTCCTCTCCTGCTGATGTTCAGATGTATATCAGTATGTGGTGTCTCTACTTTAAAGAGTCCTCTCCTGCTGATGTTCAGGTGTATATCAGTATGAAGTGTCTCTACTTTAAAGAGTCCTCTGCTGCTGATGTTCAGGTGTATATCAGTATGTAGTGTCTCTACATGTCTCCATGCTTTAATGTTCAAAAAGCTCTTTATTCTTCTCATACTGCCTGTGCTGCAGCACCTCTTTTCACCCTCTGTCTGAAACCAGAGCCTAGTCTGCTCTGATTGGTTAGCTGGCCGGCTCTGTTGTGATTGGTCAACCACTTAAAGATGCCCCGCCCCTTAGCCTATCACGTACAATGTTGCGCTAGCCAATGGGAGCGCAACTGGTAAATACTAAATAGTGATGTCACTATGTTATGCAAGTAAACAAAGGAGTCCAATTGAGGCGTTTCAGGCAGTGAGATTGTAGCCGTTGGATACCATTCACATGCACTTCCTGCTTTGCGCTTGAAATGGTTCATTATCCTTTCTTTCAGGTTGCCAATATAAGTGAGTTTTTAGAAGCATCACTCTTGTGGTTTCTCTTCCAGGTGATCAGAGTGAGGCGACAGGAGAAGCTCGATCCACCGAAGACGGTGAACTCGGGACGCTCCGGTGCCTTCTCCGTCCTGGTGAGTGTGGGCTGTATTCTTTAACACACAAACTGATATCTGATGAATATTTACACGACGTTCTGTGTGCTCTGCAGGGAGATCCACAGGCTGACGTGCAGGCCGACCAATAGGAAGAGGACTGCTGGGAAATAAAAAGCTCTTTTTGATTGTGGCCTGACGAGGGGTGTGCACACTACGAAGGTCTCTGAAAAACACGAGTCCAAATCTGAAGACTGGTGTGAAAATCTGACATTCGGATAAGATCTTCCGTGCTAACTTGCTTTGATTAATTGTGATATGTGCATCCATCATTACTGTTTCACCTGAACGCTTATCAGCCACTAATGGATACTTTATTTACCATTATAAGTTTCTAATATATTCCTGCATGTTTTAAAATGAATCCACAAATGATCCATATTAATATTATAGTGTGCCGTGTTGTTGTATTTAATCACAGATTCCTTATGAATATTGGGGGTATATTTTTGCAGAAATATTTCTTGTGTTGTATCAAATTTCAATAAAAGTTTAGTAGACACATATGGTGTTTGAGTCTTTAAACATTAGGCACTCCACTGGAGCCTTCTCTATACAGTTGGTTAATAGTTCTTTTTTTTTTTTATTGAGTCAGGCACAATGAGTTTACATTTATACAGTCAATATTTTTATTTATTTTTCCCCTTTCCCTCCCTCCCGGTCCTAGCTAGTAAAATAAATAACTAAATAAATAAGATAGATACCTGTATAGGTAAAAGTAAAGTAATATAGAAGATAATATTAAAAGAAAATGTATAGATAAGGGAATAAAGAATAGTAACAGTAATACTTGTACCCATATACTCATATGTATACCCACATGTACACATGCACTACATACACGTACCTACATGTATACAAAGACAGAACAAATAAATAAAAAAATTAATAAAGAGATACAAGAAAAAAAAATAAACTGATAAACTAGCAGGAACTTATTTTCAGTAGAAGTCCCTTAACCCATTTACATTACCATGTGAGAGAGGGAAGGCAATCTAAATGTAGTCCAGACCATCTGTTCCAGGAGTCAACTTTGTCTATTTTAATATCTTGTTTCATTTTTTATTCATTTGGAATGGAAACGCAATTTGGTCTGGAGCAGAAGTGAGTATTTCTGCAGGGCGGGCGCTGACGTAAATGTGAAGAAAATTAAATCTTTGTGGGCTGCACATCTGTCTGCCTGTTTACAGCAGGGCAGATGTTTTCAAAAACACCTCTCAGAGAAACTGTGATGATTGTATGCTGGGTTAAAAATAAAAGCAGCTATAAATTACACCCCCCCCCCCCCCCCCAAAGTGATGCCATCAGAAAACCCTGCATGATGAAAAAGCCAGAGTATAAATGTAAGCTAATCTAAATGAATGGGGATGAGTCATCTTCCGCTCGTTTACCGATCAAAGCCCACAGCTCGTGACGTCGGTCCCGTTTTTATGGTTTTACGGAGACAAACCGAGCAGAGGGACGACATAACCCAACACGATGTTATTTATAACCTGACATTTTCCCTGAAGCATAATAATTGATGCTGAACACGCTTCGGCAGCTCGCTCTGGGAGAATATGGACGGGTCGTGCCAGCCATCAGATACAGGAAACTGTATCGGTGACAAACAACCACAGGATGCCGTTCTGATTTCTCCGAAAAAGAGCTCTGTTGAGGACCAATTATTCCTATTTAGAGGCAACAAGAGAGACAGCACTCGCCCCCTGTCATCATCTCACACACACCCATCCTTAGAGGCAATCTCACTTACACCGACTTGTTTTAAATAGAAATCCACCCTTTAAACCCAGTCCTGGTGATGCAAATGTTAAATTAAAGTCCACTCTGATGTGTGTCACGGTGTGTGGTCGACACAAAGGGGATCCTCTCAGTCTGTGCGGTGGCGTAATGGTGTGTGGCATTGTTTCCGCTGTGCTTTGGGTTTAGTCATCCCCTCCAGAACAAAGCCGATGGTAATCACTATGAACGGAATCACTGGGAGGCCTTCAATCTATAGGACTGTGGCGGGAGAGATACGTCACCGTTTCCCCACACTCAGGTTCATGTGCAGTTAGTGGGTAACAGTCCTTTTGAAGCAGAGGACACCACCACGTAAGTATTAGTTTCTGTTGACAGGAGCATCTCATCCCAGACAACATGCAATGTGGGGGAAAAGTCACAAACACGTCCTTCGGTAACGGGGGCGGTTACCCCCGAGGCCGAAACAATACTATTATGATGCAGAGCGACCCAGCGACGACACACCTTTCCGTCTTCCACGTTCATCACAATTTGAATAACAGTGTTTGGTGATTCCAATCCATCAGAAACCAGTTCTCTGTTTCTTTGGTGATACGATGGACCAAAGCTAGTTGCTGAAACCATGAGAGAATGCAACATAGCTAAAGAGAAGTCTGGTTGAATCACAAGCCACCTTACAAACCTCGAGTCCAACTTCAACTGGTTCCACACCGTCAAATATTCAGAAACATGTCGGATTTGTTTCAATCAACAATTCAGAAAGGGACAAGTCTTGTCAATGGAGAAATGCTTTCTTCAAAGTATAATCCTCCTACCGGCACACCCAAAGCTCTCGAAATAAAACACTGTCTTATATTTTTTTTTAAAAGGGACGTGTGGCGCAGTGGTCTGTGCATCTGATCATCAGATCGAGGGGAGTGCTGGGGAACTCCAGTTCGAAACCGCCGCCACTGCGTCAGGCCGTTGTGTCCTTGGGCAAGACACTTCACCCGGATTTGCTCCTGTGGGTATTGTCCACAGTACATGTATACTACCAATGTATACTTGTAAAAGCGCCTCGATGACCTCGAGGCGTGAAGATGGACGGTGTGGCGCAGTGCGCTGTGCAATGATCATCAGATCAAGGAGTGAAACCCGCCGCTGCTGCGTCTGTAAAGCCGGTGTGTCCTTGGGCAAGACCCTTCACCTGAACTTGCTCCTGTGGGTATTGTCCACAGTACATGACCATTGCATGATATGTGTAATGTGTATTTCTAAAGCGCTTTGAGCATCTGGAAAAGCGCTATAATAAATGTAAGGAATTATATTTGTGATCTGTAGGCTTTACAATCCTTACGTCTGCGAGTGGTCGCTTCATATTCAGTGTATAGACCAGGGGTGTCAAACTCAAGGCCCGGGGGACAAATTCGGCCCGCGACTTCATTTCATGCGGCCCCTCAAGAGCTTGCAAAGAATATAATATGTTTATTATACGGTTACATGCCGATTTACAGAAGCACGTTGCCCATAAACTACATGTCCCACAATGCATCTCAAATTTGACTTTTTTCTCAGAATTTGACTTTTTTTCTCAGAACAAGTTTTTTTCTCCGAATTTGACTTATTTTCTTCAAAATATTAATTTTTTCTTAGAATTTGCCATTTTCTCAGAATTAGATTTTTTTTTTTAAATCATTTTGTAACATTCTCAGTGAAGAGACTTGCAATGATTTGCCCTAGACTTCTGCTTTTAGACGTAGTTAATTATGAAGTCATTACCCTATCTGATAATAATCCAATGCAGAGGCAATAATGTCATATAATACATTATTTTATAGATATTAAATATTTATATATGTATTTTGATATAGTCTTAAAGTTACAACCGGCCCTTTGAGTGCAACCATAATGCTGATGTGGCCCGCGAAGAAATTGAGTTTGACACCCCTGGTATAGACTGTTCTTAACTCTCTCTTAACCTCACCACTGCCCAACATGAACACAATGTGAGTCTACAGATAAAAACCAACCAACTGGAATATGATCAGATCAGTCCGTGAGGTAAAGATAGTCCCGTAGCATCTGAACCCTTTTTGGTAAAGAGTGATTGATTTGAGTCAGGGTGAGGTATTCCTGCTGGCCTTTCCTCTACTCTGACCTCAGACCGTGACCCTGCTTTGAGGCTGAATCTGCCTCTCACTTCTCATCAGATCAGATTCAGGGTGTTGGCTGTCTCACCTCGTGTCACTCCGGCTTGACATCCCCTCCCCCAATCACCAGCCTCCCTTCCTCTCTCCGTCACATCACTGCGGGCTAGCGAAGGCCAGGCAAACAGAGATGCATGTGTGATATGTGTAAGTCCTCAGTAACAGCGTAGTGATGTCAGCTCGATATATCAGCCTGCTGACCTTTCAGCGTGTAAGGCGGCGGCAAGGGGGGGGGGGGGGGGGGGGTTATTTATGGGCCAATGCAGAATTCATTGACTTTTCCCAGAATCTGTCAGCTTCTCGTGATAAACAAAGCCTCGGTCTGCATCCAGAGGCAGAACGACACCTGCAATCCCTTCATCCTGTCACCGAAAGCTAAGCTCAAAATATTTCAGACGCTAGCAAAAATCTATTTTAGATCAAAGTTGTTTTCATAGCATCCATAACGGCAGCGTGCTGATGCTAAACACAGAGATATCAAGAGTACTGTGGCATTTACACATGCTTTCTTTTGTGTTCCAGCCCTCTCAACCTTTACTTGCCAAAAAGCCGTTTTATTAAAGTGTTGTTCATCATTATTTCCAGGTGAAAAGTAAGTACAGTACAATCCCCAATTTGTGATGAATTTATCATAAATAGATAACTCATATTTGGGAACTCAAAGTGTTTTGAGCTGTGGTCTTGCTAATGGTTTCCATTGGGATACACATGACTCATTATATGCCAGGAACTAAGAAACACAAATGTTGCTTTAAACTTGGCCACAACGCCATTTTGAGTTAACTTAATGCATTTTAAATGGTTTCTTAAGACTCTCCTTAACCTTAGAGAAGCAAAGCAATTAGCATCTCGACCAAAGTTGGTTTTACAAGAACGACGACATGCTGGATACTCATCTTGACAGACACCACATCCACCACCATTAGTGATTCACAGGAGATAAATCCCTGCAGCGAATATCGCCATAAATATCTGAACATTTACGTTAAAGCCGAGAGCTGAGATGAACAAAGCTGAAAGAAAAATGCCAGATTTTCTCAGTTCTGTCTCTGAGCAATTCATCTGCGTAGCTCTGCTTGAAGATGATGGATGCCTGCTGAGTCAATGCCACAATATCTGCCCTGCTCAGTACATTAAAGCAGAGAATATTGCTGAGTACGACCGGATAGCCACTATATAGGTCCGTGGAAAGCTGATTTATTAAGGAAGGAATACTCTCCGACAGGGTGAATACATTTCATAGGTGTATATTAGAAATGGAAGGCAGAGAGAATTGAGGATGAATTGAGAAAAGCAGCATTTCTTCAAAAAGATATCCGGGGGAATACGGAGCCAACACGTCCAGGCAACGAGGCTAAGGCGATTCATCTCCATTACAAAACAAAGCCCGCTGGGATTCAGTTGTATAAACAGGGCAGAGTTCAGTAAAAATAGGCTCAGAGGCAGAGCGATAAAGGGAGGCGAGGCAGGTTCGGTTCCGCTCGAGCCAGGAGGCTTTTCACCCTCATTCCTATTTCTCTTTGGTATGACACGAAGGTCGTGCGGGCTGTGAAGTGGGCAGAGCTGACAGGAGCCGAGGGAGAGGCTTGGGAGGAATCACAAGCAGTCCCAGGCATTAAAGATGGAGACGCAACGTTGAACACTTCTTATAAAAAGGCAGGGGAAGACAACTTTGTGTCCTCAGACCTGAGAAGTGAAGCCAATATGCCTGAACTCGCACTCTTTCTGATATCAAGCAGACGGTGACTCTACTGGTTGCATAAAGAAGTGTGATAGTATAGAAGTCTATAGCTCAGTAAACATTGTATACATGAGTTTATAGTCTCAATTTGTAGTTTAAAGTCTTCCTCAATACAGCAGGAGGATCATTTAGAAAAAGATGTTTCCATTTAGGTTCAAATAAACCATAAAGCAAGGAATGCTTAAGGCCTTAGGACGGCTACGTGGTCCAAATGTCTGACTGTTGGCCAGTATTTTCTCTTCCCGAAAGTTAATTGGAACATTTTGGTTTGCCTAAAAAGCATTTGTTTTAGCATATGGCTGTACTTAGCTCCGACCCCTCGCGTGACTTCTGGCTCCAAAAAGCATGGTGACGGCCAAAATGCCAAACTATAAGTCCTAAATAATGGTTTACAAACCAATGGACGACCTCACGGTGACCTCGTCTGTGGGAGGGAGGGGTGGGCCGGCTGGAGAAAGGTAATATGGGCCTTGGAGGTATAAAAAGTTGGCTGGAAATAGCAAGCCTGCCTCCAGCCACCACCTCATCGACTGTAACTATCTGTGACATTTAGAAAAGGGTCCAAAGTGGCCTAATTACACACTGTAGATGAAAACAAGTCTGGACAGGAAATGCATTCCTCAGTTGCATTCCTATGGGGCAGCAGAGTAATGGAGTCTGGAAATATCATGGAGCAAAGAGCAGCATAACACATTAGGTCATTGTCTGTGAGTCTACTGACCGCATCACGGACCTCTGGTGAGGAATAAGGAGAAAAGTGCTTTTAGTTTGTGGTCGGAAAAGAAACATGCTTCCACTTTCCGAGCCAGAAGAAGCCATTTAAAGAAGACCAAAGCAGCACAAAATCACTTCTGATTAAATCTCGCAAAGGTAGCAGAGGCAGCTGATAGAAATCCTTTGCCTTTTCATTCCCATCTTTCAGTCTGTCACTGTCTCCATATTTATCACATCTTAATATCTGACAAAAGCTTTGCACAGTGAGTGCATCCAAATAAGCGTCAGTCAGCATCACTGATGTACGATAAAGAAAGCCATCAAAAGGATGTGGCAGGATGTAAGGAAAGGACTACTTTTTGTTCCCATTGTGCTCACATTTCAGAAACTTCTCAAAGTTCATTTCCAAGTTCACGAGGTCTGCCGGTTGACAGCTAGGGCCGAATTTTTTTTATATTTCATATGGAGCTAAATCTCTCTCTGAACATTAAGTAGAGGGAGCTTTTTGGCCCGGGAGTGTGGTCTCATATTGAATTTTGAAGTCATAAATGGATGTTTCAAGCTGCAGAGCGGAGGGCGGGTTAGAGGTCCGGAGAGGACAATAAATCACTTGGTCACACGTTCTGTAGCCTCTCCGGATCAAAGAGCTCCCTCAGCATCTCCACACTCAAGTATCAAGGGACAGAAGGGGGAGAAAGAAAACATCTGTGTGAGAAACAATATCTTTATATTGCATAATCCGATTGCAAAGCCACTGAGATGAAGGCTATGTGACACTTCAGCTTCACTTAAATGCATCATGGTGTAATGAAAACAACAGCACCACATGAAATATAGCTGCAAGAATATAACTGATGTTGCACTGTGACAATAACAGGACTTCTTGACATCCTATATGGTATCTGAAAATAAAAACAAGTCATGCAAAAATGGGATTGCTGTAAAAATGGTTCCAGAGCAATGTCAGAGCAGAACACACTGCTTATTTTTACAATGTTTTGCTACCTTATTTTATATAGCCAATGTTTTTCATCCATTAATGTGGCTTTTCTGAAGGCTTTCGGTCTACCCGGACCTAAAGTTGAAATTGCAATATTAGCTGTAAAATGTTACTGCCTGCGTGACTTTGTTCCCATGCTGGCAGGCATTGCTGTGGTTGTAAAAAGGGGGAAATGAGCACTCGTATGAGCAGAAGTGACACGGCTACTTTTCTGGTTTATCTTCGAGTGCAGCTCAGCAGATTCCTGCCTCCTGCTGTTACACAGTATTTCTTTGCTGGTGAAGTTGTATTTCATAGTCACTCTGTGGAAGTCGAGCAAAGCTTGCTAAAGACTGCTCTCTTGTGGATATTTACAAGAATGAAAAGCTTCTAAACTTCAGTAAAATAAATGGATATATCTTCATCACATGAAAAATATGGATGTATGGTAGAGGCAGTGGCGGTTCTAGACCAATTTCACTGGGGGGGCCACTGGGGGGGCCAGTTATTTTCTGAGGGGGGCACAATAAATGCAGGACGAAAAAGAGAACTAGACAGTATGAAGTAATTGCGCATAAGAAAACAATGCAATACAGTTATTGGTATTTGTTTCAGTACACTTATTTATTTCAGATTTATCTTATAGTTATTACTGTTAGCTTCAGCTTAAGTTATAGTGCAATGTTTGCACTAACACCATATTTATATAAAAATAAAAGGCAATGAACAGTTACATCTCTACTTTACATAAGGGTGTCTGCACAATCTCACATTACAGCAACAACATCCTGAGTACCAGAAAATATACATTTAAAAAAAAAAAACTTTTCATTGTTAGGGGGCCACAGGGGTGTCAGAGGTCAGTGTTAGGGGGCACTGGGCCCCCCTGCCCCCCCCCTAGAACCGCCCCTGTGTAGAGGTCCTGTATTTTGGAGGTTAAATATATATATTGTTATGAACATTATGATGACTTTCTATAATTTAAACTATTGTTATACTTTAACCTTTAGACTTTACTGTACGTGTGTTTTTGGAATAGAAGCATGTTTTTTCATATTACATGAACTGTGTTGTATAGGAATAAAAGGCTTCATGAGGAAAGTTATGAGACTGTTTATTTCAACCATTCTCCTGCAGGGACTTCACCTAGTCTGAGTCCTTGCACTCTTTGCAGGTGATGGAGGTTTTTCATGGGTCATGTTCCCTGATCCTTCCTCCCCCAAAGCCTTGTCCTTCTCCAAAGCCACCAGCATGGTCTGCTTTAACACAGTCTGGTATTTCTCATTCATCCGCTTAACTTCCGGCTCGTAATTGTTGCACTGCACGGTGAGCTTCTTCATCTCCTCTATGAGCTTGTTTTTCTCCTGCACCACGCGCTTATACTGCAGGCTGTGGAAGTCTCTGTTCCTCTGCACCCTCTCCAGGGTCAGTGCTCCTGCAGCCGCTGCCCGCCTGTACTCCTCCATCTCCCGCTGCGCAGTCTCCAGTTCGCCGGTCAGACTCTGGTTCTCGGTGTACACCTGTGGCACTAAACCGATTTTCTCTGTATCCAAGCCCCCTCTCTGCACCATCTCGGTCCACTCAGTCTGGAAGCAGTCAAGTGTTTCTGTCATGTTCATGTGGACGAGGAAGGTGCGTAAAAAGTCATCCGCGGCCTCCTGTTTCTGCGGGGTGGAGGGAGCTGTTTTCCGGAGAGCAGCAGCTGCCTCTGCCCGCTCCTGGATCGCTTTCACCGTCGCCTCCAAATCCTCCTCTCCTTCCGTCAGACTCCAGTCATCCCCCAGAGAAACCTCTTCATACTGAAAGCCATCCTCACTTTCAGACAGAGAGACCTTCTCTTTGACTTTCTTATCTGCGCTCATTGTTCCGTTTGAGACTGTTTGGAGTTGCTATGGTGACGATCCTGGCATTATTTCTAACGCAGCACAACATGGTCTTAATAAGTCCATATATTCACTTGCATTGTCTCGTTTTTCCCGTATTGTGAGCATATTTGCTTCTTCTTTTTTAAGTAAATGTATACAAGTTAATAATTTGTATAATAATATAATAATTCATTTTTTGGGTGACCATGAAAAATAACATATTTGCCCCATGTGCATCTGTTACATAAACAAAATATATATATATATATTAAAGGTATAAACGTGGTTTCTGATCCTGATTTCACACATTTCATTATAGATTTTTCCCCTGTGAGTAAATTAAGTTATTATCTTCCAACAAATTCCTTGTAATTTGTTTAATAATCGCAATAGGCTACTTATCACTAGAAATAAGTAGGAATCTTTATTTCAATCCCTGGTGTATTCCCCTGAGGTTAGTGGGTTCCTGTTAAGAGAAATGCCCCACACATGTCCTTTCTTTTATAGCTGTTGTAACCGCGAGATTTCACGAGATCCCGTTTGCTCCATCGTCCACAATCATGGCGGACTACAAGGAGGCGCCCTTGGCTTCTCGACCAAAAACACTGGACCCAAACGAGTATTTTAACCTCTCTCTGGAGTACCGCCGGGCCGAAGAGGAAAGGTCGGCTATACGGTCCAACCTGAAGCTCCAGTACCAGACTCAGCTGAACAACCCGCACAGAAAGGCCCTCATTGTGAGTGTTACCCTTCAAAGTGGCTACATGCTAACGTTAGCATCAGAACCAGGTTTATTGTTAACACATACAAGCAATTCGCCTTGGTGTGTTTTGAGGCAGACATAGACACAGTCAAAGAAGATGCATTGTAAGAAAATTACCATGAAATAAAACAATGACAAGACGGGACTTAATGTGTGTAGAGTTGAAGCTAACCTACAGCAATGTTTTACTTTGCAGTGTCCTTGTTTTCTTTCTGTTGTGTTTTTCTTATATTATGTGAAGTGCCACAGTGTTGCAATGTGTTAGAGAAAGAGGTAAAGCAGTTAAGCACATGATTTAACATACATTTGTACTTGCCTTTGACAGTTGCATGGTCGAGATATCTCCTATTTATCAACAGACGAACATGAAACTACTACACTCACAACACTTAATATTGACTTACTCAGTTTGTCTTACTACTGCTACTTCTGTCCTTTACTTATCATGGACTGTATATATAAAGGACATAGTAGGAAAAGCACAACTGACACTGTTACATTAACAATGGCTATTTACTTAATGAAGTGTCCTAGTAGTCCATGGCAATGTTACAGTGAGCCAGTATGCCCATTGCCCAACACCAGAACCACGTGTCATAATGCACTCACACAAAAGTCCTTATCTTTTATACTTGTGTTTAAAGAGAAAACGTATTTGCTGTAGTAATACAATATGTAAATACACGTTGCCATGTCATTTTTCTCCAATGCAAAGACTTACTAATACATTGAAATGGATTTGCTTACCTGTGTGTGTTTACAGGAAGACCCGGCCCTGAATCGCTGGATGTATGCCCGGTCCCACACCTACCCTCACTTCAAGGCCACATTCAAGACCTCTCTGACTGGGCTCCTGTTTGGAGTGGTGCCTATCGTTGCCCTTTACTACCTCTTCAAGACAGACCGGGTATAAGACAACATGCATCTACTTACTTACTTACTTCCTTCATCACTTACTTACTTACTTACTTCCTTCCTTCCTTCCTTCCTTCCTTCATCACTTTCTTCCTTCATCACTTCCTTCCTTCCTTTCTTTCTTTTCTTTCTTTCTTTCTTTCTTTCTTTCTTCTTTCTTCCTTCCTTCCTTCCTTCCTTCCTTCCTTCCTTCCTTCCCTCCTTCCCATCATGTTTAATAACTACACCATCATTTAGTATTCACCTTAAGTCCGTTTACTATTGATTGAGTGGCATGTATTTGTCTGTGCGCAAAACTACAAATACATCAAACATGGGCACATATATTGATCACTTGGAAAACCATTTAATCGCAGATTTCGGTCTCTTTGGAATTTTTAAGACTTAAAAACCAAAATTAGAACAGACAAATAATTTATTCCCAAATATTCTTGCAGTTATTAAGAGTACTAAGATGCCAAGCTGGAGGTCAAAACACAAGTGATTTCACTTTATATAATCCAGTGAACAACACAGTACACACAGTAGTAGTACCATGCAGCACTAGCTAATTTAAAACACTGAAAATACCTTTTACAAAAGTTAGCCTTAAATAATCCTTCAATTTTTATATTAATGAATGGCATCATGGATCTGAAAGCTATTCAGCTGAGGATTGGAGCTCAGCATCTGAATCCCTTTTTTTGTCAGTGCCATTCATATTTGAATCAAATGCTTTATTGTCATGGAGATTCAGCGTCTAAATCCTCACCGATATGAATTCAAGGGAGAATTGTGTGCAATTGTCAGACTGCTGAGCCTCAAATTCGCTTCCTCTTTCCGCTGGGAGGACAAAAGGCTGCTTGACAATCACAAAAAGCTCACCCATAAAACAATCTTTTGAGAACATGTCTGGAAGGTGACATGACTTTGTTGCCATGGAATCAGCGTTAACCCATCGTGTGTGTGTTTTACAGGACAAGAAGGAGGCGGATATTAAAGCTGGAAAGTACGATCGCCGGTTCTCGCTGACATCATGAGCTGCGCTGAGACCTTCATGTTCTAGTGATGCCAGTGTCTGTAATATTATTATTATTATTAACTGAATAAAATTATATTGTCAAAAACAGTCTTGTGGTTTTAATTGGTGAGTTAAAGGTGTGAGAAATACAGTAGACACCGGGGCAGTGAGGCTTACAACACACATTAAAATCTGCACAGGTAAAGGGAGACGATCACTTACGCATAGGGATGGGTACCGATCCCCGGGGCTGAATTATTAAAGGCTGTGGTACCGTTAACCCTTTCATGCATGAACTATGAAAGCCTCAGTCAGGATCTTTTTACCAAGTGTTTTTACTGCTCTTGGTGCATGAAAAACTATTTGAACTCTTTTTTTTTTTAAATCTAGTTTTTTCAAAGAGATTTTTATTTGTCCACTCAGGCGGACAATATGCGTTCAGGGTTTGAACTGAAGAGATGTACACATAAGCGCATAGGTGCGCCTCAGATGAGGCCCCCCTCCACAAGGTGTGGCCCCCTCCACAAGGTGAGGCCCCACACAGTCTGCATGATCTGCCTGTAGGGAGGGACGGCCCTGGGAACAACAGCAGCAGTACCAGTATGAATTGTAGTTGACATATAGCCAGTGATGCATGACGTCCACTGTAGTGGACAGGTGGTTAACCATGATTTCCTGAAAACATAACATCAATACTTTGATAATTTATAAATTATGATTCCTTAGTTGTTACTTGATGTCACCACATGTTTTATACCTGCAGGGAGCGCTTTCCATAAAAGGATTGGCAGGATATAGATGGGTGACTTGGTCCATGTGGCTTTCTGTCGTCCATCTTGGTTTAGAGACATGTATCATGCACTTACACTGACTCTCCACTGAGGGGCAGTGTATGGGATGATGCAATAGGGTCCTATGTAGTGGCTGATGGTGCAACTATGCAAAAAACAACAATGCATATACAAAAAAACACCTTTTGAAAAGCTGTAGTAGTGACCTCGATGCATGAAAGGGTTAAGCTCCAACGTTATCGGTCTTTTTATCGGTACTGGAGACATCTAAAAAAATGAGATCTTATGCTACACAAACATTATATTGCAGTTTTAGTGTCGCCAACTCTAATACGCAAAAAGACTGCAAAATGCGTCTTATGATTATTTGTAGTATTAGTGTGAAATATTATGCATTTCATTTAAATAAGCAATGTTAATTTTGTTCACACTTTGTGTAGTTAGTTTACCTTCTTTTTTTCTCCGAAAGAACCGATAAGAGTACCGTTAAAAGACCGGATCGATAAAAGTAGTAGTACCGTTAAAACCTTAACGATACCCATCCCTACTTACGCACGCACCATGTTAGTTCTGACCAGTCCAAGGTCCTGAAATCAGGTACAGACATACAATATTCTAAAAGACTAGTAAAGCAGGAGACACAGAAACTAGGCAGCCTCGTTTTGATTTTGAGGTTTGACAAACACCAACGCTTTGCTTTAATCTTTATTGTGCTACTCCAATCTTGTCTGCTTGGAAGCAATGACTGAATTTCTTCAGAAACAGACAAAGAAATCCACGTTTCAGAAACATTAGATGTATTATATTAAGGTCAAATTACTTGTTTTTGTCTATGTATAACATATACTAAACACTACTATATTTGGTTTGGGTTTCTTCTACTGTTTGCTGGGCTTCCAGTTGGGGTTGAAGTGGCTGCGCAGAGATTCCCAGCAGTGGTAGTAGCTCTTATCGAGTCTCTGGCATGTTTCTAGACCCCACTTTGTGACGGCCATGCTGAAGGAGGACTCAAACATGAACGCCTGCAGAACAGAAAATACAGGAAACAGATATAATACATGAACGCACTGCTTTTATATCTAACTTCTTTAATGATGCTTCTCTAGTTTACCTTAAAACTTCATATGCAGAGGTGGGAAGTAGTAAAATACTTTGTTACTGTACTTAAGTACAGGTTTCTGGTATCAGTACTTTACTCCACTACTTATTTTTCTGACGACTTTTTACTTTGACATCTTACATGTTGAACACAAATACCTGTACTTTCTACTTCTTATATGTTGAACACAAATACCTGTACTTTCTACTTCTTATATGTTGAACACAAATACCTGTACTTTCTACTTCTTACATGTTGAACTCAAATACCTGTACTTTCTACTTCTTACATGTTGAACTCAAATACCTGTACTTTCTACTTCTTACATGTTGAACTCAAATACCTGTACTTTCTACTTCTTACATGTTGAACACAAATACCTGTACTTTCTACTTCTCTCATGTTGAACTCAAATACCTGTACTTTCTACTTCTTACATGTTGAACCCAAATACCTGTACTTTCTACTTCTTACATGTTGAACTCAAATACCTGTACTTTCTACTTCTTACATGTTGAACTCAAATACCTGTACTTTCTACTTCTTACATTTTGAACACAAATACCTGTACTTTCTACTTCTTACATGTTGAACTCAAATACCTGTACTTTCTACTTCTTACATGTTGAACTCAAATACCTGTACTTTCTACTTCTCACATGTTGAACTCAAATACCTGTACTTTCTACTTCTTACATGTTGAAGACAAATACCTGTACTTTCTACTTCATACATGTTGAACCTAAATACCTGTACTTTCTACTTCTTACATGTTGAACACAAATACCTGTACTTTCTACTTCTTACATGTTGAACACAAATACCTGTACTTTCTACTTCTCACCTGTTGACCTGTACTTTCTACTTCTTACATGTTGAACCCAAATACCTGTACTTTCTACTTCTTACATGTTGAACACAAATACCTGTACTTTCTACTTCTCACATGTTGAACTCAAATACCTGTACTTTCTACTTTCTACATGTTGAACCCAAATACCTGTACTTTCTACTTCTTACATGTTGAACACAAATACCTGTACTTTCTACTTCTTACATGTTGAACACAAATACCTGTACTTTCTACTTCTTACATGTTGAACACAAATACCTGTACTTTCTACTTCTTACATGTTGAACACAAATACCTGTACTTTCTACTTCTTACATGTTGAAGACAAATACCTGTACTTTCTACTTCATACATGTTGAACCTAAATACCTGTACTTTCTACTTCTTACATGTTGAACACAAATACCTGTACTTTCTACTTCTTACATGTTGAACACAAATACCTGTACTTTCTACTTCTCCACATGTTGAACTCAAATACCTGTACTTTCTACTTCTTACATGTTGAACTCAAATACCTGTACTTTCTACTTCTTACATGTTGAAGACAAATACCTGTACTTTCTACTTCATACATGTTGAACCTAAATACCTGTACTTTCTACTTCTTACATGTTGAACACAAATACCTGTACTTTCTACTTCTTACATGTTGAACTCAAATACCTGTACTTTCTACTTCTTACATGTTGAACACAAATACCTGTACTTTCTACTTCTTACATGTTGAACACAAATACCTGTACTTTCTACTTCTCACATGTTGAACTCAAATACCTGTACTTTCTACTTCTTACATGTTGAACCCAAATACCTGTACTTTCTACTTCTTACATGTTGAACACAAATACCTGTACTTTCTACTTCTCTCATGTTGAACTCAAATACCTGTACTTTCTACTTCTTACATGTTGAACCCAAATACCTGTACTTTCTACTTCTTACATGTTGAACACAAATACCTGTACTTTCTACTTCTTACATGTTGAACTCAAATACCTGTACTTTCTACTTCTTACATTTTGAACACAAATACCTGTACTTTCTACTTCTTACATTTTGAACACAAATACCTGTACTTTCTACTTCTTACATGTTGAACTCAAATACCTGTACTTTCTACTTCTCACATGTTGAACTCAAATACCTGTACTTTCTACTTCTTACATGTTGAACACAAATACCTGTACTTTCTACTTCATACATGTTGAACCTAAATACCTGTACTTTCTACTTCTTACATGTTGAACACAAATACCTGTACTTTCTACTTCTTACATGTTGAACTCAAATACCTGTACTTTCTACTTCTTACATGTTGAACACAAATACCTGTACTTTCTACTTCTTACATGTTGAACACAAATACCTGTACTTTCTACTTCTCACATGTTGAACTCAAATACCTGTACTTTCTACTTCTTACATGTTGAACCCAAATACCTGTACTTTCTACTTCTTACATGTTGAACACAAATACCTGTACTTTCTACTTCTCACATGTTGAACTCAAATACCTGTACTTTCTACTTCTTACATGTTGAACTCAAATACCTGTACTTTCTACTTCTTACATGTTGAACACAAATACCTGTACTTTCTACTTCTTACATTTTGAACACAAATACCTGTACTTTCTACTTCTTACATGTTGAACTCAAATACCTGTACTTTCTACTTCTCACATGTTGAACTCAAATACCTGTACTTTCTACTTCTTACATGTTGAACACAAATACCTGTACTTTCTACTTCATACATGTTGAACCTAAATACCTGTACTTTCTACTTCTTACATGTTGAACACAAATACCTGTACTTTCTACTTCTTACATGTTGAACACAAATACCTGTACTTTCTACTTCTTACATGTTGAACCCAAATACCTGTACTTTCTACTTCTTACATGTTGAACTCAAATACCTGTACTTTCTACTTCTTACATGTTGAACCCAAATAGAAGAGGGACCAATGGAGACGTTGTCATGTTGCCGTTGTTCAGCATGGAAACATTCATTAGCTAACAATGACATTATTGTTCTATTAATATAAAGGGAGGTCAGGTACTCTTTAAAACAGCTGCTAGTTATGGGTACTTTTTACTGAAGTACATTTCAAAGCCTCTTTACTTTTACTTGAGTAAAGAAGTTTAGTTTAGTCAGTACTTCTACCTTTACCAGAGTATTTTTAAACACGAGTATCTGTACTTCTACTTGAGTAAAGGATGTGTGGACTTGTGCCATCTTTCTTACCATGGTGCCTTCGGCCACCCTCTCAGGTCTGAGCTCGGAGCTGCTGTTCTTCTCGAAGCACTCTCCATCGGGGCCGTGGGGGGTCATCATGCTGTGCAGGCTGCCCCCCCCAGGCTGGAAACCCTCTGCTTTGGCTTCATAGTGGCCTTTGATCAGGCCCATGAACTCGCTCATGCAGTTACCTAAAGAAACAGACAGGAGGCGCTGTAACACAGGTTGAGGTTCCAGTATAAAAGGCACTGATGTCCACTAGATGGCCTTATAGATCTGTGGTGGAAGCAGGCAAAAGGGGCTGTGGAGGGGCCTGAAAAGACCCGTACAGCAGGTGGCTTTTATCACCTGCTGACTTGACACTGGTTGGGTGAAAAGGACATGTTCGTTTCCTTTCATGATAGAGTCAACATAAAACCAATTGACTTAATTTTAGCCACATCTAAACTCCTTTTCGACCCTTCCACACATGCACTGCAACCCTAGACGTTACCCAGACGAGCTTTACGTGGGAACGCCAATGTCTGAATCATTTGCACCACATGTTAAACAGACTTTACAATGCCAAGCACAAAGTCTCACAACATCCGACCCATGAGTGAATTGTTGATTTCTTTGTTGGTTTTGTATTTCTCCTGGCTCGAGGCAGAAAGAAAACCAATATTAGAGGGTTAAGAAGACGTCATTTAGACGGCAATTAAATTGTCTAACTGGAGAGATGATGAGATCTGGTAACTCCTTTTCATAGAGGCGGACGATAAACAGACGAATAAACGAAAATACAAAATAATTGGTAGTTTGTGACCAAGTTACCAAACCGTGTTGTGACCGCGGTGCAATCCGGGTCATGTTGGGCCTCCTGCACGCTCTGCCAACACGTCAACAGAATCTTTTCATGAAGCAAGATTGTCCCTCTAACACGGGCAATCTCCCGTCGTGTGCTACATGCGTTCAAGGAAATCTACGGATAAAGTGCGGACCTGATTCTCGGGACATTCTCCAGAGCTTTTATTAGAAAACAGAGCTATTTCTCAGAAGTCTTGTTCTCCTCTCGTGCAAAAGGCAAGAGATGAATCCATGTGAGTGTGTTATTGGGGTCTTACGGTGATAGTATGGAGGACGGAAGGTGTTGTCAGCCACGCCCCAGCGAGGGGGGAAGATGACAAAGTCAGCGATGGCCACACCTGGACGCGTGGATTTGGCGGTCAGCACGGTGAAGATGGATGGATCCTAGAAGAAGATCAGTAGATGACGAGGGCGTGGTAGAGTAGTGAGACTTACATGTACTTCCAGGGCTTCAAGTAAAGAGGAATGAACTGATTTGTGTTCTGTATATTAAAAAGTAGCATGTCTGAATATGTCTCTCACCGCATGGTCGAAGGCCACAGCGTTGATAACCATGAAGTTCTTCAGGTTGTATTTGTACGGTGTGTAGTTGCCGTGCCAAGCCACCACATTGAACGGAGAGAAATCCTACATGCAGAGCACAGAGGCAAACAAATAAGACGAGTCTGCCCAAGCAACAAACACAAAGGACTTTCAATTGAGCTTCTCACGGGGAAAAGGGAATAATGAATAATGTCTTTGTAATCTTAAATTCTCAGAGAGAGCACTTCTTGACATAAAGAGAAAAAACGGGTCGTAATGAAAAGGGTTGATTGTGAAAGAGGGTGTGCTTCTTTCTTCTCTTCCATCCCCCTGTTCTTTGTGAAACCAGGCTCCGGGTATTATGGGGTAATTGGCTTCACAATCAAACTTTCCCAAACTTTGGGCATTTTGACGCTCGTGGCGGCGCAGCTCGGGGGGAGAAGAGCAGTTACAGTGGGTGCAGAGATATATTTATTTCATCTTGATTGTTAAAACCACGGCAATTTCATATAGTTTCTCTGTTCTGATAATGCCACCGCGAAAAAGACATTGACCAGCAGCTCTAAAAATCAATATAGTTCATTACGACTCAAGCTGCCTCCTCAGTGACCTGCATGCTCCTCACACACATCAACAGCTAGCACACACACACAGAATAAAAAACACATATGCATACTCTAACATGTGTGCATATGTGAATGATTTAACCAAAACATAAAAGGAAAGAAGGAAACAAAATCACAATTTACAGTCCCTGCCATACAAAAACCCAATCTCTTGGACGGTAATCCGTGGTAACTCTCCTACATTCGATTAAAATGAGGGGGGAAATGTAGGAGAGTACACACATGCACACAACACACAAACATATTGGCCCAGTCAAGCAAATAATAAGTTAATTTGAGCAATTTCAGCACTCTGCAGGGGAACAAAACAGCAGGATCAGACGGGAGCAGCAGCATCTCCCCCCAGATGAGGCCGACGCTCCCTCCCCACCTTATTCTCTCACCCCTGCATCCCCCCCCCCCCCCCTGCTCGGGACCCCAGGAACAGTTTCAGGTGCAGCCGTGACCTCTGACCCCCAGCACCGAACAGGGGGCGGACACTCCAGGCGAGGCAGCGAGAGATGGCATTTTTTTGTTTTGCTACAAAAAACGGCATCTCGCCCTTGTGTAATTCATACAATGAATAATAACAGAGTAGTTTGACATGGTTTCCACGGTTACAACCCCCCCCCGAACCTCTCCCCCCTGTCTCTGTATAAAAAAAAAACCTCCTGTCACACATTATGTGTCGATCCAATTATACGCCCAACAGGACATTCGGGGAGGGGCGGGATCATTCACTGAGGGAAATGCGGGGAAATTAATGCTTAACTTGGGAAAGGTTTTTCCGACAAAGCACAGCCTCACAGGCACACCGTCAGTAACTCCTGAATGCCTTAACTAATTACGAGTGATTAAGGCTCATAAGGGAGTCGAGGCGGAAACCCGCTGAAGGGATAACAGCACACACTTCGATATTAAACCATCAGGCATGGCAGCAGCCCCTAATGGATCATATGCTTCACTTGGACAGCTTCCTGTTAGTCATTGTTGCGGTTCGATGGTGTTTACTGAAGCAAACGCAAACCTAAATAGGCCAAGTATGCCAAATGTGTCAATGTACTGACTCGCACACACTGCAAGGGGACACATGCACACACCTGTTGGCATGCAAAGAGCTTTCCTTGGTACTTGTTGATGACGGTGTAACCTGTGGCCACCTCGCGGTCCTCGTACCAAGCAACTGGACACAGGAAGTCTCGAGGGTTGGCCAGACCATTGGCTCCTGCAAGACAAACATGGCAGTCATACATACGCACCGTCATGTCTATTGAACTACTTTTCATTTTATGTGAAGTATGTTGCGTATTCCATTGCTGGAACAGCCTGGGACTTCAGATTTTAATTCCCAAAGCTATGTTTAGGCTATTGTTCATATGACAACAACGCCTTTGAATCTTTGAAACACACACTCCAAAAACTTGAAATCTATATTAACAATACACCCTAGCAATTATGTGAGGCTGTCATAGTAGTAGTAAGAGAGCTAAATGCTAACGTCAGGATGCTACCATGCTCACAATGACAATGCTAACATGCACTTAATCATAATGTATTTTACAATGTTTACGCGCTAATATTTGACTAAACACAAATACAGCTATGGCTTGTGGGAAACTTTATGAATCAACTACCGTACTTTTCGGACTATAAAGCGCACCTGCATATAAGCCGCAGCAGCTAAATTGTCCGTCTGTCTTGCTCTCGTTCTGTCTTTCGGTTCCACTTTTACTTTGGCGCGCTACCTGTCTCACTCTTTTCCGGCCTCCAGCTTTTCCTGCTGGAGCCCGCCGCTTAGAGGTGGCGGGCGCGGACTGGTCCTAGAGCCCATAGAGTTAAAGGTGGTTAATTTTACCTGTAAAATCCATAGATTTAGGAGGTTCCCTAGTGGCCGTTAGCTGTACAAAAAAAATGGGGGAAAAAGTCGCGGCTTATCGTCCGAAAAGTACGGTACTTTGACACATTAAGGCTTTCCAGCAACATTGTCTCTGACCTCAAATAAGGCAATATGAATTGTTTCCATCAAATCTCAAATAAAGGGTTTAATAAGCTTAGACTGAAGTCGATCCTAAAAACGATATGTTGAGTTTAACCCAAGATCAAATGTACGTCAAAGCCTCTTGAACCCATTTCTGTTTTCCTGTCTTAAATATGTATCCTTGTTGATGTTGCAAATGGAGCTGCTGTGATTGAATTCAGACTCGATTTGACGGTCAAGTACTTTCTTATCTCGCACACACCTATAGGCCCCAGGTCAGGGAGTTCATAATGGGCTCCGTACACCTCCAGTATGTATCCTCTGGTTTCCCCAAACACATCCACACTGAAGCGCATCCCTTGCTGGACAAAACACAGAAGAAGTGAAAGGATATTTAGTACTGTTTTTAATGTACTGAAGCTTATGGGTTATTTATTTTGAAGGCTTTTGTTGAAAAAGACCAAAATATGCTAATTGGGCTGTGAAGACACGGAGGCACATTTCTGTGTGAAAACTTGTGGAGATGAAAAACATAGATCTCACCTGGATGACACAGATCTCGTTCGGCTCGACCATTATCTTCCCAAACTCTGTGGTGATCAAAATCTCACCCTGCTGCGGGACTACAGACACAAACAGAACATTTGAAGAAAGAGAAAAGCTGAGAATTGGGCTATCGTTGTTCTTCTTGTGATAGATGACAGTGAAAACATCAACAAGCCTTTTCCTCACCAATCAGAAAGTCTCCGTCTGAGTTGTTGAAGCACCTGCAACAAGAACATATCAAAAGAGAGGGCTTAGAAAGGATCTGCTTAGGAGGATTTGATATAATGCATATTATACACTAATATGTCCTCACCTGTCAACCATGGAGGTGTTGCAGGTGAACATGTGGATGCCGATGCCGTTGCGGGATTTGGCATCTCCCGCTCCACAGAGAGTGTGCAGACCCTGCAACATGAAGAAATAACTATGAGTTAACTCAAGATCTTTAATTGTAAAGTAATATGTGGAAATTGAACTCACAGCCACAAAGTCCACTTCCTTCTCCGTAGATTTGGGGATGGTGAACGGCAGCCATCGCATCTGTGAGAGGAACCAGAGTTACTTATTCAGTATTTAAAGTATTAAATGCTCTCAAGACAACATTTCTCAAATAGCTTCTTACTATGAATAGTGAAATCCTACATGAGGAATTTCTGATTTGCTGTTGTTGCCATGCGAAATGTATGTACATCTGCCTCCTATTAGCCTTCTATCTGGTTCAAGATAGGTAAGTAACCCTAACAACCATTGGATATAAATGTGTGGCTTTCCTCGCTAAAATTGGCAGAAATGTCCATCAAATCTAATCAAACAACACCCACACAGACAACAAAGGAAATTAAATTGAAGTAAAACACTTTGATGCAACAATAGATTACTAGCTTGACATTTTCTGAAACACTCTAATTCACTTTCTTGCAGACACTTAAAATACCTTTCTCATAATATATGCAGCTAGCAGCCTAGCGAATTAGCTTAGCGTAAATAATGGAAACATTGTGTTATCTCAATTGGCACTAGTTAGTGTTTTCAGATATTTTATGAAATACATTTTCTAAACATAATACATGTATTGACTTGTGAATGTGTTATTCTATTGAGTATACTAAAAATGTTTCGGTTTTCTCTGACATTTTTATACCTGGTTGGGGTCAGGCTCCACCTCGTTCCAGTTCTCTGTCAGATTCCCACAAGGCACGGCGGTAAAAGGCTTATGTTTGACAGATGGCAAGATACGGTAAAACCAGCTGGAGGAAGAAGAACAACATGTTGAGTTATTCCTCTGTCTCACCTTCATTTGGATTTAAAGGTCACCTATTGTGCAAAATCCACTTCTTCATGTCTTTTCTACATCAACATGTGTCCCCTCTTCTTCATGTCTCTTCTACATCAACATGTGTCCCCTCTTCTTCATGTCTCTTCTACATCAACATGTGTCCCCTCTTCTTCATGTCTCTTCTACATCAACATGTGTCCCCTCTTCTTCATGTCTCTTCTACATCAACATGTGTCCCCTCTTCTCCATGTCTCTTCTACATCAACATGTGTCCCCTCTTCTCCATGTCTCTTCTACATCAACATGTGTCCCCTCTTCTTCATGTCTCTTCTACATCAACATGTGTCCCCTCTTCTTCAGGTCTCCTCTACATCAACATGTGTCCCCTCTTCTCCATGTCTCTTATACATCAACATGTGTCCCCTCTTCTTCATGTCTCTTCTACATCAACATGTGTCCCCTCTTCTTCATGTCTCTTATACATCAACATGTGTCCCCTCTTCTTCATGTCTCTTCTACATCAACATGTGTCCCCTCTTCTTCATGTCTCTTCTACATCAACATGTGTCCCCTCTACATCAACATGTGTCCCCTCTTCTTCATGTCTCTTCTACATCAACATGTGTCCCCTCTTCTCCATGTCTCTTCTACATCAACATGTGTCCCCTCTTCTCCATGTCTCTTCTACATCAACATGTGTCCCCTCTTCTTCATGTCTCTTCTACATCAACATGTGTCCCCTCTTCTTCAGGTCTCCTCTACATCAACATGTGTCCCCTCTTCTCCATGTCTCTTCTACATCAACATGTGTCCCCTCTTCTTCACGTCTCTTCTACATCAACATGTGTCCCCTCTTCTTCACGTCTCTTCTACATCAACATGTGTCCCCTCTTCTTCATGTCTCTTCTACATCAACATGTGTCCCCTCTTCTCCATGTCTCTTCTACATCAACATGTGTCCCCTCTTCTCCATGTCTCTTCTACATCAACATGTGTCCCCTCTTCTCCATGTCTCTTCTACATCAACATGTGTCACCTCTTCTTCACGTCTCTTCTACATCAACATGTGTCCCCTCTTCTCCATGTCTCTTCTACATCAACATGTGTCCCCTCTTCTCCATGTCTCTTCTACATCAACATGTGTCCCCTCTTCTCCATGTCTCTTCTACATCAACATGTGTCCCCTCTTCTTCATGTCTCTTCTACATCAACATGTGTCCCCTCTTCTCCATGTCTCTTCTACATCAACATGTGTCCCCTCTTCTTCACGTCTCTTCTACATCAACATGTGTCCCCTCTTCTTCATGTCTCTTCTACATCAACATGTGTCCCCTCTTCTCCATGTCTCTTCTACATCAACATGTGTCCCCTCTTCTTCACGTCTCTTCTACATCAACATGTGTCCCCTCTTCTTCATGTCTCTCCTACATCAACATGTGTCCCCTCTTCTTCATGTCTCTTCTACATCAACATGTGTCCCCTCTTCTTCATGTCTCTTCTACATCAACATGTGTCCCCTCTACATCAACATGTGTCCCCTCTTCTTCATGTCTCTTCTACATCAACATGTGTCCCCTCTTCTTCATGTCTCTTCTACATCAACATGTGTCCCCTCTGTGTAAAGAGACTCTGAATGTTTCAGGAAAAAATATTCTCTCTTTTTGTCCTGATCCATTTCTATAAAAACCTGTCTGAAAATGAGCTGATCAGATTTTGGCTACTGTATGATGTCATAACGATTTTTTTAGGCTTGTGTAACCATTAGCCAATCAGCAACCAGGTATAAAATAGGGGACATTTAAAGTGGTTAGTCTGATCATTTCAATGTCAGAAAATAGGTGAACACCTCCTCTTATTGGCCGGCCGGGGGCAGGTGAAGGCTGAGCCGGAGAGCTGCTCCGAGTAGAGGCCGTACGGACACACCTGGGGGTTATTCTGTAGAGATAATACAATCGTCAATGGCTATTTAATCACCTCTTATGACTGCCACATAGTGTGTGTTTGTAGATGTGTGTGTTACCTGTCCCTCAGGTAGAGATCCGGGACAGCGAGGGTCTTCAGAAGACAAATCGTTCCCGAAGCCGCTCATGTACTGCGAGAGATATTCAAGTTGAGAGAAAAAAGAGAAGAATCCCATGAAAACACCATGCGGCTTCATTGTAATGCAGGATAAATGTGTTCATGCTGGTTATAATTAAATGTGAAGGCTTGTCATTAAGACGTGTCTTTTTCTTAATTGTTGTCATATTGATTCACATTAGATCTATGATAAAACAAACTGCAGTTATGCCACATTTCCCCCCTTGCAGTCATCCATTATGTTTGTGTTATTGTGATACAGAGACAGACTAATTACACTGATATCCGCCACAGTACTCTATGATCAATATTGCAATTATGACAGGATTATTACTCCGTCTGCACCACCGAAGTCTTCTTTTAAACACGAAGAACTTAAAGAAAGACTACAGAAATCTTGCTGAGTCATTGTTAGTCTGCAGAAAACACACAGCAGGCACGGATGGGTTGCATATGTGCGCGTTCACGTGCCGTGCTTTTGCTCCAATAAAGGTTAATCAAATTGAATTGAATTTAACTTAAAGTGACACAACTGGCAAAAACATCAAGTTAGGTTGAGTTAGGTTAGGTATCAAAAGGTTAAAATGTGTGAACTGTCAGTCATAAAAACTTCATTTTTAAATTATCTTTGGGAGAAAACGGGTCAAAAAGAGACAATGTCCTCGGTTTAAATGCCTAATACTTAAAACATGCATGCAGAAAGACATTTCGTATATTCTATTGAGTGTTTCTCACTGAAACAGTGTTGCTCTGTGAAGCTGACACCACATCTGGGCAGCTGCTGAATGCAGTGCTCTGATTGGCTGGAGGCACCGCCGCCCTTCAGCCAGCCGCTCTGCTTCTGTTGTTAATGATGACTGCTAAACTTTGCAGGTAATTATCTAGTTTTAAACATTATGTACAATAGAAAGAATGCGTCCTTACCTTGAGTCCGGCCATGCTGCCGTCTGGTGAAGCTGATAAAGTCTCTCAGCGGTTACAGATTAACTTGCAGAACGTTTTCCCTTGGACCAAAATCCACTGCAGGGCGCGCGCATGCCGGTAAAGGAACACAGAGGGGGGAAAGGGGGCTGGGTTTATGCTGTTTCTCAATATGGCTTCAATTAACCCCGGACCGTATCTGTGACGCTCCCGCAGAGGGTCGGATGGTCGAAATGTGCAAACAGTGACCAGAGACACCGCCAAGACAAACACTGGCACTGGTTTAAAGCTTGGAGAGCAGCAGTTCAGGTTATAGTTTCTGTTCTGCTGTCATGGTAACATGACCTATTGGCCTCATGTTGATAAAGGGATAAGAAATCTGACTGCGAGATACCATAAACCTTTAATCAGTATTGGACATTCACTAAAGGACTTAAAGTGCTATTGTGAGCGACTCAAGATGTATACTTCTACTCCACTACATTTCAGAGGCAAGTACTGTTGTTGTTACTCCACTCGGTGAAGTATGTGTACACAATATCAGTGTCAAACTGTGGTGACCTCATATGGTACTGCTATACCTCACGTCCTGCAAAAACAACCACAACAAATAGATTAGTACATTCTTCTTTATTGGGTTTGAAATATGCTATATGTGGGTATTGGGATTAGGCTTCAACCTGTTTGCCAGTAGAAAAAATAGCCCACGAACATCTGGCTTTTGTCTTCAGGTGGAAAGGTTACAGTCTGCATTCAAGTACCCCTGCAGTAAGGTATACATCGACAGTAAAGGAGACACGACACCCTGACAGACACTGATGTTAAACCCTTTCCAGTGTTTTCAAACCGGGCTCTGAACCTCCTCAAGTGTTAACACTGAAATGGCTTACGAGCCACTCACCTGAAAGCTGTGGCATCATCCAACCATCACATGTCATGCTCTGGTGGTTCATCAAGTTGCCCTTAATTAGGCCATCTTAACACATGTTGAGTTATCATTCCTGGACAGCTGCATCAATTAGTTGTCTTCCCTTAAAACCAGCATAATGCACGGGTTAACGTAGGCCTCCGGAAAGTCTACAGAAGAGACTTTACGCTAAATATATTCGCCTCATTTCTTGGAATAGATGGTCAAACGAGGGGAACCTAATGTCCCCCGTGCCGCATGTATCAAAAAGAATCAATTTCGCCTCTCTCAATCTTGCCTCGCTTCCCCTCTTGTCTATTTCTTTTCTTTTTGGGAGGTGTTGGGGAAGGGTAAATGATGGCAATTCTCATAGCGAGGCGCAAATAAACTCGCCGCGGCAGAAGTAACCGTTCTCCGGCGAGGCGTGCAGTCGGGCGCGGACCCCCCGCCGGCAGCCAGTCAGGGTGCTGTGCCGGAGACGAGAAAGCCCAATGGCAGGAAAATACCACGTCCCAGTCTCCGGAAATTGATCTGCTCCTTGTATGGAGAAAGAAAATGAGCAATTTTAATTTCATCCCCGAGTCTGATGATAGAATTCTAGAGTATTTGGGCACAATCGGGATGGTGTTGTGTGTTTTAAGAGAGGCCGGAATAGCTGGAGACGGCGGAGAGGAGACAAGTCGCCTACTGGCGGTTATATCTATGCATAAGTGGGCCATAAATGCTTTGTTATTAGGTGCCTGCTGAACTCAATGGCGTGATGGTAAATGGCACACTCACCTGGCACAGTCTATCCCCTTATGCATAAACAAGTAATCCCACACACACACACCCAAACACAGATAGCTACAAGCCCATTCTGGGATATGATGACATCTGTTATATCCAAGGTAAGTGCACAAACTTGCTTACCTACTTACAATATATATGCTATTTTTACCCTCTGACCTTTATGATAGGGCCTACAACCCAGAAACAGATCATCACACCTTGTTTCATCTGGCCATGGAGATCGGTTATCCGCTTTCAAGACTTCTGCCACCAACACCCAATACAAAGCATACAAAAGGAATTGTGTCTGATCAAATAGAAAACTGGAAACAGTCAAAGCAACGTGTCTACCAGAATCTCTCTCCTATGTTTGGATATCGCACAGAAATCTCAAACACAGGAAACCTTGTGGAACTAAATCCATCTGCATCGCTATTAAGGAAATGTGAGAAAACATGGATTTCCTTATGATGTAATTAGCGTGAATTGATCCTTTAATGACCCTGCACACACAATGTGCTGATGACAATAGAGCCTCGAAACACACACGGGTAACCTCAACTGCAGTTTGAGAGAATTAGCTATTCTAATATCCGCTGTCTGTCTCTCCGTCAGTATGCTATCCGTCAGAAGGCTCTGAAGCTAACGGCTAATTAGCATGTACGGCTGCCTGGGCTTCAGCTTCAGCCGCTTCTCCGCCAAACCCCTCGCTGCCCTCGTCACACACAAGGGGAGAGAGGTGAGTCTCACACACACACACACACGCGCACGCACACACACACACACACACACACACACACATACACACACACACACACACACACACACACACACACACACACACACACACACACACACACACACACACACACACACACACACACACAGCTGTTGGCAGTTATTCTGGCTCATTAGAGTTGGGGGAATCTATGCTGGGAATTATATGAAGTCACTAAATGTCAATGCACCAGTAAGAATTACAAAGGTGTCCTTTTTCCAACAAAGCCAACAGGAGAGCCCGGGAAATGTCGATCCATCCAGCTCATGATTATTGAACCAATGAATAGTAAAGAAAAGGCAACAATAGGCTGTGTTTATAGAGGTTTCAGAACAGCTAGATTGAAGAATGTAATAACTTTAGGCACATTTTGTAGTTTAATAACATATTGTTACGGCACATGTTTCATCTATTCATCTATTTGGTCCAGAAGACATTCAGGGACTGCCAAGTGAAATGATATATAGCCAGAATGTTAAACCTGCTTTGCCTGAGCGGTGCATTGTACTGTGTACTTTTGATTAAATTAATCAGGCAGTAGCAAGAAGCAACAACTAATTAGTGTGCTTACACACTCGCCTGCTTCTCTCCAGTGATGAGAATCTTCTCTGTATTCTTCATTGAGATGCTGTCAGATCAGACACAAAGCAAAGCAGAACTCCACTTCATATGGATAGGTGTTGAATTTACACAACATCAAATTGAGTCTTTTGTTAGCCTGCTGATATCACACGGAATTCAACATTTCTTTTTAAATAGGTAGCGATGTGATTCGTTCTAATTTGCGACTTCTTTGTATTGTGTAGAGCTGCTCAAGCGACGTCAAAATAGGTCGATAAAGGCAGCAACAAATATATTTAAACTTTGTGAAGGACACAAGTGTGTGTAAGGTGTCCCCGCCTGGCCTCGCCTTGTGTATCAGTGCTAGTTAACTGCTGCATTTGGATGTCACATCGAACAAGAAATAGCTTGGATTCTTGTGTTTCGTAATTGCAGCCCTGTTACAGCCTAATGTTAAATGACTCCTGACATGAGCCACCACACACACACATCTGACAGCTCCATTTAACGCTGATTAGATTTGCAAGGACATGTAGTATACCCTCTCTGTCTCTCCCTGAGTAGGTGGAGTATCTCCTGAATCCTATCTGTGGTGGTAATGTTATGCAAATGGTTTAATATGAAGATAAAAGAGTGTTGCAGCGTGTGGCGCTCTCCTGGTTCACAGCCTCGTGTTTCCAGGACGATAGCTCTAACGAGGAGGGCACTATTTGGGAGTCATTAAATGATGGCCTTCCTGACATGCACCCGCTCACCGCCGCCGCCACCCGCTCCGCGTTGGCCATTAAAGCGACTCACACCCACACCGAGACACACGCCGCAGACGCCTTTTAGCGCCAGCTCCCAGTTTCTTACACATCACAGTGTCACAGAATAGAAAATTACACTCTCCTCCCACAGAGAAAATTGCTTTGGAATTGCTTGGTTATAAAGATGTGCTTTAAAGAGAGGGGGGTGCATGCAATAAAAGAAACAGGACACACACAAACACAATTACTTAAGCACTCTAAGGACAAGTCTTACAAGTTAATCAGAGGATTTACCAATTATTGATGTCAAAAGGATTTAGTTGTGTATCTGTTTAAATGTGTAGGTATTTAGTATGCATTATGGTAGAGTATAATGTACGAAGCTATCCCCAAATGAGTCACTGGCTTCTACACGGCCACAGATGAGGTAGTAAACAAAACAAGAAGTGGAAATAGCCACAAACCGTAGGGCTGATGCAAGGAAAATATCATGTAAAGCACCCCATGCAGCGGAGACACAATGAAGACAACAAGGTGAAAGGTGCATCAGCGTCAAGAGACAAGAGAAGCATGACGGAGATGAAAGGGAGAAAACACAAAGTGGAAAATGGTAGAGAAGACGGAAAGAAGGGGAGAAAAGATGCAAGATGGTACAGCGAAGATAAGTCGAGTGGACGTAGGAGTATGGAGGACATGTTGTTACCATTTGTCAGCGTACAGTGGGTCTTCTCCCTATGATGGAGACATTACACCTGCAGGAAAGGAGAAAATCAAAACATGTTCAGATCTATGTGCATCTCTACAACGCCAAAAAAGTGTAACTAAATGTTTGAATTGACGTTTGATCCTCACAGAATCTTCAAATGAATGTGAAAATATGATTACAGCAAAGCTTAAAACCAAGAAAATACACAGAAGCTGCACTCTGGTTTGTTTAATATATGGGGTCTGACCAGGGCCATTCACTGCAGAAGAGACAGCCAACAACAACACAGCTAAAGCGTTGTCAAATGTGAGTTAGCTAGAGGGCTAACTATGGCTAGCTCAATCTAAGACTAAATGTACTTATTTATTTCCCCCTTTCTGTTGTCTGTAGTCAAAATATGTCAACTATGGTGAACCATTATCTAAATTGTAAGTATTCATCAACACATCCTCACTCCCAGGTCGGCCTATGTTGACGTTATGTCAAGTCCCCTGCCGGCTTTTTCCAACGCAAGGGGGGGGGGCCTTAGCGTCCATTTTCAACGCAAGGGGGGGGGCCTTAGCGTCCATTTTCAGCTTTCCGGGATGTCCATGTGCTTCTATGGACGCTCATGGAAGCACGGCATTCATTTGTGTCGACTGCCCTTAAAGGCAATGTGAGCGTCCATTCTCATTGGATAGCGGAGAATTGTACACCCGGAAGTAAATATTCCCCTTACTGACGATTGATTTTACAGTGATATCTGCACTACTCATCGACTAAAAAACACCAGATTATCCTTGTTAATTACACAACATTGATTGGTTTAAATTGTGTGCAATGCTTTTGTATTTTTCCCCTTCGATTCGGAGAAACAAATCTTTTTTCGGAGTAAATGATGGCAGAAGACACTACACTACCCAGAATCCCCAGCTATCATTTCTCCCTGCAGAAAAAGAAAACATGGCCGAACTTCGTTTTATTCTGGGTGTAAAATGCCTATTTTAAAGTTAGTTTGGCTATTAAAATGCGTTTTGATGTCATTTGATGCGAGAAATATGAGTTGTTATTTCAGATTATGTGTGCAGTGGATGTACATGATCTTTAGTTTGCTAGTTATTACGAAGATTACTTCAGGAAATTGCGTCCAACGTTTTCATTGTTACCAAGGTGGTTGCTAGGGACGCTGCTATCGATATTATTTCTGTTATGTTGTGTAACTGTTTAATGGTGTTATCTTTATTGCTACCCCCTTCCCCGTCAATGTATAGTGTTGGTCCACAGCGCAAACATATTAGTTAACAAAATCCGCATCTAAAGATAGGCTACGTTATTTCCCCCTGTGCAATTCCAGTCTCACATCTCACAGCACATCGTCATTAACAAATACCGGAAACAGACCGAAAACGTTTAAAGAAAATAAAATAATACCTTATTCCGAGTGTGCTTGCTTTTCTCTTTGAAATTCATCACATAACGGCATTGTAATACACGGTTCGGCTGCATTAAATATTACATATCTGCCGTAGTTCTGTATTTATAGAGCCCTGACGAGAAGACAAACATGAGGAACTGAAAACGTGACGTGGATCATAAATATATCAGCCATTAAACAACATCTTACATTTCTTTTCACACAATACGTCTCTTTGCCGTATCAACACTAATTCGGCTCACTTTTATATTTGATCCAATTGGTAGATAGGCTGTATTTACACCATAAAGGTGCACAGATGATATAAAGAGACACCTGGTGGTTAAAGCATGTTATTGAATTTCATTATTTTTATTATTAGATATTAATAGGATCCCTATAAAGTATATTCATTACTCGTTATTCTCTACTAATAGTTAATTAAAGACTGTATATAATGACTATTTTGCACATCCCGTTCAAGATTTCAAGATTTTCTAAGGTTTATTGACAGATCATATAGGCCTACACAACTATGGTGTAGTTCTGCACTGAATGAAAAACTTGGGTCGCAGGTTCCTCAATAGTGCATTACAAGACATCTATCAATATTTGTGCATACCTCCAGCAATGTTAACTATGTTGAAGCACTTATTTTAACTGATATTATACATAATGTATTATGCTCTTATAAGATGTATGCAGATATTTCATCTCCGGCCTTGTCAGGTATTGAACAATCAATAAATAAAGAACACAGAATTGTTAAATATAAAACACAGAATTTGTGTGATTATACTAAATGATTTTCAAATAAACACCACTGCAGATTTAACTGTTACACATGCTGATGTAACGCAAATGTTCCAACTTGGGATCAATAAAGTATATCTTATCTTAAGCTGATCGATGGCTACTGCCATATTTGCAAAATGTGCCTATGAACCTTGACAAGTGCATGTTTCAGGCTTATCAATTAATGTAATGTAATGTAATGTTATCAATTAACAACAGGAGGGGTCACAAACATAAGTCCAGCTGTTAAATAAAGCTCTTCTGACCTTAGCTGGCATGTGGGTATATATATTAATACTGCCCATTATGGGCACCAGCAATTTTCACCCATTTATTAATTATATGTTTTAAATGTGAGTGTTTCCTGTCCCCTAAACCTCCAGGGATGTACACAGTTTAATACTGGCAACTTCTTATTATGGGAAATACGAAAACGTCTTTTAAAACTACAACTCCCAGTAGAGACGTGCCATAGAGAACATGTTGCGAAACAGAATAGCCAGCATGTGTAGTTCTGGGGAGGGGGGGGGACGCGGTGGACCCGTTCAAATCCAGTTTTGAACAGTCTGCCGTGGTTCCATCCCATTTCAAGTGCTGTTCGAGGCTCGGTAACCCTCGGAGCACACTCTCCAATCACAGAGCTTGAGGACTATCACGGGGTTTGTCAAACAGAGCACATGGTGTAGTCCAAACGATAGCTGGGGATTCTGGGTAGTGTAGTGTCTTCATTGCCTTTAAGGGCAGTTGACACAAACGAATGCCGTGCTTCCATGAGCGTCCATAGAAGCACATGGACATCCCGGAAAGCTGAAAATGGACGCTAAGGGCCCCCCCCTTGCGTTGAAAATGGACGCTAAGGCCCCCCCCCCCTCGCGTTGAAAATGGACGCTGAGGCCCCCCCCCTTGCGTTGGAAAAAGCCGGCAGGGGACTTGACATAACGTCAACATAGGCCGACCTGGGAGTGAGGATGTGTTGTATTCATTCACTCATTCCACGTTGAGGTATTATATTCTGCTGGAGAATGAAAACGTAGCTAAACTAGCTGTGATCTCTGTGTAACCTTACATGAATCCAACACTAGCTAATTATGCAATTACCGGATTATTCATATAGGTGACTTTGTATATCTGATGTTAAAAGATATTGTAGATTCATTTATCGCAGTGTTTCTCAAACTTTTTCATACCAAGGACCACTTAACCAATAAAAAAACACTCGCGGACCACCTAACTCCACAAATATCCCAAAACACATAGTTTTTTACAAATCGCCTGAAAATGGGACAAACGAGTGGCAACATGTGTGATGAAGGTGTTTATCTGGGCTATATCATGCAATCAGAAGTGAAACTTAAGCTCGCTCCATTGCGGAGATATTCCCGCGAGAGTGCGGAAAACTTAAATGTATTTCTTTATTTCAAATGTGAAATGTTTCCAATATACTCACGGACCACTAGGGGGCGTTCACGGACCACCAGTGGTCCGCGGACCACACTTTGAGAAGCACATCATAATGATTTCCAACTTGACTCACACTCGTAGTTTGTACATTAATATCTCACCTTGTTAGCTTGAATTTTTGAAGAAAACTATTTTCCTCGCATCCGTCAACTGCAAACTAAAAACTAAAATGTATTAATTGAATATCCTTATTATTTAAAGAGTATACTTCTGAGACTATACGTTGAATTAAATGAAAATAAGGATTAAGTGAAAAAAAGACTATTTTTGCATGTGTTCTCTGTAAACTGGTGTTTTTACATCCATTTACTTCATAGATTCTTTGTTTACTGCGGGCATGCTTGAAAAACAGCTTATTAAGCATTTTAAAACATAGGTGGTAAGTTGCCAAAGTGCTTTGTTCTGAACGTTCATCAGTATTATAATCAAAGAGAGAAATATGAACGTTAGTTTTTACTGAAATGATCAAATAAAGTCAACATTTCAGTCTTTACTGAGCTGTGTGGGGTTTGTTCAACTTTTAAAAGATGTTTGAATGGTGATATACACAGTGATATATGGTAAGGACTAACGTTTATAATAAATACATCTGTATTGATTTTTAGATCTTTAGTTCATACAATCATACGTATTGGGATCATTGGTATTAATGTGGACCGGAGGGAGAGGGTGACGAGCAGTTTCACTTTCCTTTTTTATTTCAATTCCAACTTTGGTCCTGAAGAATATGTTTCTCTGTTGTCCACGTTCATAAAGCAAAGCAGCAGCATCAGAGCACGGTGCAGAGTCTCTTGATGAGTCCCTCCTTCTTATTGAACATCCATGTTGTCGTCCGCTGTATAGAAAACTGTAGTTTCCATAGTTTCCCCACAGCAGCAGACGCACATTCAGGACGTCGGATAGTGAAAGTGCAGTCGGATTCTCTAAAGTACCGCAGTCTCTTTCCTAAATCCTTTTGAAATACAGTACATTGCATTTAGCTGACGCTTTTATCCAAAGCGACTTACAATAAGTGCATTCGACCAGGAAGACACAACCTTGAAGAAAACAGAATCATATAAGTACATCGGGTTTCATAGAGCCAAGTGCTCTGTTAGTAATTCTATCGCTCGAGGTGGAGTCGAAAGAGAAGAGTTTTCAGTCTGGAAGGTGTGTGAGCTTTCTGCTGTCCTGATGTCAATGGGGAGCTCATTCCACCATCTTGGAGCCAGGATAGCAAACCCACGTGTTTCTGCTGATGGGAACTTGGGTCCCCCTCGCAGCGAGGGTGCAGCGAGTCGTTTGGCTGATGCAGAGCGGAGTGCACGTGCTGGGGTGCACGGTTTAACCATGTCCTGGATGTAGGAAGGGCCAGATCCATTCGCAGCATGGTACGCAAGTACCAGTGTCTTGAAGTGGATTCTAGCAGTTACCGGAAGCCAGTGGAGGGAGCGGAGGAGCGGCGTTGGTGTGGGAACATTAGGAAGGTTGAAGACCAGACGAGCCGCTGCATTCTGGATGAGCTGCAGAGGTCGGATGGCACATGCAGGTAGACCAGCCAGGAGGGAGCTGCAGTAGTCCTAGGCGTGAGGGTGACGAGAGCCTGGACCAGAACCTGCGTGGCTTTCTGGGTCAGCTTGGGACGCATCCTCCTGATGCTGTAAAGCGTGTATCTGCAGCAGCGGGTTGTAGCAGCGATGTTTGCCAGTGAAGGAACAGGTTGTTATCTAGGATTTCTCCTATCCACTATCCCTTAACCCCGTGATGTTTCCCTCGAGGTCAAGGAATAGGAGATAGGGTTAGAACTTAGGAGCTGATTTTTTAAACTATCCGAACGCAACCTGGGTAACAGACTGTGGTCGAGCCAGCCCCCACTTCGGAAAAACACACTCAAGCCAGCCCGCACGTTGTGCGGTGCGCGAATATCCTATGCATAACGGTAGAGGCCTGTAAAAACTGCCTTCAAAATAAAAGCGTTTACTTGGTCAATAACAAATATACCTAAAAAACACACCAAACATATTCATATATACTGGAGCTTAAATTAAGAAATATGTACTAATGTGATCAATAATAATTTAAAACAAACCTAACTACCACATTATAACTGAATGAATGTAATGAATGTAAGGATACAGTCAGGGCCGCCTTAATGCACGGGCTGACCTGGGCTGAAGCCCAGGGGCCTACGGAGATCGGGGGCCTATCATGAGCCAATTAAAAAAAAGAAGTCAGTGGGCACCACTTAACAGCCAATCAGAATGAGAATATGCTTCACGTGATGTATTCAAATTGCGAGTGATTGAGTGACAGATGAAGGTTGTTTAGGAGAAAATGTCGGAGAAGAAAAAGTTTGAGAGTGGCACTCGGGAAATGAAATTGTTGAGGGAAAAGCAGCTATTACAAAACATGTCGAAGCTTACAGGTTATTTTAAACCTGTAGGCCAGGATGAGGAGGAAGGACAGATTAGTTCTGTACCGAGCGGCAGCGCTGCCGGTGTCGGTACCATATGTGTTCGGGGTACCATATGTGTTTGGGGTCCGTCTCTTACCAATGACGTCATGATGTCATGCATTGTGATTGGCTGTACGGTAATTTCGATGTATATTTCCATTGAAAATGCTAACCGCTAGCCGCAAAGCTAGCATCGCAGCCACTGCTCTGTTTTCGGAGACTTTGCACACGTTTTTCACAAACATTTTCGCATGCTAGGAGTATGGGAGTACTTCCATTCGCTTCATCTTGGTCTGTAGATGTGATTTGATGTGTTGTGTGTCCCCCAAAAATAACAATCGACAGTGTAAACATAATTATGTAAATAACCCAATTTGTGTTCTGTGAAACGGAAAGGATTTTACATTGTTTTTGTTAGGAGTATGGGGAGTACTTCCACTCGCTTCGTCTTGATCTGTAGATGTGATTTGCCCCCGAGCACCCCTGGGTAAATTACCGTACAGCCAATCACAATGCGTGACGTCATTGGTAAGAGACGAACCCCGAACACATATGGTACCCCGAACACATATGGTACCGACACCGGCCGCGGGGCCTTGGAGTCAAGTAGGCCGTCTGGTTCTGATAGCGATGGAGTAGCGGGAGAGGAAAAACAGACAGGAGGGACATTATCTGTTGGAGGAGATGGAGAGGACGACGAGGACTTGCTACGGGGAGGGCCTGGGCCTGATGGCAGGTTAAGGCGGGCTTGGATACAGTATGAAGACATATCTGACATTTACACTGGGTGAATAATTTCAATTGATGTTGACACCATCTCACAACACTCCTAAAATAAACATTACTTTCTGAAGCACAATTTTATGCTGTTTAAAATCTCAAATTAGATCTATTGTCCATCTATATTTAGATTATTATTTAATGGAAACCGTCCATAATCAAAGAGTCATTCGAAGTCAATAAAATACTTATTTCACTTCCTTCTGTTTTTGTACAAGAATAAATAAAAAACTGTCAAATTATCAAATACTTATTTCACTCCAGGGTGATAGCAGGACACCCCATCTAGTCACTCGGAGAGAATCAGGACAATCTGATGCACAGTTTCAAAATAAGACCTTTGAAGTCTCATACATGAGCTATCTTCCTTCTGTTTGTATCCAACAGTTCAAAGTTCGAATTGCATTGAACCAGAATTGTCCCCCCTTTTTTTCTTTGACAGTGAAGAAAGTTTGGATATGTTGATGATATATTGACCGCAAAACTCAAAATGTCCCCCGGTTTTAATTTAGAAAATCTGGTCACCTTACATTCGCAGCATTCAAGCCTCAAAACCAAGCGGTTCCAGCTGACAGTTCACAATCTGGGACTGAGCTGTGAATATGTGTGCATGCGTCTATATATATTTGTATTCACCTCTGCACCCTGTTCCCCCTCCAGCGATGTGGTCGCATGCTGCCCGTTAACATGAACTGCACTGTGAGCAGGTAACGAGGTGCACCGAGCCACACATTTCCAGCTAAAGGATATTCTGTCACGCTGTCGGCAAACACATCACACACCTCATCACAAATAGAATTAGCTCCCCGGACAGCGGCAGAATGACGGAGGCTGGATGTTTGGCAGGAAGCGTAATGGTGGTGGGGTGCTGGTGGTGTTTTCCTCGTAGGGGAAGCAAAGGCCAGGAGTGTGTATCAGCCCAGACACTTAGCGTGGTGCCAGTTATATTCACCCCATCCCTCTGGAGTGTGTGTGAGGATGCCACCTCTAAATCTGCAGTTTAGATGGGTAGTTCTGAGGGGTGGTGTGAGACGTGAAGAGGACAGACTCGAGGTGAATGGTCTTTCGGACAAACATCAGGAAGCTGTGTTTATATCTCTGTGGATTTCTTGGCCAAGTGAGAGTTCTGCTCGTGTGTGTATGTGATCACGTATGGTTGTCTGTGTGTGTGTCTGCTCCCGGCACCATCATTAGGTCCTAGGCAGTCCCGGTGTTGGGGGTGTAGCTCGGCTGCTCCTGCGGCCTCTCGGGCCAATTTAGGGGGAGAAAAGCACTTCGATCCTGGCCTGCAAGTCTGAGGGTCCCCAGCGGGAGGCAGCGCAGCCCTGCAATCTATATTGGATTTATTCCTTTCCCATCTACGGGCCCCACAGACCCCACAGAGAGGACGTCTCAGCGCCACTCTCTGTCCCCCTAAGACAATATGCTATGGCACACATGAGTACACATAATCGTGTAAATACACACACTCACAGGCACACACTCCGAGTCTATCTTCGAGGCACACTCCCCCACAGCAAGGAAGTTATAGCGGCACACTCTCCGTCCCTGTGGGGGCCGCCGGGGGTCAAAGGTCCTCTGTGAGACAGACACATCACCCAGTGAGTTATTTCAGCCGGACCGTTGTTTCTCTCACGGAAAATATTGTTGGGGTTCTTAAAAGCCAACGTGTAAAATGCCATTTTTATCACATTAAAGCAAGAATAAAAGAATTTACATAAAACTCAGACAAGGTCAGGCAGGAACGAGCTTCTTAATTTAGTCTAATCAACTGTCATTTGCATCGCGCCATTTGCGCAAGGTATTGCCACTAACTGAATAAATGGACTTCTTCAAGCTCGAGGGGGGGCACTCCGCGTTGATAAGCTGGCATCATAACGGATTTGCATATATTACTTTGATTATCTCATTACGAGGATGATTCTTGCGGAATTTTTGACACTCGCGCAATCGAATTAAAATTAAGGCACGCAATCAATAAAAGGGCAACGCGGCGGTGAAAACACACGACACCTCAGGTCTGTGCGGTCAACTAGCGGCGATGATGGCGATGATGATGACGGTGGACGTGATGATGATGATGATGACCTCTTCAGCTCACGAGCTCCTGGACTCAGTAGTGGCTTTAGGAGAGTCTCGAGCGCCTGATTCCTGTGATCAAAGCAGTAATCAGTGGAGACAATGGGGGCCGTGAGATTGCGGCTCTCGTGCGGGTGACCTATCACCTGCCGTGAATCCAAGAGTGGCCCGCAGGCGGCGGCTCATGTTCCCTCGATCGATAATAGCGCTCGCATCTTTCCTCCGACTCAAGCCATCTGTGGAATGATGAAATCATGCGTAAAGACGCCTAGCCTCGGATAATTTAGCAATGCAGCGCCCACAATAACCGGGCACGTTGTCGAGAGCAGGTAGAGGCGTGCGGGCCATCAACTCGAGGTGATCATCAGTCGCCGACACCTCAAAGTGTCCAGCTCTTGGATCTGAGACGTGGCTTTAAAGGCTTTCAGATGCTGCTTGATTTTCTGGTGTTCTCATGGCAGGATCCACAACACGACATTATGACAAGTGGCTCATTTGTTGCCACACACACTTTGTCTGAGGGAAGAAGCTTCGGAGGCTCCTTCTCCTCTAATAGACTCTCACTGGAGCAGCAGAGGCACACGTCCACATTTTAAATGTGTGATGTAAATAATTATAGGCTTGGAAATTGATTTCCTTACGACCTTCTCGGCAATTGAGGCCTCCGAAATCCCCCCAAAGAAAGCTTCTTCTGTTGAAACATTAAGTCATTAATTATTTTCCTTACATAAGGACAAATTATCGAGTCAGTTGAACGAAATTAGAGGCCTTTGTTTCGGATCAGACCACATTACCGCTGGAAATTACGCGTGATGGCTGCGTGCGCGCTCGCCTTTGTTGTTTCGATCATCGCCTGTCGCTCTGAACTCGCGCTAACAAAGTCATTAAATTGACTCCCTCTCGCTCTCATTATGCGGGCTGTTAATAACCGCTAATTAACTTTGCTTACGCGCGCCTTAAAAGCCTCCCCCTCCCCACACACACTCTCTCTCTTCCTCCCTCCTTTCCTTCTTGGCCTCTCAAGCAGAGCAAGTGTCCAATTATGGGACGGATGGAGGAAGAGTCGAAGGCCAGCAGCCAGTTAGTGCACATGTTGCACATTTATGGGATAATAGAAACATAAATAGGATGTGGGGCTCACCTTTCTGAAACTGCCTTTAGTCCTTGTTCCTATTGTTCAATATGGAGGCAGAACAAAGAGTATCTATCGCAGGATGTTTCATACAACGTCCCTGCAGACATCATGTTGATGTATCATTGGGCAAGATACTGAACCCTATGCTCCATCTGGGTGTGTGTGTGTGGTGTGTGTGTGGTGTGTGTGTGTGTGTGTGTGTGTGTGTGTGTGTGTGTGTGTGTGTGTGTGTGTGTGTGTGTGTGTGTGTGTGTGTGTGTGTGTGTGTGTGTGTGTGTGTGGTCTAGCATTACTATACTTGTGGGGACCTAAATCTGTTTACATAGTCACGTGTGGGGACTGGCTTCCCTTATGGGGACAAAATGGAGGTCCCCATGAGGGGGGTCATTAATTTTAGGGTGAAGACTTGGTTAGGGTTAGGGTTAGGGTTAGGCATGTGTTGGTTATAGTTAAGGTCAGGATAAGTCTCCAGGAAATGCATGTAAGTCAATGTAATGTCCCCTGAAGTGATGTATACATGGTGTGTGTGTGTGTGTGTGTGTGTGTGTGTGTGTGTGTGTGTGTGTGTGTGTGTGTGTGTGTGTGTGTTGTGTGTGTGTGTGGTGTGTGTGTGTGTGTGTGTGTGTGTGTGTGTGTGTTAGTTCCCCTGAACAGTATGAACGAAATTGAAACGTTCACCTTAATTAAAAGTATTATGTGCGCAGGTTCTACATAATTGTATAAAGTGAGCTTAAAGGCAAACATATTGATTTGAACTTAATATGTTGACCGTTACCTAACCTGATGGTGCAGGGTTGCACAGACTGGAAACACGTCATGAATGCACCCCATCTCCTTTACATTATAACTGGGTTTACCTGTTTGCCTACACATCCAGGAGATGGCGCCAGTCGAGAGACCCTCACTCTGCTGATGGACCTCATCAGTGTCACCTCTGTGGCCTTGAGAGTCTGCAGCAGCAAAGAGAGCATGCATCACGGAAAGGCGTTAACACGTGTGAGTGAAACGCACCTCCCGGTATAGTGCGCGATAGAATAGCAACGACTGCTTTAAAGGCACAGAAAGCATGCATCCCGTAGTCTCCCCCGGATATGATCAAGTTAGCATGTTATGCAAATACCGAGGAGGCGACCTCTCTCCCCGCCGTCTCTTCACCTTCACGTCAAACAGACGGGAAATTGAAAATGGGAAAATTGTGCACCGACTGCTCCGTCCCCCCTAATGTATGCGCGTAATTAGTGCATTTAAACAAAGCGCGGATGTCCTGCTGGCTGAAATGGCGGCTGACATCTCTTTTTCCACAGTGTTAATAACAGTGTGCGGATAAATGAATCAAATTGTGGCCCCCAAATTACAGAGCGACTCTAAATACCAGTCTGTATTACGCGCGTCTTGTTTGTGACCGCGCAGGAAAAGGCATAACATTTTATATTGTTATTCCACTCATTACATTGATTTAGAGACGAATAAACAAGCGGGGAAGTTTGTGATTGTGACACTGAAAAGTTGCAGGTGGGTTAAATATGACAACATCCGGGTACATCTGACTATAATAACGCACCAATAAATCCAGGAAGAAACACACATTTGTGGATTTTAATAACGCTTTTGTGACTGTTTAAAATAGAAATACAACTAAGATATTGGGCTCGACGGCACCTTAACTAAACAGATCAATGAGCTCTTATTTCAGTTTCCATCACAAAAGGCTGATAACGCTATCGCTTTAAAAAATAGATCAAATAAAAAAGAACTACTTACATTTCATTGTTATTTTCGTTTGCTGCAGATACATAACGGTGGGGAAGAAGAAGAAGAAGAAGAAGAAGAAGAAGAAGAAGAAGAAGAAGAAGAAGAAGAAGAAGAAGAAGAAGAAGAAGAAGAAGAAGAAGAAGAAGAAGAAGAAGAGAGAAAATGAGAGAGTAAATTGCAGCTTGCTGAAGTTTTTGGATTGAATTCTGAAAATGATCCTTTTAACAGTGATGGGCTCTGAGGCGAGGATAAGGGTCATGCCATTCACAGCGGGTTAAATAGACTTTCATTTAAAATTACATTCCCGGTCCATCTCCCCCCCCCCCCCCCCCCCTCTCTCCTCAGAGGAGTCCCGCGTGCTCCCCCTGCAGCTCCTCATCACTTTCTCAGTCCATCACAACTCCTGCAGAGCTGGAGGAGAGACGGACAGGCAGACAGACATTAAGACTGATTGTAATCCTATTATTAACTACTTGTTGTTTCCCCTGACTAATCAATATATATTTGGATTGAAACTATTTTAGGCAGAATTCAGATCCCACTGTAGATATTTCTGTACGTGTCTCTGACTCTGTCTCTGACATGGCTGCAGGTGCTCCGAGGCTGAAGAGAAACTCCGAGCCAGATTTGTATTGTAATCTTTGCAGAAGGATTCAAGAGACATGCAAAGCTTTAGCTATAGGCCTCTGTGATGGGTGCTAATGCAGACTACCAACAACCATCACATGAAGCACAATCATTATTTTAACATTTCTGGTTTATTAATATTTATGTTATTATTATTATATTAATATTATTTAAAAAAAAAGTCCAATTACACTATTCTAAAATACGTGTAGCCTTTTAACAATTATATTTTAAATGTATTTATTATATATGTTTTATTGTATGCTGCATAGCCTTTGATTATGTGCTATTATTTAAATAATTTGTCAAAAAGAAATTGCCCCAAATAATATAAAAGTAGGCCCTTTTATTAAAAAGCCCTTAAGATAAATTGTTAAAATGGAGGTCGAACAGTTAATGTTTAATTAATGGACACGCACTAACAGTTGAAGTTGATGCCACTGTTTTAATGTAAAGACTGTAGTATTTTTCTCCCACAGTGGAAACAAGACAGTGGGGTAAATGTAGTTTAAGCTTCATTCATTTTATATATAACTTATATTGTTACATGAGAAAAATGCCATGGAGAAAAATGCGTTTTTTTTTTCATGCATGATTCTGGACTAATCTAGAACAATCTGATTATTCTGTTTGCTATATTGTTTTTAATGAAATCAAGTACATGTTTTTCCTCCTAGCCACTCATCTGTACTGCTCTTTGAACACAACACAAAGAAAGAATGCAGATAACCTGTTATACTGAAGGACATTTAAACAAACAAATAAGGTAAGAAAATGGAAAATAAAGCAAGTGAAAGTATCTTCTAAGTTCGTTCCACTGAATAAAACTAGTCCATGTCAGGCTTTGGTTCCCTTTCCCTCAAATTAACTTTAACGGTGAAATATATAAAGCCAGTCTCTCCCCCACATACACACGTACGAGCCAATCAGGCGCGCAACAGCAGTGTGGAGAGAGCAGAGCGCGCAGCCAAACCGCTGTCTGTCATTAGAGGAGTGACAGCGAGAGAGAGAGATAGAGGAGAGAGAGAGTGACACCCGGCACGAGAGAGGAGAGAGAGTGACACACCGGCACGAGAGAGGAGCACCCGGGACCCCGAGAGAGGGGACACACAGAGAGCCGAGATGAACCGAAGCGTCGACATGAGCGGTCAGTTTGAGGAAGACCTCCACGAGCGGGCCGAGAGGAAAAGCAGCAAATCCCCCACGCTGCTGTCCTCTTACTGCATAGACAGCATCCTGGGCCGCCGCAGCCCCTGCAAGGTCCGGATCATAGGGGCGCAAAGTTTGCCCGGCAGAGGGGAGCTGGACAAGGCTGACAGTAAGTTTTGGACATTTAAAAAAAAGTCTACCGGTTATTTTGGAGCATTGCGAGGTGCGAGATCGGCGCGTAATGTTAAATAATGCGTCAAAAAGACTTGGGTTTCTGCAGCAGAATATCGTTTAATTTGATTTTGTATGAATGTTGGCACGGTAACACATGGAGCCTGTCAGGGGGGCAACCCGCTAAGCACACTCTCTGAACTTTAACGCGAATGTTTAGCTTTTTATGGAACACTCATTCTGTCCAATAAGTGAGTGGAGCTTGGTGCAAGAAGAGGCAGAGGTCTGCTTCATGTTCATGTTAGAAAACATTTAGTGGGGATTCAATTATAAGCGATCGTCTATTCACGCAGATCCAGGTGCTAAAACCAGTAAAAGACAACATATTATTTATAGGCCTAAATCATCTATTCAGAGGAAAATGTCACCTTGTATTAATTTGTGTCGAAATCTTCCTCCCCAGGGTCAACGAAAGACCCCTTCTCCCTCAGCGCGGACATGCACCTGCCCCCCAAGCTGCGCCGGCTGTATGGAGTCGGGGGGAAGTTCCTCCACGAGCACCCGGACTCTCTGGACCGGGAGCGGCTCCTCATGGAGGCCAGCGACAGCCTGAAGATCAGCCAGGCTCCGCAGGTGAGCATCAGCCGCAGCAAGTCGTACCGGGAGAACGCGTCCCTGAGCCGGGGAGAGGGCGACCAGAGCCCCGGGGAGGGGTCGGAGGACGGCAGCCTGGTGGAGCTCGGCCCGCTGAAGTTCGAGGAGGACGCCGGGAAAGAGGAGGAGAACTGCGGGGACGCGGCGGCTCTTTCCCCGAAGGACGAGGAGAGGGAGAGCTTGAACGCCGGGGATGGGGACGGGAGGGACGGGGAGGACAGCGTGTGTCTGTCGGCGGGCAGTGACTCGGAGGAGTGCATGCTGAAACGGAAGCAGAGAAGATACAGGACTACCTTCACCAGCTACCAGCTGGAGGAACTGGAGAGGGCTTTCCAGAAAACACACTACCCGGACGTCTTCACCCGGTGAGAAAACTGGATGTTTTAAATTAATTTTAAATGTTTTTTATTTAATTAATTTGTTATTACATTTGTATTTTTGTATTGTATATATTTAAATGTAAAAAAAGCTTTTAAATGTTGTTTTCCAAAACTATTAATTTATTTTATTTACAAATTCTGCGTTACCTATTCGTTTACAATTTACAATGAGGAAAATGAGGCCTAAGAATTGTAATTTACATGCAAATATAATAATAACAATTACAATTCACCCATAGACAATTGTGTTTTATAATCAAGATGGATATATTATTATATAGATTTGAAATCAAATAAAACAAATGCATGAAAACATTTGAACTGTTCTCTATTTAATGCATTGATAAAGGAGATAATTAAATGCATGTTTTTTATTTTAAATAAAATATCCACCACCTATTTAATTTTCAAAAGTATACTTGCACTTAAAACTGGACAGTCTGCAGGTCTCACCTCATAACATGCCCCACCAATAAGCCCGTGCACCGCATTGAGTGCTAACATGGGGACGTGTTGTTACCTCTATCTGAGGCGGACCTGGTACTAAATACAGTCTGCAAAAATATTATAATAATAATAATTAACCTCTAACGCAAGGACACCTGCCCACACAAAACACGGAGCTTTACACACGTTCTCCTTTTTGCTGGTAAATGCTTAAGAAAACAAACAGTTCTAGGATTTTTTTTTCTTAGGGCCTTTAGAAAATAATTGAGGACTTGTATTTTTCAAATGTAAGATTTATGTGTGAAAGTGCACGATATTCTCCCACAAAGACCTACATTTTCGATTTCTTTCACCACTGGGATTATTCATATTTTCCAATCGATTTACTTGAGGCAACTTGTAGGTCTAATGTAACCTGCAGCCGCCTCGCGGTGAAGGCAGCGTCAATTGCTTTGTGGCAGGCTAGTTTAGATGTCATTATTTCCAGCCATTATGTTGTTACAGTGACAGGCCTGTGCTAAGGGGAAATCTAACAATCACTATGCCTATTTCTACCCGTCCGTGACAGGGAAATAGAATATGGCTGTGGCGTCTTTCTGCAGTTTATCCCGGGTGCAGCAGAAAATCAAGCCTATTTGCAGCCGTCTATTGTTGACAGTGAACAACAGGAGGGGACAAAACAGCAATTCCACATCTCTGCCAAACGGCGGTCTGTATAACCTTGAATGTATCTCCTTCTTACACTTTAAATATAATCTTTTTTCAGAGAGGAGCTCGCGATGCGTCTGGATCTCACCGAGGCCCGTGTGCAAGTAAGTCACCCTGCTGTAAATCAAATCATGTTTTATGTCCTGTGTATAAAAGCTGGGTAATAAGAGGTGATATGCGTCACTGATTGAGGATCAGCGATTAAAGGGGCCAATTTGAGTCGGTAATTTATTACAGCTAAATGTGTTAAATGGAAGGTCTTTCCTGTTATTGAATGTTATTAAGCGCGTTTTAGAGGCAATTAAGGCGAGGCTGGCGATTCATAAAAAGCTCACTTAGTGCAGGAGCAAACACTGTCCTGGGAGGAGATGGTGTGTGAATGTGTGTGTGTCTGCGTGTGTGTGTGTGTGGCTGTGTGTGTGCAGGAATAGCAGAGAGAGAGAGAGAGGGGAGGGATAATGCTATTTGATTTCCCATTATGTGATTGCAATAGACCTGCATTGATCCCATGCTTTGCACTTGGGAGCGAATGGGAGACCATTAAAAGGTGTTTGCTCCCCCCCTTTCTCCTCACCCCCCCCCCCCCCACCTCCCCCTCGCACTGAAAGCGTGGCTTGCATGTCGAAAGCTGGAGCTCATAACCAAGAGAGACAGTTCAAACAGCTCCGGTGCAACAACAGATGTCTCCTCGGGGGCCCAGAGGTGAACAAATCACTTAACGGGCGCCATCAGGAGGTGATAAAAACTCATAAATTCCCGAGGGGCTGTGTAATGCTAAACAGCCCTCTGGGAATAAAGTGTGTGCGTGTGTGTGTGTGTGTGTGTGTGTGTGTGTGTGTCCTTCAATCTCTCCCCTCTCGTGTTGACATTCTGCTCATTGTGCTTCCGCAGAGCAAACTGGGCAGCAGTGAATGCGTGGGAAAGTTAAATACTCTCCCGGGATTGAAGTCACTTGTTCTACATCTCCTAAGAATTTAATTTAAAGCGCATTAATTGTTATTGGGAGCCAGTTCAGCGGCAATCTTCTGGATCTTTTGTTAACACGGCTCTTAATTATCTCCCCCCCCCCCCTGTACAGAGGGACAGGGGGTTTAATTAGACAGACAGCAGATTTAAGGGACCGCGAGCTGCAGGGTTTACCGTGCATGTAATTAGCGGTGACTTTCCGCCTGTTGGACAGCACCTGAAGGAGACGGTGTTAGGGAGCCTGACACACTCCATAGTGCGTGATTACAGGAGACAAGTGCGCGAGGGCACAGTTTGATCAGACCTGCAGGACAGAGTTTAAACAATATATAAATACCACGCAGCAAAAATGCTATTTATATTGACAAAGCTGTTTTTAATGCATTTAAAGAGAGATTAGCTTCGATCAAACTGAGATATATTTTATAGAAGGAAAATAAACGGTCTGGTTTTCACACCTGTTCTTATTCATGTATGGACTGGTTGTGTTTTGATGTGATTTTATGCAAGTCAGCTTGAACCTATTTAAATCATGAACTAATAGTTTGAAAGGAAGGGTTAAAACAACATAAGCATTTACCAGTTCGAGACTTGTTCATGTATTCATGTTGGCACAAGGATTATACGGTTATAGTTATATTCTGGGTTATTTCATTTTAAAAACAGTAGCACCAATTACCTGTTTTAAAAGTGCCTCAGGAATTTGGTCCTAAGTACTAAGTCCTGATGTCTAAAGGGTTGGCACACCATTTTATTTCCCCCCTGCATGAACCCGTCTCTTCCCGACATAATGGTCCTGTATCTTCCTGCTGACTAAGATGAAACCTCATATTACCCTCCCTCGCCTCAATAAACTGTGATTGAGGGGCAGACATGGCCCCTAAAATCAGGAAAAGTATATATTTACCAGTGTTTGAGGTGATGACCGTCTTCATTTGAATCTGGGTTCACCTCATTGTAAGAACAGCAACTTTATGCACCTCCAACATGTACATGAACCTGTCCCTTCATCTTCCTGCTAACTTCAGTAACAAGAAACCTCATATTAATAATAATACATTTATTTGTAAGCGTGTTCAGAGTCGCTTTACGGAGGTAGTAAAAAAAGGACAACTAATAAATATAGTAAAATTCACATTAAAATCGATAAAACAAAAAACACCTGAACTAAGAACATCCATAACATCCACCTGTTTGCACCTTAATGATGTATCACTCGTATATAGACGCTTATGGCACTACTTCTATTCCATTGTATTTACTTGCACTATTTTATCTGTTTTATTGGGTTGCCCTGATGGAGGAGCCCGTGACCTCAGACTTTCATTGTCATAACTGCAGCTATGTACGATTCAGTACGACTGGCAATAAAAGCCTTGAATCTTGAAAACCTATCACACATGAAAAGCCAGTGAGATACTGACCCTTTCCCTCGTCTCTCCTCAGGTTTGGTTTCAGAACCGCCGGGCCAAGTGGAGGAAGCGCGAGAAGGCGGGGGTGCCGGGCCACCACTCGGGCCTGCCGTTCCCCGGGGCCCTGACAGCGGGGCACCCCCTCAGCCACTACCTGGAGGGGGGCCCCTTCCCCTCCCACCACCACCCGGCCCTGGAGTCGGCCTGGACGGCTGCTGCAGCCGCGGCCGCCGCCTTCCCCGGCCTCGCCCCCCCGCCTCACAACGGCTCCGCCCCCCAGCTGGGCTCCCCCCTCGGCCTGGGCACCTTCCTGGGAACGGCCGCCATGTTCCGACACCCCGCCTTCATGGGACCCACCTTTGGCAGGTAAGCTGCTCCCAAAAGATCCCGCTGCTCACACACAATGCAATACAAAGGGAACGACCACATGTTAAACTTAGTATTGCCAACGTGTAGTTCTGATTCACAAAACACAGTAAATGGGGCAGCTTTAGCCAACATTGCTCATTTCCAGCTGTTGTCCCCGGCCAGATTTTATTTTATTTCGTTCATGGCATGCACAACTTAATGTATAACAATTATTTATAAAACATGTCTCTATAAACACACCATTGACCGAAAAGGAGCTGGGAGAAGAAAATAATCTTATATTACATATTATAGATGTCATGTCATTCTTAGTCACAGCCAAACATAGCAGTATCGTATATCAATAGGATGATAATGGACACCTTTTTAAAATCACAATACATCAACAGCATTAGTGATAGAGAAAGGATGACAGACGATACAGGCTTTCTCACGAGGCGTTGGAGCAGAAACTAAAAGAAACAGAAATGTCAACAATACATGTGGCTCAACACACACTCTCTGCACCTGCATGTATTTACATTAAAGCACATGCACTAAAAATGCACAGCTTATAATACCCCCCCCCCCCCCCCACGATGCACTGTAACGTTCCAGTGATCACGACTCACACCGCATTACTGTTTATCTCAGTGTCTGATTATAAATGTTACTCTGTTAACCGCTCACAGTGGTGTGTAATCACTCCGTCAAATGTCTTAATAAATTAACCAAACGTGTGATCCTGTGAGACAAGCTGTGACACTCTGCACTCTCCATAGGCCACAATTAGCTTCTCACTTCTCTGTCCGCTCTATTGTGTTAACATTCTTCTCGAGAGAGCTGCAATAATTAGTCAACGGTCGATTAGTCAAAAATAATAATGGCCGACAAAGTCATTTTTCCAGATAATGCTTTTGAAAGCCTTTCAAACGGAGACGTCCCGCTCTCCTCGGTTGCACACACCAAACTAAAGTGACTAGCTTTTGGTTTTGGATTTACAAGACCAAACCATCGCTAGTTGCAGCGACATGTTAGCAGTGATATTAAAGCGGGCAACAGATAACGCCAGGCTGTTTGGGTTCAAGACGCCTGCAGCCAAACCTCTGGTGCTGTTTGAGTGTCTGTGTGTAAAGTCCAGCAGTGCGTCTTAAATATGAGGAATGGCATCAGTATAATGGCAGCGATGGAGAGGTCACTGCTTGGGATTCATGATTGTAGAAAGATAATTGTGTTACATTTTCCCTCCTTTAGACGTATTGACACACAACACGTCTAAAGGAGGGAAAATCTAACACAATTATCTTTCTACGATCATGAATCCCAAGCAGTGCCCATCTCCATCGCTGCCATTATACTGATGCCATTCCTCATATGGAAGACGCACTGCTGGACTTTACACACAGACAATGTCCATTCTCAAAGATATGTAAGTGACTGTTATTGTGTACATATTGATTGTTGTGTTTTTATCTTAATGTGTGTATACGTGTGTGTGTTGATTGTGTATATAGAGGATATACATCTTTTATACGTATTTTTGTATTCGGGATTGTGGGAAGCGGTATTTCGATCTCTCCGTCTGTACACACAAACTGAAAGATTGACAATAAAGTTGACTTTGACTTGAGAAACAAGATGTCTGTGTTCCCTGACCTTTGAACTCGTCTTCACGTGTCTTAGATTGTCACATTTCTGTGTCCCTGCAGGCTCTTCTCCGGTATGGGTTCCCTGTCCAGTGCTTCCACGGCTGCAGCGCTCCTCCGGCAGTCCGCCCCCCCCCCTGTAGAGGCCCCCCCTCACCCCTTGCTGAGCGACCCCTCCTCCTCCGGCCCCCCCCACTCCGCTGCAGACCGCCGGGCCTCCAGCATCGCCGCGCTGCGTCTCAAAGCCAAGGAACACTCGGCGCAGCTCACCCAGCTCAACATCAACCTGCCCAGTGGGGGGGCCGGGAAGGAGGTGTGCTGAACACCATCTACCCCCCCCCCCCCCCAGCCTCCTGTCCCTCCCCACTCCCCACTCCGGAGGCTGACGTTCCCCTTTTCATCCCTGATACCTCATGTTTCCCCAACAAAATAGCACGACCAAATTCAAGAGAGCACTGGCTAGAAAAGTGTGTGTGTGTGTGGGTGTGGGTGTGTGTGTGTTAAATACAGCTCTGAAGCTTCACTCCACTCCAGAATAATTACAATATTTTTTAGGACAGCTAGAAAGATGACAAAAGAAGTATACTTCCACTCGTAAATATCATAGATTTAGAAACAGCTACGTGCACACAACACTAAATACTCTTTACAAAAGGTGCCAATTGAAGTACAATTACTTCAGTAGAAATTTGAGGTGCTTTTAATTAGTATTTACATTTGATGCTTCATTTAAGACGGAAATATTGAAACATGTTTACATTAAGTTAAGTTCAAACGTAACATGCATTCATTAATACTAAGTAAGAAGCAGTATCACTGACGGGGGCAATTTTTTCTTTGATACTTTGAGTACATTTTTAAGTAAAGTTGCCATCTAAATAAACATATTATTGTTGCTCCTTACTTTGCCATGTTTTACCCAAGTAGCAGGGCTTCAACAGAGTATGGTTGTTTGTCTGATTTAAAGTATGTCACACACACACACACACACACACACACACACACACACACCACACACACACACACACACACACACACACACACACACACACACACACACACACACACACACAACACACACACACACACACAACACACACACACACACACACACACACACACCACACACACACACACACACACACAGAGAGAAAGCTGAAGAACCGTGGGGAACCCCAGACTTTTAGAAAGGATTCCTGTTCAATGTGGACGTCTGGAGTGCTCGACATTAACACTGCTTCATCTGTATGCATCGATGTGGGCTGAGCCAGTCTGCGTCTGTGATAAAAGGCGAGTTTGGAGGAGGAGGATCCCCCCCCCCCCAGAACCAAAGGAAAACTGTCCATAGACCTTCCATAGCCTTTTCTGCACGCCTGACTCCACTGTCCTGCAGTCACACTCAGAAACGCAGCTTTTAAACCTCCGAATCAAACCGGAGTTATCTGAGGTTCTGTACATTTTCTGCAATTTAAGGTTTTATCCTCCCACTTTTGATTTAAGGACTGGCGTCGTGCCTGGGTCTGACTGCAGGACAGAGAGGAGATGTCATAAAGACCTGACTGTGTGGAAGAAAACTGTACATATTGTGTAAAAATGGAAAAAAGAGTACCAGAAAAAAGGATGATTTTCAAAACAAGGTCGTGTATATTTCAGGAGGCCGTGTTTTGATAATTTGCACTCGGTGTAGTGTTTAATGAATGTCGCCTTGTGTAGAATTTCACCTGTGTTTATGAATTATTAGGATTTTTAGATAATTATTTATGTCAGAACTTTTCAGAGGAACTGAGAGAAGGAGCGTTTTTTTCTTCTTATCAAGTGATTGTATGTTTCCTGGTTTAATAATGCTAATTTGAATAAATTACATTGATAAAATGAGTTTTATTATTTCAAATGCTTTAGGACTGACATAGGCCTAAACCGGGAAAAAATAAAAATGTGAAATAGACTATTATAGAAATATGAATAAAAGCTGTTATGAAGAAAATGTGCTTTCTGTCTTAAATCAAGGACTAGTTTACGTAAATTCTAGGGAAATTAACGGACTTTTTGATACACATTTTACTGCCTGTAAAGTAAAAATAAATACATCCGACTTTAGTAGCAGGTTGTGTGATGTTGGAAAGTGCATGCTGGGAAGGAAAAAGAGGAATGTGTTTCTACACGGATGGAGTTGCAGCTCCACCCGAATGACAGAAAGTAATCCCTCCGCGCTGCGTGCGTCTATCCTCTTCACGGAGTTGACAAAATACTGACCATATATTCATGAGCCTAATCCCCAACATGAGAAACGCGCGACAAAGGCGAAGGGCTTTTCAATTAGATCGCCCACTTTATCTGGGGGGTGAGGAGAGAGGGAGGGGGGCGTCACACAACTTCCTTTAAACCCCCTTTAAAGGCGCTAAATTGGTCTTAACATCTGTAAAACCATGTCGATGGAAGCGAGTCCCCTTTGTCATTAATGAAGTAACAAACCACTTCATCAAACGGCTTTCACACACACACCTCATCGAGTTAATACCCCTAAATCCCCCCTCCCCTCCTCCATTGGATCTAATGCAGGACTATTACAGCAATCAATGCGTATTCTCCTCCGTTTGACCCATCTTTGGTGCCAGAGCGAATCGCGTGAAATTACCCCGCGGATTAATGTAGTCCCTTCTTTTTATTGTGTGCATCTGTGAAGCCTCTTCTTTATTCATCCGCCGCTCTTGTTTTACAGGTCTGCAGGTCAGACACCTGTTAATCACTCACACAAGGGACATTTCTTCACATGCCTCACACAAAGTCGCACCTGCTAAATGAAGCAGAATGCAAAAAAAAGCAGGAAGAGGAAAAAATAATATAAAAACAATTTTCTCCTGTGAGCATGTGTTTTTATTCCTTTGCTGAAGCGCACTGAGGCGTGTGTGTCTCTCCCCGTTAGGCTTTAGATGAGATTGTCCGGGGGAGTTGTAATCTTATTGTGAATATAACTAATGAATGGCAAACCAATTTGTCCCTAATATCTGGGGAATGCTGGGAGGCGGGTGACCTGCTGGGCGCGAGGCTTAAACTTTCTTTGCAGCACAAAAAGGCGAGAAAATTGAAATGCTGTCGCGGGGCAATGGCTGCGGATTTATAAAGTCACACTTGTTGGATGTGTGCTCTTTCATTCAAGACAGGCCTGCACTTGGGATTAGACCGCGAGGCTTTCTTGTTGCATGAATGATCCTGATAATGAATGTTGATGGATGAATACAGTCCAATCATGCGGCGTTTTCTAGCAAATTGCGCAAAGAAGAAAATGATTTGGGTGGATTGAGCAGGGCCGTAACGCGCCTCGCGCAGGTTAATCCAGGTGTCCAGGAAATGTCTGACTTCCCATTTCCATCACCGCCTCCACCCCCCCCTTCCCCCGGACTTGATTTGGCCCGTGATTTGGATTCTCCCGGGCCTCGTTTCTCCCACCACGACCCTTCCTGAGAGAATAGGCCCAATCACTCCACCGCCTCGGCCGGATCAGTCCTCACTCAGTCCCCGGGAGAGGAGCTCTAAAAGGCGCTTTGATGAACAGCCCCCCACCCCCCCCTCCTCCTCCTCACCTCTCCCCCTCAGAAAGAGCTGAATAGCCGGGCCATGGCACTGCGCTCCCCTCTCGGATCGCCCCTTAATTCCCCGTCTCTCTTGCTCTCATCCAATTAGCTCAGTGTATTAAGCGGTTTATCGTCTCATAACCGGCCTTTCAGCTCCAACAAGGGAGACACTTTGCAATAGGACCGGCTCTCCTTTTGACACCTCTCGGCTCCTGTATGTTCCCCCAGCTATGAATAACTGCAGCAGAATGGAGGACTAATTCCCTCATCAAAGCAGGGCTTGTCCATCGCTGGTCAAAACGACAAGCAATAAAGCTTAACGCCACAATACAAAGAGACTTGTTCGACCTTATTAGCTTAGCTGGGTAGAATTAATGCAGGGATTTAGTTTGATGGGTTTGCTCCAAACTGGGAGGACAAAACGGGGCCTCACTTAAAAAGCTGCAGCCTGATGAGCGATGGAGGAGGGCTGTAACTCCAGGGAGAGGAGCAAAACAACAGGGCAGTTATACATTTAACTTGAGTAAAAGCACCAAAGTGTAGCCATCAAAATACACCTAAAGTTACAAAAGTGAAAGTCTTGATTCTGCACTTTGATTTGATTTGAATCCATGATACAAGTGTGCATCCTTAATGTTACAGCTGCTATAAGATTAGCTTTTGGGAACTATATTTTAGCCTGTCTCTTGCAAAGGAATCAATAAAGCTTTAGCCTAATTCAGGATTTGTTGGTTGTATTTTGAGTAACTAATCCGAGTCTTCAAAGTATACAAAGTTAATAAATACATGAGTAAAACAAATATGTTTTGCCTCCGATATAGAAATACCTTTAAAGAAACACTCAAGAAAAGTACCTCAAGTTAGTGCAAAAATACAACTTTTACTAAAAAGTGGAAAAGCATTATATCAAAATGCAAAGTCCCTTTTTTGCGTAAATCCCATAGTTCAATATTTATGAATTACTGATGCATTTATATATTAATAAAGTTGTAGAAGCTAAAGTTCAAGCTTTTTAAAGATCAGGGTTCATACACTTTTCCACCAATGACTTCTCCGTGACCTTTCCCTTTTTCCATGACCGAAAAAATAACTCTTTCTCAGCGGTACCACTGACAACGGTTTATTTGAACCTGGAACAGGAAAATAAGGTCTGCATCTGAAACATGTCGAGCCTATCTAACAAATCCAATAGTAGGCCTAAAGCAACTCAAATCTCTCACCAGCAAAACACCTCGTCAGTTAAAAACCATTTTACGTTTCATTATTTATTATCATTATAGTATTACTATTACGGCGATTAGATAAAATATAAATTATATTTGATGCAACTTTAGTTACTTTTCCAAACATTTGGGAAACATATTGTTTTCCAGGGCCTGGAATTAGCATTTTGAATTTCCATGACTTCTCCAGGTTTTTAATGAACCCTGAAAGATATCATTACCGCCACTAGCTTGTAAACGCCACCAAGGCGTCAATAAAGTTTTATTTAACCTAATGAAATAGTTGATTGTATTAATAATCTGAACACAAGCTAATTAAAGCAATCAAAAACATGTAGTGGAGTGGAGCAACATTAGCCTCTGGAAACAGAAATACTCGCTAAAGTACTTTTGAAAGTATGCTCAGGTGAGAACATGCACTCATGGCTGCAGGTCTGCACATCAGCTGCAGGTGATTACATCCCAAACGTGTCAAAGTGTAGGAGAAGGCGCGTTGCTGATATGATTGAATAAATATGTAAAGTTATGAGGCTGTAAATGCACTTTCTCTCACACACAGCATGCTCTATCCATCGCATAGTGAATCATGGTTTAAGTGTTCAGCCCACTTAAGGTTGCCTTCACAAGTCACAGTGGTTTCAAGTGATTTGTGAGGCGTGCAGTGTTTATGGAAATGCTCGCTGCAGGATGGAGTAAAAAGTCCCTCCACTGTATTAACACGGAGAGCTCTGTGGTGGGAATGGTGAACACTTCATGAAGCGAGCGACTGAGCGGTAACTACGGCGGGGAATGCATACGGCATTTAGAGAGCGTGGTTCAGTATCAAACAAAGCAGATGGGTTTATGAAGCCGTCGAGTCCCGTCACTCATCTTGGCAACAATCACTGTGTCAGCCGAAAGCAAATATCCCCACTGCTATTTTAGTAATTATCTAATATATTGTTAGACTGCAATGGAAAACTACAGATTTGTATCTAAATTCTTCACTCCAGTCAAGAAATAATACAAATCCTTTAGAAATGACCAGTTTATTAAAAGTAAAAGTCACAAAAATCCTGTTCCCAAATCAAATATTTGTATTTATCACCAAATAGCAGCATAAAGAACACATCGTGTGCATATTTTAATACTTACTTACGACTTCTCCGACTGCAAAGCCCATGCATTCGCTTTTCCCTGAAATAGAAAATACGAAGTTTAAATTGTCGGCTGTAGTTTTTTAGCAAATGGTGCTCAAACGGCAGTAAACCGTGCATTTGGAGGGGACTATTTTCAGCTGCGGAGTAATACTCGATGATGTGAGTTGCGGTGGGACAAACTCAGGTTTTTAATATATTATTTATTTTTTTTTTATGGTGTTTTTGTTTTATAGATGTTGGACAATAAGAAGAATAAACATGGCTGCTTTTGGTCTTTTCTTGAAGTTTGTAAAAACTAAATATCTGGAGACTTTATCCTTTAAATATGGGGGGGGCAAAGGGAACTTTCGATTGAGGTAAAAAACAGGGGATTTAAGTGGAAACCGAAGACGCTAAAGGACATCCATCGGACCGAATACGTCACACAACAACATCCGATCCATTCAGCTTTTTTTATTAACGTTTCAATATAAAAAATGTTGGACATTACAAAAAAATCATTACACACATCCACCTGAGCAACGCAAGTGGGACACATCGAGAAATACAGGCATTAAAACACAATCTGCACAAAGAGGACAAGTGAGAGGGACGAAATGGCTTCACTTAAACAGAGGCAGGAGGAGGGGGAGGAGATCAGCCGTTCGATACGGAGACAAAGAGCCAGGGAGTGTGTGTGGCCTCCATCACCCCTGCATCCCCTGATCCCTCACACTCACACGCGGGATGAATGGTCGTAATCAGAACAAGTGTCCGATCGCTGCAGGTTCTTACAGGCCGGGTCACTATCATTGGCTAATTAGCGTCTTCTGGAGGATACGGGCTGCTCTGAGAAGAAGTCATCACACACACACACACACACACACACACACACACACACACACACACACACACACACACACACACACACACACACACACACACACACACACACACACACACACACACACACACACACACACACACACACACACACACACACACACACACACACACACGATGTCATTTAGGTATGATTGCTACCCCCCTTTATCACGGCGTCAGGGAAATGGGGTCAAGTCACGAGTGTCCGTGTGATTGGGTTCTGAAGTCTAATAATAAGCCCGTTTAGTTCAGAGAAGATGATACGAGGGTCAAGAGGTCAAAGTCTAAAATCACCAATGTGTTCGGAAACCAAAAACAGGAATAAAACCGTCGAGCAGAAGACCGATGGATCAGGAGATGGACATAAATCGGCACATTTTCTGGTAATCGATTATTCTACTTTTTGTTCCATACATGTCAGAAAATGGAAATATACAGATTGATATCATTAAAGTGAACATTGGGACTTTAAAAAGGACATCATCTTGATACTCAGAGGAATATTTGTACATGTTTCACACAGATAATCTACAGGCGAATCGATGAGGATCAACAACACCGACATATTTGGATAACCCAACAATCCCAAGTTGCTTTTCATAAAAGTTCATTTTCAGCCTCTCAAAAGTTCTATTTCCTGCTTTCCTTAAATGAACAGAAATACTTTTAAAGAGACACAACCTTGGACTTTGAAGATCTGGAATAGACCTTTCTTCACCCATGCATGAGTTGAGTGTGTGAATGTCCCGCTGTGAGTGTGACGTCGGCGCTCCTCGGCAGGCGTCGTCTCCACAGGTGTGTGTGTGTGTGTTACTTGAGGGAGGAAAAGGCCTGGAAGAGTTTGGCCAGGTTGATCTCCGAGTATCCGCTGGTGGCCAAGGCGTTGTCGGGCACTTCCTTCAGCCTCCGGTACAGGTCCCTCTCTCGGCTCCACTGCTTAGCACGAGCTAAAGGGGACAGAAGAGAAGAGGGGGGGGGATGTTAATACAATGCAGCTGTATTTATAAAGCCCTCTCAAACCTCCAGGCCAAAGTGCTGCACGGTCAGGTAAACAACAACACATGTCAACAACACAATCACACAGCACAGCTCACACACCGGAAAACAAGTACAAGTAAAAACAATAGACATTTAAAAGATGTCAATACGCTAAGGAGAACAGGTGGGTGATGAGGACTGTCGTGGCTTCCTTCCTTCCTTCCTTCCTTCAAGCCACTAGACCCCTTGAACAGACAGTTCTAACCCGTTCTTCCCTTTAAATTACGCACAGTTTGAAGTGTTGCTTGGCCTCCGATGATTAGAGCAGGGGTGTCAAACTCAATTTCTTCTCGGGCCACATCAGCATTATGGTTGCACTCAAAGGGCCGGTTGTAACTTTAAGACTATATCAAAATACATATATAAATATTTAATATATAAAATAATGTATTATATGACATTATTGCTCTGCATTGGATTATTATCGGATAGGGTAATAACTTCATAATTAACTACGTCTGAAAGCAGAAGTCTAGGGCAAATCATTGCAAGTCTCTTCAGTGAGAATGTTACAAAATGATTAAAAAAAAAAATCGAATTCTGAGAAAAAATTAATATTTTGAAGAAAAAAAGTCAAATTCGGAGAAAAAAAGTCAAATTTGAGATGCATTGTGGGAAATGTAGTTTATGGGCAACGTGCTTCTGTAAATCGGCATGTAACCGTATAATAAACATATTATATTCTTTGCAATCTCTTGAGGGGCCGCATGAAATGAAGTCGCGGGCCGAATTTGGCCCCCGGGCCTCGAGTTTGACACCCCTGGTCTAGAAGATGTTGCGATGTGTTTGCTCAAAATAAAATAACAAACTTTTGCACGTGCAAGAAAGAAAATAGGCCTTTACAATATTCAAAAGAAATAGGCAAAACTCAAATAAAACAACACAACTTATGTATTCTTTCTTTCGTGGTAATGCTTATAGCTTCATAACTTAAAGGGTACCTGTACGGTTTGAATGTACGGTACGGTTAAAAACTGTTCCTCGACGGCGTCTCTCAACAGGTTGCCCATCACTGTGGCGTTAGCCCAGGCGCTGTGGGAATTGTAGTCCTTTATAGGGCGTTGACTACAGACGTCACAATTAGGTGGCCTTTCTTATAAAATCTAAATACTGGCTCCAACAAGGACTTTAAATCAGATGTAGTCTCTAATCTTAAATTGCAGTTTGACACACTTAAGTATTTACATTTTACACCGAGAAACATTTTAAAATCAGGACTTTTACTTGTACTGGAGTATTTTAAGACCATAGTGTTTCTACTCTTACTAAAGTAAAGTATTCACTAGAGCTCAATGGAAGATCATTCACTTTCTCATCTGCATCAATACCGCGTGTGCATTTCAAAATAGTGAAAGCTCGACTCCTCCTTCCATGAAGACGATTAGTTTCTGCAGAGTCCTGGAGCCCCGGCTTTATCTGCTCACTAATACACGCTGAGGAGCGCTTCCCTCCAGTGCAGATCCAGTGCCATCTGCAGCCATGCTATCCCTCTGAGGGCGGGCACACACACACACACACACACACACACACACACACACACACACACACACACACACACACACACACACACACACACACACACACACACACACACACACACACACACACACACACACACACACACACACACACACACACACACACACACACACACACACACACACACACACACACACACACACACACACACACACACACACACACACACACACACACACACACACACACAGTAAAGCCCGATGAGAGCATGAAGTCGATATCTGGGCCCTGTTATCCCCTCGGGGGGCCGTAATGAGGCCAGAGAGAAGACTGCCATCCCGAGCCACCAAAACCAAATCTTTACGACATTATTCTGAAGACGAAGCGCCGCCAAACCAAGAGATAACACGCCGCCAGAGGGAAGGGTGGACCGAGATACGGCTGGAATAATACAGCGATGAATAAAGAGGTGGTGAAGAAGAAGCAGGACGATGAAATGGGAGGGCGTTTGGTTTCACATTATGAATCGACTTGGTTAGGGTCAGGGTTCTTCTACCGCAGAAGCAGCGGGATCACATATATTTAAACATCGCCCAGAACATCTTGGCTCACTCAAGGTAACATTTTCTGAAGTGCAGAGAAGTCCTTCAATAAAGAAATTCATATTCGACTAACTCTCGTGTTAATCGAGAGATCTGTGAATCTGAATCCACAAAGAATCGTGAAGAGGCATCACTTTCAATCTTATATTACCCAGTGATTAATGACGTGCTTAACTTTTAAATCCAGGCTGAAGACTTTTCTTTTTGTCGCTGCTTTTAATTGAACTATTCACATCTTAAACTGCACTGTAACTTTTATCCATGTATTTTTTCTTTTAATGTTTATTTTATTAGCTTTTCTTTTTAATGACTGATTTTAAATGCCATTTTCTTAATGTCTTTCATTTTTTGTAAAGCACTTTGAATTGCCTTGCGTTGAAAGGTGCTATATAAATAAACTTGCCTAATACATTCTATAAAGCATGAAAAAAGCGTATTTCTTTACATGACAAACCGCCTCAATGAAACTTAGCTGAAACCACAAAGACCTGCAAGTCTGCTAAAACACGATAAGTCTTTCCAAAGATTACCATATTACAAAACTAGGACTGCAACAAAAGCTGAAACAATATCCGACTGAACACGAACCGGCACGTATGCTGATAATCCATTTATCATTCTGGTTAATGCTTTCAAATGTGAATAAAAGCAAGACCTTTGGACTCTCAAGAGCACAAGCAATATGAAGTCGACACCTTGATGAATCCAGTTAGAGCGACATCCCTTCTGGACGTCTTCAAATCCATTGTTTGTTGTTTGATTTACAACAATATAAAAGAGTTACCACACATTTTAAAAGGTGGAACTTATTTATTTTTTTGATCAATGATTAGATAATTAACCGATTGTCAAAATGGTAAATCAACAAATCCTTTCAGCTGTACTTTTACCACCGTTTTACTACAAGCAAACACATTAAAAACGTGTTTAAAACGGCGGCTCTTATTTATCTAGATCACATACTGTATTTAATCACACACACACACTCCATATGGCGGTGGTCATGTCCGAGCCATCTCCTGTCTCGTCTTCCTGCCCGCTGCATTAGTGGCTGCTGGATAAATACCACACCACCGACTGGCCAGGGAACAAAGGTTAGACACACACACACACACACACACACACACACACACACACACACACACACACACACACACACACACACACACACACACACACACACACACACACACACACACACACACACACACACACACACACACCCACACACACACACACACACACACACACACACACACACACACACACACACACACACACACACACACACACACACACACACACACACACACACACACACACACACACACACACACACACACACACACACACACACACACACACACACAGTAACGGTGTGGTTGACTTTAACGCCCGCAGCAACGATTACCAGATAATCCTCGTGTTAGCGAGGGAGAAAAGAGGCGAGAGAGGGGGAGACAAACAAGTCTATTTATCTGGGGGGAATAGAGGAGGGTGATGATGCATGATCAAGCGAAAGCAATCATGTCATCATTTCTGAAAGGTAGGAGAAAAATAATTCCTCGTTCCCCCTTCCTCACTCCTTTCTCCTTTCTCCTTCTCCACCTCAATCACTGTGTGAAGAACAGATATCTCCGAGGGGGGAAAGAAAGAGGGAGAGACCTGGCGGCAAGTCGGAGCGCAGTGGGGAGTGCAGTTCAAATAAATAGCCTCCCTTAAAGACACGGGAAGGAGAGGGGAGATGCCTGGAAGGCCGTGAAACGAGAAAGGGGACGAGTGGAAACAATAACAAGAACGATGACTGGAATAAAAAAGATGGAGAAAAAAAACACACGAATCCAGCGTCACATCCTTAAAGACTTTGCCTAATTGATTGCATTAGACATCCCCTCTTCCTCACACACTCTGAGGGTATCAGGGGTTATCTGGGCTCTGACTAGGTGTCGTCACACACTCTGAGGGTATCAGGGGTTATCTGGGCTCTAACTAGGTGTCGTCACACACTCTGAGGGTATCAGGAGTTATCTGGGCTCTAACTAGGTGTCGTCACACACTCTGAGGGTATCAGGGGTTATCTGGGCTCTAACTAGGTGTCGTCACACACTCTGAGGGTATCAGGGGTTATCTGGGCTCTGACTAGGTGTCGTCACACACTCTGAGGGTATCAGGGGTTATCTGGGCTCTGACTAGGTGTCGTCACACACTCTGAGGGTATCAGGGGTTATCTGGGCTCTAACTAGGTGTCGTCACACACTCTGAGGGTATCAGGAGTTATCTGGGCTCTAACTAGGTGTCGTCACACACTCTGAGGGTATCAGGGGTTATCTGGGCTCTAACTAGGTGTCGTCACACACTCTGAGGGTATCAGGGTTTATCTGGGCTCTAACTAGGTGTCGTCACACACTCTGAGGGTATCAGGGGTTATCTGGGCTCTGACTAGGTGTCGTCACACACTCTGAGGGTATCAGGGGTTATCTGGGCTCTGACTAGGTGTCGTCACACACTGAGGGTATTAGGGGTCTGACTAGGTGTCGTCACACACTCTGAGGGTATCAGGGGTTATCTGGGCTCTGACTAGGTGTCGTCACACACTCTGAGGGTATCAGGGGTTATCTGGGCTCTGACTAGGTGTCGTCACACACTCTGAGGGTATCAGGGGTTATCTGGGCTCTGACTAGGTGTCGTCACACACTCTGAGGGTATCAGGGGTTATCTGGGCTCTGACTAGGTGTCGTCACACACTGAGGGTATTAGGGGTCTGACTAGGTGTCGTCACACACTCTGAGGGTATCAGGGGTTATCTGGGCTCTAACTAGGTGTCGTCACACACTCTGAGGGTATCAGGGGTTATCTGGGCTCTAACTAGGTGTCGTCACACACTCTGAGGGTATCAGGGGTTATCTGGGCTCTGACTAGGTGTCGTCACACACTCTGAGGGTATCAGGGGTTATCTGGGCTCTGACTAGGTGTCGTCACACACTCTGAGGGTATTAGGGGTTATCTGGGCTCTAACTAGGTGTCGTCACACACTCTGAGGGTATTAGGGGTTATCTGGGCTCTAACTAGGTGTCGTCACACACTCGCGCACACTGGGCACGAGTGGATCGGGGCTCTGCACGCTCTAACTAGGTGTAAATACAATAACAAGCCTGTAATTAAGTGAGCATGATGAAGTTAATGGAGACGGCCATCGCCGGCCGCCTCCATGAATATTCTATCAGGCGGCGGGCAGCTGGAATAGCAGTTAATTTAATCACCACTCGGAGCACGGGGAAACTTCTTTGTGTGAGTGTAATTGCACAGAATGAATAATTGATTTGACAATCGCACCCGTGGATTTTGCCACCCCGCTTTGTACCGCCGGAGAAAGGGAGGGTGGAAGATGAAGACGGAGGAAGAGAGGGAGAGGAGTGGGAGGGGAGAAGAAGAGCAGATGCAGAGTGCTGAGAGGTGGCAGGGAAGCTGTCGGTAAATGGATCATTAGAAAAGCGCAGCTCAAGGACAATTTATATTTTATCAATGCGGCAAAATTACATTATTGCTCACACACGCAATCATACTGCCCACACTCAAGATTGAGACCTGGAGGGGGGGGGGGGGGGGGGGGGGGGGGGGGGGGGGGGGGGGGAGGGGAGGGGAGGAGAAAGGCAACAGATAGACAGAGAGCGAGGGGGGGGGATATAAAAGGAGCCAGAGAGAAAAAAAGTGATTTGAAAGTCATTGATACGGGATGTTCCAGCTAAGGAATGGACAGCATGTTTTTTCATGGTGTGTGTGTGAGTGTGTGTGTGTGTGTGTGTGTGTGTGTGTGTGTGTAATCTATTAGAGATCTCCTGCAGAGGATAAAATTACCTCCATGTTTTACTCAGTTGCAGCAATCAGGCACACAGATGCAATATACATGTAGATAGGACAGGCTTACAAATGTGCACACACACTGGAGCACTGCAACACACGCACACAAATACATACACACAAACACACACACACACACACACACACACACACACACACACACACACACACACACACACACACACACACACACACACACACACACACACACACACACACACACACTGCAACCACACACAAATACACACACACACAAATACACACACACACGCACACTGGAGCACTGCAACACACACAAATACACACACACACAAATACATACACACACGCACACTGGAGCACTGCAACACACACAAATACATACACACAAACGCACACTGGAGCACTGCAACACACACACACAAATACATACACACAAACATACACACACACTGGAGCACTGCAACACACACGCACACTGGAGCACTGCAACACACACGCACACTGGAGCACTGCAACACACACGCACACTGGAGCACTGCAACACACACACACACACACACACACACACACACACACACACACACACACACACACACACACACACACACACACCTTATTAATGGGCTTTATTGTGTATTTCAGACATACATTGTGTACACTTGTCAGCATGTGTGTGCGGTACGGCTGCTCAGGCACTGCAGTTCATTATCTCTTTAGTTAATGTTTATCTTATTCAGGTAAACAACAACAACGCAGAGCTGAATACGAGTGATATTCCAGGATGCATGTGGGATCAAAGTGAGCGTTCAAGTTCACCGAGATGGAGGAATGTCACAAATACCAGACACAGATTTCACAACAACAGAATTAGGGATAAGAAAACCTGTAAATATCAAATTATTCTTAAAACCAACTCAACTCCCCGACCCGACGCTTTACCCGCCCCTCTACCCGACCCTCCACCCGACCCTGTACCCGACCCTCTACCCGCCCCTCTACCCGACCCTCCACCCGCCCCTCTACCCGACCCTCCACCCGACCCTGTACCCGACCCTCTACCCGACCCTCCACCCGACTCTCTACCCGACCCTCCACCCGACCCTGTACCCGACCCTCTACCCGACCCTCCACCCGACCCTCTACCCGACCCTCCACCCGACCCTCCACCCGACCCTGTACCCGCCCCTCTACCCGACCCTCCACCCGACCCTGTACCCGACCCTCTACCCGACCCTCCACCCGACCCTGTACCCGCCCCTCTACCCGACCACTTTCACATGTTATGATATTGTTAGAATGTACCTTTGCCTACGACTGATTTGAACTAAATAGAGCTTAATGCTAGAAGCTAACGGTAAATAGCTCTCCTGGTGATTTCAACGCAGCTTATTGGTTGACAGTTAGGGTTGGGTTCCAGATGAGAACCGATAAGAAAATGCCGGGTACCGGGTACCCATACAAAATACACAATTTCGGTTCTGCTTAACGGTTCCTAAACGCGGTAGACCCTGTATTCCACCGGGTCCGTCTGCGCCGCGGCGCCCGGTGGAATACAGCCAGGGTAAGGGAGGACTGGCTGTCTGCGTGTTCTGGAGAATCACAGAACGGCCGGTCGTCAGCGGGCCGTTGACGGCCGGCACCGGCCTTCATTTTTTTAAAACGGCATCATGTAAGTTGCGGCGACAGAGGTCCACAGTTGCCCCGCAGCGAGGCTCCCCCGCCCTCCCGTAGACAGTTCACGAGCTCAGTCACTTCATAACACCAAAGATGGATCGCTCTGAAGTGAGGCTCCACTACACTAAGAAATAAAAACACAATAAGTAATGTTTAACAGACAGTAAAGCCTGCTAACAGCTCGCCACAGGCACAGCTCAGTTCAAATAAAGCTCAGCTATTGTGCAATACATTTGTATTGCATGTATATTTTTTATTTGTAAAAATGTCAGTTAAAGCTTAAAAAAATAAAGATATTTTTGTTATCTAAACGTTTGACCTCTTTCTTTTACAATTTTGGAATCGAAACAGGGAATCGACAAGAACCGGAATCGATAAGCAGAACCGGAATCGATACATTTCAAACGATACCCATCCCTATTGACAGTGCAGCATTATAAAGGACATTTCGAACAGAAAACCTTAAGTCTTAAGCTCTGAGACGCAGTATATTATACCGGCATTAAAAAAGAGAAACAAGTACCGTCACATTGTCCATATTTAACAATCGACTGGGTGCCGATGCATGGTTTTCTGGACCCCCCTGCTATCAGAGATGACTTGTTAGCAGGCCTGTGATTGGGTAATACTGAGAAATATAGTTCAGCTTAAACAATAGAATTTATTCCACTCACGGCCCGTCTACACTACAGGCATCGAAAAATGCTTTCAACGCTTCGCCCATTCACTTGAATGCGGTGAAAGATTTTGAATCTTCGCCGAACTGCATTGTGGGGAGCGGAGCATGGCTTTGCATCGTGAGCATCAAAAGTTGAGCAATGTTCAACTTTTGATGCTCCCGATGCTTTCGAAGCTGGCATCAGCCAATCAAACACGTTTATGCAAATCCCGCCAGTATAAGCGCTAGCCAATCAAACCGCATGTAAGCAGGGAGAGCCAGACCGCAGTTCATTTCCTCATATTCCAAACGAGAAGTTACGGTAGCAAATCACCCGGTTATTTCCGACCAGAACTATTACCGGGATACAAACCGGAGGAACCAGGCGTGGAGGGAGGTGGCAGAGACAGTGGGGGAAACTGGTAGGGTTTCGCCTGTTGGGGAGTTTATATCCAGTTTACTTCGTTTTAACTTTGCTGTTGCTTTGTATGTCGGGGGCGGGAGATTCCTGATTGGTTGTTGGTCGCAAAAAATCGCCAAGCTTCAGACACGCCCAGCCTCAAGATGTTTTGATGCCGGTAGTGTAGACGGGCCGTAAGAGAAGTTGACTCTTGTATCAAAAAGCCCTCACAATCATCTGAAATAACTATTTATGGAGACAAATACTTACACTCCATATATAATACTTTAAAAGCATATTGTGTCATCTCTTCCAATACCAGATACAACTATTTACGTTCCCCAGAAGCTCGTCCCTATAGGTGTAACCGCCACAGTCCACGGCGCAGAGTAGGGTGTGTAGGACTGTACGTCTCCTCCCTGTAATCTGTGGCCCCTGGGTGAGTAATGCAGTAATGTGGGGTATTACTTCCCCAGGACTGAGATAACACCTTAAATCTATATTTTATAGCAGCGTGAGTGTGTGTATACATGCATCCTCCTCTCTTTGAGGCACAAGTGTGTGTTGGACATTAGTCATTTGGTGTTTTTGGACAAGATTAACCGATAGTCAAAACAGCAGGGACTCGAACGCAGGTCTGCCATGAACACATTCTGCGAGAAGAACTGATAGACAATAGTCATCACCGTTACCTCATCCTGCTTTATTGACTAATTATGCAACTTTAAGTATCCCACGCCAAGCAAGAGGTGTTCTTTTAGTCGTCATGAAGGCAAACAAAGGACTAAACTAAAGAACCGAGAAGGACTGTATCACAAACGGACATGATTACTTTAAGGCAGGGGTGTCAAACTCAAGGCCCGGGGGCCAAATCCGGCCCGCGACTTCATTTTATGTGGCCCCGCAAGAGCTTGCAAAGAATATAATACGTTTATTATACGGTTACATGCCGATTTACAGAAGCAGGTTGCCCATAAACTACATGTCCCACAATGCATCTCGTTTTGTGACATGCACACTGAAGAGACTTCTGCTTTCAGACGTAGTTAATGACTAAGTTATTATCCGATAGGCTACTAATCCAATTCAGAGGCAATAATGTAATATAATACATTATTTTATATATATATATATTATATTTATATAGTTACAACCGGCCCTTTGAGTGCAACCTTTATGCAAATGTGGCCCGCGATGAAATTGAGTTTGACACCCCTGCTTTAAGGGTTTCCAAGACGTTAGGGATATCAAAATGATCTTGCGGCAGGAAGTGAAATGTCTGATTCCTGAATTATTAACAAGATGCTAAACGTGTACTGTAGTATACACATGTACAACTCTATTACTGCGTTAATAGTGTACTGTGTTACAACTATCACTGCGTCTTTATTGATTCAACTGCAGACAATTCATTGCCAACCTTTCCGTCTATCAAACGGCTAAAAAGGCAAAACGCAACATCTTAAAATGTCTTGTTTTGCTGATTTGAGTCCAAACACCCCGACGCGTTTAGTTTGGAATGATATCTAACCTCTCCATTTAAACACCGGACTCTAAGGACTCCCGGTTCCTGCTTGAACATCCCAGAAACAAAATCATCAATAATCCCAAAAAAAAAGTAAGCAATTATCTTTCCGTCGCCTTTTCCGTTAACCATTTCAGCGCCGACGGCGAGGCGCGGAGTGAGAGTGGAACTGCGGGCGCAGAACAAAAACACGGCCAACAACAGGAACGTAAAGAAAGGAGGTTTAAGAATTGATTGGCTATGATTTCTTGCATCTGGGCGAAGACAGAAATAAAAGAAAGCAAAAATGGAGGCTATAATCATGTTAGTACCCCCCCCCCCTCCCTCCATCTTCCGAGTGGTCATCTGTTGATTACACGTTATATTTACCTCCGCTGTCTCACCCTTTCGCTGCCACACACAATCCGACAAATTCAGGCATACATACATAAATAACATACATAAATATTTAATCAAATAAATAAATCACTCGGCCCGGCGGCCCTTTCTAATCAAGTGACATCAATCAGGGGGAGCATCGGGTAAAGAGGCTTCGCGGCAGACGCCTTGTGAGCGCTGGAGGAGCGTCTATTTGAGTCCAAGGGGGGAAATATACGCTCCATGTCCTCCATGGAGAAGGGCTATCCTTTCGTCAGCGCGCCCATTACTCCCCCTATCATTTCCCCAAATCTAAAACCTGTTTTCAATCAACACAGCCAAACGAGTGCCTGTCCAAGAGAGGCAGAGAAGGGGAGAACGCGCTGGAGATGGACAGAGAGGGCGAGGAGAGAGGGAGAGCGATGGAGGGCTCTCTCCTTCTTTCTCCCAGTGATTGGAGCGTTTTGCATTCGGTATGTGTGTGTGATTGAATCCGTCTCTTAAATTAGGGCTGTCGACTCGAGGAGCTGAATGTGCTTAACCCGCTCTCGCCGTATCCAATGCACCGCTACTTCTGTGTGTCTCAGTGTGTGTGTGTGTGTGTGTGTGTGTGTCACATCATTGGTGAATACTTTAAGTGTAGCCTGGGTAAAAGGTTTACGTTGAGCCATTGATTGCTAATGGTATGTTGTGTGTGTGTGTTTGTGAGGAAGCATTGTTAAGGCATCAAAATTCAAACTTCAATAGCTGCTGTAGTAACTTGATTTCTGTTCTGGAGGCGGAGCCACAGAATGCAAAAAAAAAAAAATGAATAAAATAATTGTTTTTTTAAAGCAGGCTTGTTTTAACAACCGCACACAACTTTAACCACACGGAGAAATGCTTCTGAAGGTCAGGTCAGTACAGTAACTAGCGACATGTGTGTGTGTGTGTGTGTGTGTGTGTGTGTGTGTCTTACTTCTCTCTTTATCGCCCTGCAGCACTTTAGCCACTGCATGATCCCAGTCGAAGATGAACCTGTAGAAGCACAGCTGGTTGTACAGCGCCTTCTCCGAGTACTGAGGAGAGAACACACACAACCAGGATCAAAACACCGCGACACCGTCGGATAAATATTACAGTACACTGAATGGAATGTGCGGTCGTAACGGAGAGACTGCATCTGATGTGAACATGGCCGACAAACAATCCAATTGAAGGAATAGTTAAGGGGGCTTGTGTGAGTGTGTCCCCCATAGTCATGAAGCTAAGACAGACCTTCACACACATCAGTTAGCGTTCATTTAGCTGGCTGTCCTCTTTCTGCGACTTAACTGCCGTTTCCACAGCAGGTCAAACCGGCTCTCGCGACTCAACGTTAATTCCACGAGTTACATGACGGCAAATGAAACTTGGCTGCCGTCTGGTTGTGTGTCCCGAGTGTGAATTCACCGTGCGCTATTCTTACGCCAACAGAGTGGGACTTCACGTCTGTGTCAGCTCCGTGTGTAACAACACGTAGCTTAATGAGTATCACAACGGCCTCCGAGTGTTTTCACTTGTTAACAACTTCAAATATGCCAAGAGGTCAGATTCCATTCAAACGCCTGACGATAAGACGAACACAAGGAGGTTGTTAAATAATGCAAAATATTATTACATAGTGGCCATAATCTTGAATTGCTACAGTGAACGCAACACTTCTGTCTTTGACACACACACACACACACACACACACACACACACACACACACACACACACACACACACACACACACACACACACACACACACACACACACACACACACACACACACACACACACACACACACACACACACACACACACACACACACACACACACACACGTTGGTTACAGTTAGTGCAACAACAACAATGCTACTAATCCGTTTAACTTCCTGCGTGTACATAAGTAGGTTATTAATCCCTGTTATTTTAGAGCGCGGAGCCCACGGCAGGGCGGCAGATTAATGAACTCTGTTTTCCACGTTGACAAGCCGGTAGAGAGGGAACGCGACCGCAGAAATGCGCTCTCGACTATTCCTGCCCGAACACATCTCCCTTCCTCTGTGTGACACGGCAAAGCAAGAAAACAAATTTGCTTGCTTTGTTAATCTCCACTGCAATTAACCGGAGCCACACGACAGCCTGCCAGCGCGGGGGAGAGAGAGAGAGAGAGAGGGGAGGGGGAGGGAAAGAGAGGAGGAAAGGGTAAAGATACAGAAAGAAGATGGAGAGACAGAGAGAGAGAAAGAAAAGAGGGGATCAGGCCTGAAATACCCTCCCTCATAATAGTTTGTTGTGATAAGCCATTGTGAGAGAGGCATGCGAACAGCCGAGGCTGTCAATTTGATTAGCCATTATACTGCATGTTTAATTGCAGTTATTGGCTCGTCATTTCCCCGCAACGCTGGAGAGGGCACGCTAAGCCCCGACCCCACACTGCCATCAGGTGTGCGCCGAGTGCTTTATTATTACCGCCAGGAAGAATCCCCTGACAATTCCTGTGTGTGTGTGTGTGTGTGTGTGTGTGTGTGTGTGTGTGTGTAGTGAATTTGTGTGCACCCATTATACCTGCCAATCGGCAATGTGCGTAATTATAATTTCAGTTTTTACTGCTGTGGCGTAATCAAGTGGCAAGAGTATGTAATGCAACTAAATGCAAACTATGTGATGTGTGTGTGTGTGTGTGTGTGTGTGTGTGTGTGTGTAAATGTGTTTAATGGCTCTCTAGGGCTGCCCAATTGGCACACACAGCTGTTGACCGTTGATGCACGGCCTAGTCAACAACCAAAGCATGCACATCCCATAATGGAGCCTCGGTTACGGTTGCCAAGGTTGAACAAGCTCGATTGGCACAAACGCTGCACACCACTTCTTCCTCTGCACACAAAACACACACACACCCAAACAATGTAATGCTGATTGTGGGCGGGCCTGTCGCTGCACACTGATTGATTGACAGGTGTCAGAAAGGCGTGGCTAAAATGTTACAGGGTTGTTATTGAATTTAGAGCCCCTCCACCCCACCTCACACACACACACTGCAACACACACACACACACACACACACACACACACACACACACACACACACACACACACACACACACACACACACACACACACACACACACACACACACACACACACACACACACACACACACACACACACACACACACACACACACACACACACACACACACACACACACACACACACACACACACACACACACACACACACACACACACACACACACACACCTCGTCATTCAGCTCGCTGCTTTGTTCCTGCACTGACACCATTTCAATTTGCTCCACAAATCTGCAGCATTTTCAGCCTGACTGCCTAAGGAGCAAACCAGCTGTGAAATTGCCTCTCTTCGGGAGCGTCGGACCCCCCCCCCCCACATCGTACCCCTTGCTCCTTTGCCTCCCTCTTCCCTGACTGACTCCCCCTCTAACACACACATACACAGTTAAGAAAGAGGGGAATGTGTGTGAGGGAAGAATGGATGTATAGAATACAAGTAAGAAATAAGAAAAGGCGGCTAAATCTCACAAATTGATCAAAATCACCGAGCAACAGTTTGAAATGGCTCGCACAATAAAGCGAGCACTCAAGACTTCCTCGGAGTCTTAAAAACACCCGTCTCTGTCTTTTAGGACACACACACATCCGACCTCGGCAGAACTTTGGCACTATACCGTCGTTTAAGTACGCTGGCGAGGCAGTAAATGCAGACCCTGCGTCTCGGTGTGTGTGTGTGGGGGAATAGAAAAACACACCGAGGTTACCGCGGGTGGAAAAGACCGCGGGAAGATAATACGGCAGCAACAGAGGCACAAACAAGGCCTCGGCGTCACACTCTCTTCCGCGGCTAATCTGCGAATGGTGAAAGCTACGATATCCCACACACACACACAGCTGCAGGGAGCGAGGCAGACGGAGAGAAACAAACATACATCTCCCCTCAGCTGCGAGGCCACGAGGCTTTAAAACTCTTGAGCTTCTTAGATGCGATGAGCGTTATTGCCGGTTGTGGTAGTCACGCCGATCAGCTTCACAAGACACCATAATGAGTCAATATATGTAAATCTTTACTAGGCAAACACGGCGGGAAACAAAGGCATTTAACTGGTGCTCTCGCCCGCAAGCCTCCAGCGATTCAGCACCGGTAATTTCTCCCCATTGAAAGGCATAATTGCCCGCTATTTGAAGATATTCATGCTCAATTTTTGAAATTAATTTCAATTGGAGGGAAATGTAGAAATGTCATCTCCAGTGAAAGGGATTTGATTTCAATTATCCTCGCTCAAAGGACTGTGATTTCCAAATACACTTAAGCAAAATTATGACAAGAATTTTTGTTCGGCGAAATTCAGTGTTTAAAGAGCGATTAGGCGATAATGGGGCAGCTTTGAGCCGGCGGTGAATGCAGCCGTCTCCCTCTGAAAGGCACTCAATTATCTCTGATTGCTCCCGCTATAATGTATCAAATAGAGATACCTGCTATTGCCGTAATTTGTGTGAAAATTAACATGCTGCAATTTCCACTAGAGGGAAAAGGGAGCTCTAATGGGCGCCTGAGCGTACATCAATAAAACGAGGGGAGAAAAAGAGAGTGACAGAAAGGGAGGGTGAGAGGAGGAGAGAAAGAGCAAGCCAGGAGAATGAGTATAAGAGCTAAGGAGGGAGGGGAGGGAGAGAGAATGAAAAGAAAAGGAACCGCGAATAAAAGCGAGAAAGAAAAGGAAAGTCAGGACAGAGATCCAAGACACTGTGAGAAAAAAATAGCCCATTTGAGTTAAGCGCTGTGGAGGGAGGGGGGGGAGACGGAGGGAGAGACGGAACAGAAAGACATTTAATTTACTGAAAATATTACAAATTGCACCTGTGCATAACTCCCCCAAATTACCAACCAATCAAGGCAGAGTGCCTATTACTCTCCCATTACATGGAGATCAGATCACGCTCTGAATCCGTGTCCAGGGGGGGGAGAGGGAGGGAGGAAAGAGGAGAGGCAGCGTCCACAGCAATGCTAAATGTACCATGATGCAACAGGGGAGAAAAAGGGGGATGCAGTCACAAACAAGACGCTCCAAGTGTTTTTACTGCGGCACAAAGACGACCGCGAGTGATATCATCTTCATAATGGACAGAACAGGGGCTCCGTGAGGACGGCGGATGCGTCGCCTCGCCTCGTTGTTCCAGCTGACTATCCACCAGCAGCTCAAACCGCTATGAATGGCCTCTTGAGTACTTTGCATAATTGGCAGCAATTTAAAATGTAAGCTGCTGGGCTATTAATCTCCATGCACTGGCTTGATTCAGATAGCAGTGTTACCTAATAGTGAGAAGTCACTGTTGGTCTCGTGTGAATCGTGCCGTATCAATTCCTTCAGAGGGAAGTGTCTCTCCTCAGAGGACGTCAGGGAAGGATCCGCAACGTGTACGAGGGATGGAACGGTTACCGGTGTCCGTATGCATGTTTGTTTGTTCGATATCGTATAGCCTTAGAGGGCTGCGCCTGCACTCGTAGAAGCTGGGGTACCGCACGTAAATCAAATCAAGTTTTATTCATATAGGACATTTATAAACGATTTTTGGTCGAGCCAAAGTGCTGTACATATAATACGCCTACAGTAGAGACCCTCTGTCCTCAGACCCTCTGTCCTCAGACCCTCTGTCCTCAGACCCTCTGTCCTCAGACCCTCTGTCCTCAGAACCTCCGTCCTCAGACCCTCCGTCCTCAGACCCTCTGTCCTCAGACCCTCTGTCCTTAGACCCTCTGTCCTCAGACCCTCACATCGTACAAGGAAACACTTCCGGAGAAACCCCACAGTTTAAGGGAACATGGGAGAAACCTCAGGGAGAGCAGCAGAGGAGGATCCTCTCCAGGACGGACAGACGTGCAATAGATGCCGTGTGTAAATTGAAGAGATAATACATTTTACGGCGTATAGACCGAATGTTAGGAAATGCATGTGTCTGTAATGAGAAGATGAATCCACGAGGAAGCAGCATGACGAGACCCAAGGCAGGACCGCAGAGACGGGTTCAGCCACGACCCGAAGTCCAGTCGGGATAGAGGATCCACGTAACCCCAGTTTGTTTGCAGGATTATAGGAAAACTACTCGCCCAATTTTCATTCAACTTTAAGTAAGGGTGTACGTTGGACTACGGAAGAAGCCGTTTCGGGATAGAAGCACTAATTATCTTTTACTTGTGTTAATATTAAGAGACAGGACATGAACACAAGTAAGAAACCACGATAGGTAACGTCACACTGACTACGTCCACTTTTGACTTTCCTTTATTAAACATTGCTTACTTATTTGATATTTAAGTTTATTGTAAATTAAGGCTGTTATTTTACTGATCAATGTCTCTTTTAGTTTGAAATGCTGGTGTAATCATTAAAGGTCTGTCTTTTGTTGTTTTGATGTTGCATACTTCTATGGTATTTACTTTTTTATATGTTATCTTGACTAATCAATTAGTCTTTTGATGTATACAATGTCAGATAAGTGTTTCCAAAAGCCCTTAAATGTCTTGTATTGTCCACAACTCAGCCATGTTCAGTTTACCCTCATAGAGAAGTAAATACATCTTATAATATTCACATTTAAGAAGCTGAAATCACAATATATACATGTTTTTCTTTACAAAAACCCCAACAATTATGAATTAACGGCGATTAATTAGATAGTTGACAACTGATGGATAAGTCTGTGCAGCTCCACGTGTGGGCGTGCAGAGAGGAGCAGAGGAAGGGTGCCTGAGCGAGCGCAGGGAGTTAAATGTTTCATTCAGCCGCAGTTTAAAGTGCCACGGCCCTCAGGCACAGCAATGGCCGCCTAAGTGGCTTCAGTGACAGCAGAAATTGGCCTTCTGGTTTACAACCTGTCGCCACAGAGCCAGACACAGCAAAGCAGCCGAGAGGGGGGGAGGAAGATAAAGGAACATGACGAGAGTTAAGGCAAGGGGTGAGACATGGACAGAGAAATGATTGAACAGTCAAATTGAAAGGGAGAGTGTTTGTTTTAAATCCAGTGGTCAGGCTAACAAAGTGTTCATAAGACGACCTGTCACACACACACAGTTTCACACACACTCACAGGATGGTTATCGCCGTGTACATGTACGGTGTAACGTGATACTAATGAGTAATGTACAGAACAATGTGAGAGAGACTTCAGCTCCATAGCACCATCACCTGGACAAAACACTCAGAAACCAACAATGTGCCGAATCTGTGCCGTCATCTCAGCCTCAGAGACAGTGTGTGTGTGTGTGTGTGTGTGTGTGTGTGTGTGTGTGTTACCTCTGGTCTGAGCGTGGCCCTGGTGCAGGCGGGGCAGATGGGTCCGTGTCTGGAGAAGGCGATGGGCAGACGTCTGGTTCTGTTCATGCAGGCCTGATCCTCACACAGCAGCCATCCCTACGACACACACACACACACACACACACACACACACACACACACACACACACACACACACACACACACACACACACACACACACACACACACACACACACACACACACACACACACACACACACACACACACACACACACACACACACACACACCACACACACACACACACACACACACACACACACACACACACACACACACACACACACACACACACACACACACACACACACACACACACACACACACACACACACACACACACACACACACACACACAAAGTGTCAATATTGATAATGGATTAATCGCTCTTCTTATGCAAAGACAGCACACATTCTCCGTTAACAGCTTCTGACATTTGATGATATTCTGCTTTTCTCTCTTTGTACCGAATACGTGTTCGGGCTTTGTTTCCAAAAGTCAAGACATTTAGGAACATTTTCCCAGTTTTCAAGATGATCAAATCAATATATCGTCATTTCTATCCTTGCCAAGATGAGTTGAAAAACATCCATGACCAACAGACGGTCTCCTTTCAGTTTTTAATCTCGTTCCTGCTCAGGTTCGACTACTCTCAAGAAACCCAGAACGCCACAATAGATCAATCAATAGAGTAGAGAATAAAGTTTTAAGATACATTCTGCTGCATTGAGTCATTTCTTAATATCCTGTATGTGGTTTTTACAGCACTCAAACTCCACGACTGCGACGCCACTTTAAAACTTTCAAATTGTAGCTTACCCACGGCCCTGATGAAAACATCTCATCAGAGAAAACATTCAGCCGCCTTACGTGATTACTTATTTATAAAATGTGGCCGTTTATTTTGTTTTTGAAAAGAAAACTTCACCACAATAGAGTTTACATCTGACTTCACATCTCTCTTTACATGTGAATGTGTCTTTAGGGGGGGGGCTGGCTCGGTGAGTACTTGTCAGACGGGCAGAGCAGCGGACAGCTAAACGGCAGTAGTTAGGACCCCCTGTGGTGAGGCGGTGACCCTGGGCAGGTGCTGTGGTCTCACCCTCTCAATCTTCGGTATTCTTCGAGCTCCTGCACCCCCCCTTCTTCTTATTCCCTGTCATTACTCAGGGGGTTTAAAGAGGAGGGGGGTTAATGCCCAACTAATGACAGAGCATAAGACCCACCACCATCATTCCCCCCCCCCAAAATCTATGTATCCTTCCTCCCTTTCATTCACTCAAAATAAACCCCCTCAAACCCCAAAGCACCTGTCTTTCTCCGCCCGCCCCCCACCCCTCTCTTATTGATTTCTATGTTCAGCTTTGTCTCGTCCTCTGATCAGTTTGTGAGCAGCAGCTGAAAAATAAAGATTGTTTTTCCTTTACAGCGAGCTCTACAGTAAATAACCACATCTCCCCGTGCAGAGGCCTTCCGTAATCTGTCCTATCAAGAAGCAGCAGCACAGAGCGGAGCTGGTTAAAGCAAACCTCCAGGGACCAATCGGAGTTTTAATTTAAGATTACACACAGATACATTTTACCCGCAGCTGTTTCTTGATTGTATGTAACTTTTTTCCAATACAAATGTTCAAGACTCCCAGTCCGTGACTTTTCCTGACAGAGAGTGCTGAGGAGCACCCTCTGTTGTTAAACAGGGCCAATATGAAGGCAGATTGAAAAAATGGCCATGTATACCCATTAGCGCCAGCGAAAACATAAACATGATGTGTTGCTATAGCAACGCCTGTTGTTTACTGCGGTTCCTTATAGATAGAGAGAGAGATAGATAGATAGAGAGATTGTTATAGAGAGATAGAGAGAGAGATAGAGAGAGAGATGGATGGATAGAGAGATTGTTATAGAGAGAGAGATGGATAGAGAGAGAGAGAGATAGATGGATAGAGAGAGAGATAGAGAGATAGATGGATAGATTGTTATAGAGAGAGATAGATAGAGATAGAGAGAGAGAGAGAAAGATAGATATAGAGAGATAGAGAGAGAGATAGAAAGATAGATATAGAGATAGAGAGAGAGATAGATGGATAGATTGTTATAGAGAGAGATAGATAGAGAGATAGATAGATAGAGAGAGAGAGAAAGATAGATATAGAGATAGAGAGAGAGATAGATGGATAGATTGTTATAGAGAGAGATAGATAGAGAGATAGAGAGAGAGAGAAAGATAGATATAGAGATAGAAAGATAGATAGAGAGATAGATAGAGAGAGAGATAGATGGATAGATTGTTATAGAGAGAGATAGATAGAGAGAGAGAGATAGATGGATAGATTGTTATAGAGAGAGAGAGATAGAGAGATAGAGAGAGAGAGAAAGATAGATATAGAGATAGATAGAGAGATAGATAGAGAGAGAGATAGATGGATAGATTGTTATAGAGAGAGATAGATAGAGAGAGAGAGATAGATGGATAGATTGTTATAGAGAGAGAGAGATAGAGAGAGAGAGATAGATGGAGAGAGAGAGATAGATGGAGAGATTGTTAGAGAGAGAGAGAGAGAGAGAGAGAGAGAGAGAGAGAGAGAGAGAGAGAGAGAGAGAGAGAGAGACAGACACTTTGCACATAACTCACGGTAGCGATCTTTTATACTTCATCCACAGATTCCATTGGTATAAGTTTCATCACTGCGATCAAAACTCCCTCTAACCCCGTGTTCTGGAACGATGAATAGAATAACTTGAAAATCAATGCATTCTAATGGCGGGTACATTCGACCCGTTGGCGGTTTCAGGTATACAGCGACCCCTGGCGCGCTCGTGTTAAGTCCGACACCACGTTAGATTTCATTTAGCCGACGGGTAAATCCAAAAAACGACGAGGATACAAACTCAAAAAACGTCTTTTAACTTTGACAATTGTGTGCGTGTTGTGTGTAATGGCAGAGGTGCAGTCGAGGGGGTTTCAGTCAGCAACGGAAGGTCAAGACCTTCAGCCGTCCTCATATCAAACGGGAACTTTATGGTTCAATCTAAAGAAGAATTGACGAACTGACATCAACTTCAAAAATACATCGTGACCTTGATGTCAGCAGGTCAGGCGTTCAGCGGCTGCAAATAGGCTCATCTGTGTGGCTAAACATCGTGCTAACGGTGATCGTTGGGACTCGTATTAAAGGTGGGGTAGGTAAGTTTGAGAAACCGGCTCGAGATTGCTAGAATTTGAAAATACACAACCGGAGAAAATCTGCCACTTCCTCACAGAGCCCCTCCTCCAACACACACGAACGCGCACATGACCAATGAGGGCACGAGATCAGTTTGTGCCCCGATGGAAGGCTGACAGGCAGGTAGGCCATCCAATCGGATTGGTTGTACTTTTTACAGTATTACGGCTTCTACAGATGACATTTTTTTATGGATTTTTTGTCAAAGCACTTCAGATATTCATTGCTATCGGGATGTTAAGAGCATTCCATGGAATATAACAAAAAGTGAATCTCGAGCCGGTTTCTCAAACTTACCTACCCCACCTTTAAGGCCTGTGAAAAAGTCTGCATGTGGGTTTGATTCGATCAGGTTCACGGCGGAGTTCATTGCAGATCGAGTGAAATCTGAAATGTTCTGTTGTTGATAATGCAGTTTGGCGGCTAAAACAAACTGTTTATATTAAATTACTCCTGTCCTAATTAGTCTACTGTGTCTACTTTCGGTAAAACACCGACTGTGGAGAAGCACTTCAAACAACCCAACATCTGCACGATCCCTTAAACACATATCCAATAGAGCCGTCTGCTAAACTGGCTCATTGTGTACAGGAGATAAACCTTTCAAACATAATCTGAGAGCAAACTGCACATTACACTGTAAACGTGTTGCTTATTATGCAACAGGAAATGTGAGGCCACACACACACAGCCAAGGACACACACACACGTCCCAAATCAATTAGAAAGTCCCAGAGTTCACAGCTTTACCCACAAACCCTTGCTCCGAGACTAATTATCCAAACACCTCTGCTGCTCCGGTACAAAGAGCTGAGCATCATGGGAAATGAGTCTGATGAACACACACACGCGGGACAATGGAGGAGGGAGATATGAGAGCGGGGTTTTAAACACGCGGCAACATGTTTGATCTTTTATTTGTGTGCATTTCTTATGACACAAGCCTTGGCACACACTGCTGTTCCCATGGGGGAGACACACACACACACACACACACACACACACACACACACACACACACACACACACACACGTTTGTATATCTCTTAGTGTGTCAGTTCGGCCATTAGCGCAAACATTTATAAGACCCACATAAAAGTGCTCAGGACTGACAGGGATGAAAGGGGGGGGGGGAGTTACCCACAATGCCCCTGTGCTCCAGCACTGAGACCCAAAATCAATCCACTCAGAAAAATAAGAACTAAATTGAGATGAAGTTTAGCAGCAGTGCTGTGCGAGCCTCGCAGAAAAGGAGGAGCACATGAGGAGCGAGGCAGCAGGGTGAAACATCTAATTGAGGCATGTTTCCGGCGGGGGGGGGGGGGGGGGGGACGTGAGAGAATAAAGGCTCATAATTGCATAATTAGTGCAGTGGATACCTGGCGCACTGAATGCAGACGTCAAAAGAGTTCCACATCCTTTAAGCAAACAGAAGGAGGACCAGGCCACGAAACCCTCTCCTCGTCCGCGTCGCGGCTTGAACTCTCACCTCGACCGAAACCTCCTTCGGTTCAACTGCGGAAAAATAACCTTTCCGTTTATTCTCCAGTGCCGCCGTCAGTGACCCTTGAACGACGGCTTGGCACTGAAACGATTAGTCCGTAAATCATTAAGTCGATAAGTCAGAATTAATTGACAACAACTGTGATAATTTATGTATTAATCAAGTCGAGTCGAGTTTATTTATGAAGCTCGTTTCATTCATCCAATCAAGTCGTTTGTCGAGCAAAACACTCGCTCTGCAGTGTTGGTCACACAGACTCGAGGGAGTTCCCCACTTCTGATATTACACAGACTTAACAGTTCATTCATTGAAACGACAGATTAATTAACAATACAAACAAATTCTTACAACGCAGCGACTCCACAAACAGTACTCGCTAATTAAATCAAGTAAGTGACAGGAAAACTTATTTTTTATTTTATTTAATCTAAATCTAAAAGTGTATTTATTTATATTTTTAAGTGTTGAAATGTTCTTTTTTATTAATTTTATTTTGATGTTTTCATTTCCCTCTCTGTAAAGTACTTTGTTTGGATAAGTGTTTCTTTTAAAAGTGTATTTATCAATACATTTATTAACATTTCACTTCTTGCTAATTGGGCTCGAAAATGCGTTATTTTTAAATTATTATTTTATTACAGTATATAGAAACTGCTTGTGTGCGCATCCACAAGTATTACTGTTACTATTCTTTATTCCCTTATCTATACATTTTCTTTTAATATTATCTTCTATATTACTTTTACCTATACAGGTATCTATCTTATTTATTTAGTTAGTTATTTATTTTACTAGCTAGGACCGGGAGGGAGGGAGAGGGGAAAAATAAATAAAAATATTGACGGTATAAATGTAAACTCGTTGTGCCTGACTCAATAACAAAAACAAAAGCGAAACACCGTGTCTTTATATTCATTAACTAGTCCAAAAAATGTCCGAAAAGCAACGATTCGGGACATTTTGTAATTGTTTGAAAGAAGAAAGACAAAAAAAATCTATTATGCAAATAGACGATTAATATTCTGCTAATCTGCGAATCATTTCAGATGCATCGTCAGTGAAGAGGCCTCTCTGACATGACTCCTGTAGCAGAGGAATCCACCTGCCCCACACACACACACACACACACACACACACACACACACACACACACACACACACACACACACACACACACACACTGAATAGGGCTCAAATGGTTCCACTTTGTACCTCCTCCGCTTAATCAAAGCTTCTCTATTCAACAATTTGACCTTTTGTTCAAAACAGGATTATCACCTTCTCTGGTCTTCATTCACCCTTTCTCTCCCCCCCCCTCCCCCCTTTCTTCTCTCGCCCCTCAGCCCGTTTCCAGGGGCGACCCACGTGACGAGGGTAATTGCAATAATTTGTTAAACGCCATGGCAACGGTGGTTAGATGGGAGGGGTTTACGGAAAAAAAAGCAGAAGAAGAATTGGTAGGTTCAGGAAACAAGCAAATCTCTCACTCTGCCAACAGGACGAGAGGAGGACAGGACGACGACAGTGTGTGTGTGTGTGTGTGTGTGTGTGTGTGTGTGTGTGTGTGTGTGTGTGTGTGTGTGTGTGTGTGTTTAGGAGAGAGTGTGTGTGCGTAAGAGAGGGTGAACAAGTGTTTGCCCATTCTCAGGGTGCTGCTTTATTGATAATGGGTGGGGGGGGGGACAGGAGGTAATTTCACTAATGATTAATGTCTCTGTGGTCCGAGCTTAAGACGCCGACACACATGCACATTTATACATCTGCACACACACACACACACTTTCCCTCTATCTGGCCAGACAAACAGCTCTATTTGAACTCTCCCTCGGCCTGAAAGGAATCCTTAATTACACAATATTACCCCTCTTCATTGCCCCGCAGTGTGTGCTGTGTCCGCCGCTGCTCAGCCTCCAGTGGTGTGTGTGTGTGTGTGTGTGTGTGTGTGTTGCCTTGTGTGAGGTGTAAGTATTCACTGGTAGCAGCTGTTTCACACATCGTGACAAAGGGGTTGAGGGGTACTCGCTCCCCGCACATTCACCAAACTAATTGATTTCTGTTCAGCACTGTGGGAGAGTTACCCACACACACACACACACCCACACACACACACACTTTTACAGACAGTGCATTCCACGCTCTTAAGACGAAGGTGTTGGAAGCAGAGAGAGAGAAACCTCTAGACAACACAGGCCTCCAGTTAATTTCATAGTCAGTACAACTTTCTGTTGTTTCTATTGGAGCTAAACATATATCGTCAGAATCAATAGAACAATATATAACGACGCAAAGATAATGTCTGTGTTGTCCTGTAGTGTTGTGTCGGAAGTGGGTCCTTTTGCCTGAAACGTAGCTTATATCCTAAGGAATTATCAAACTTTAACCTTCACGTTAGCATGGAGACAAGGCGTATGTTGAAACATCAGATTACACAATAACAAGACTTCTAAACTAATTGTGCAATCGTCTGCAATAATCTCCGTCCACACCAACAAGCTTGAAAATATAACATATAATAATGATCACTTTCAGGTGTATATCAGTATGTAGTGTCTCTACTTTAAAGAGTCCTCTCCTGCTGATGTTCAGGTGTATATCAGTATGTAGTGTCTCTACTTTAAAGAGTCCTCTCCTGCTGATGTTCAGGTGTATATCAGTATGTAGAGTCTCTACTTTAAAGAGTCCTCTCCTGCTGATGTTCAGGTGTATATCAGTATGTAGTGTCTCTACTTTAAAGAGTCCTCTCCTGCTGATGTTCAGGTGTATATCAGTATGTAGTGTCTCTACTTTAAAGAGTCCTCTCCTGCTGATGTTCAGGTGTATATCAGTATGTAGTGTCTCTACTTTAAAGACTCCTCTCCTGCTGATGTTCAGGTGTATATCAGTATGTAGTGTCTCTACTTTAAGAGTCCTCTCCTGCTGATGTTCAGGTGTATATCAGTATGTAGCGTCTCTACTTTAAAGAGTCCTCTCCTGCTGATGTTCAGGTGTATATCAGTATGTAGCGTCTCTACTTTAAAGAGTCCTCTCCTGCTGATGTTCAGGTGTATATCAGTATGTAGTGTCTCTACTTTAAAGAGTCCTCTCCTGCTGATGTTCAGGTGTATATCAGTATGTAGTGTCTCTACTTTTAAAGAGTCCTCTCCTGCTGATGTTCAGGTGTATATCAGTATGTAGTGTCTCTACTTTAAAGAGTCCTCTCCTGCTGATGTTCAGGTGTATATCAGTATGTAGAGTCTCTACTTTAAAGAGTCCTCTCCTGCTGATGTTCAGGTGTATATCAGTATGTAGTGTCTCTACTTTAAAGAGTCCTCTCCTGCTGATGTTCAGGTGTATATCAGTATGTAGTGTCTCTACTTTAAAGAGTCCTCTCCTGCTGATGTTCAGGTGTATATCAGTATGTAGTGTCTCTACTTTAAAGACTCCTCTCCTGCTGATGTTCAGGTGTATATCAGTATGTAGTGTCTCTACTTTAAAGAGTCCTCTCCTGCTGATGTTCAGGTGTATATCAGTATGTAGTGTCTCTACTTTAAAGAGTCTCTCCTGCTGATGTTCAGGTGTATATCAGTATGTAGTGTCTCTACTTTAAAGAGTCCTCTCCTGCTGATGTTCAGGTGTATATCAGTATGTAGTGTCTCTACTTTAAAGAGTCCTCTCCTGCTGATGTTCAGGTGTATATCAGTATGTAGTGTCTCTACTTTAAGAGTCCTCTCCTGCCTGATGTTCAGGTGTATATCAGTGTGTAGTGTCTCTACTTTAAAGAGTCCTCTCCTGCTGATGTTCAGGTGTATATCAGTACAGTATGTAGTTGTCTCTACTTTAAAGAGTCCTCTCCTGCTGATGTTCAGGTGTATATCAGTATGTAGTGTCTCTACTTTAAAGAGTCCTCTCCTGCTGATGTTCAGGTGTATATCAGTATGTAGTGTCTCTACTTTAAAGAGTCCTCTCCTGCTGATGTTCAGGTGTATATCAGTGTGTAGTGTCTCTACTTTAAAGAGTCCTCTCCTGCTGATGTTCAGGTGCATATCAGTATGTAGTGTCTCTACTTTAAAGAGTCCTCTTCTGCTGATGTTCAGGTGTATATCAGTGTGTAGTGTCTCTACTTTAAAGAGTCCTCTCCTGCTGATGTTCAGGTGTATATCAGTGTGTAGTGTCTCTACTTTAAAGAGTCCTCTCCTGCTGATGTTCAGGTGTATATCAGTGTGTAGTGTCTCTACTTTAAAGAGTCCTCTCCTGCTGATGTTCAGGTGTATATCAGTGTGTAGTGTCTCTACTTTAAAGAGTCCTCTCCTGCTGATGTTCTGGTGTATATCAGTATGTAGTGTCTCTACTTTAAAGAGTCCTCTCCTGCTGATGTTCAGGTGTATATCAGTATGTAGTGTCTCTACTTTAAAGAGTCCTCTCCTGCTGATGTTCAGGTGTATATCAGTGTGTAGTGTCTCTACTTTAAAGAGTCCTCTCCTGCTGATGTTCAGGTGTATATCAGTATGTAGTGTCTCTACTTTAAAGAGTCCTCTTCCTGCTGATGTTCAGGTTGTATATCAGTATGTAGTGTCTCTACTTTAAGAGTCCTCTCTTGCTGATGTTCAGGTGTATATCAGTATGTAGTGTCTCTGCTTTAAAGAGTCCTCTCCTGCTGATGTTCAGGTGTATATCAGTATGTAGTGTCTCTACTTTAAAGAGTCCTCTCCTGCTGATGTTCAGGTGTATATCATATGTAGTGTCTCTACTTTAAAGAGTCCTCTCCTGCTGATGTTCAGGTGTATATCAGTATGTAGTGTCTCTACTTTAAAGAGTCCTCTCCTGCTGATGTTCAGGTGTATATCAGTGTGTAGTGTCTCTACTTTAAAGAGTCCTCTCCTGCTGATGTTCAGGTGTATATCAGTATGTAGTGTCTCTACTTTAAAGAGTCCTCTCCTGCTGATGTTCTGGTGTATATCAGTGTGTAGTGTCTCTACTTTAAAGAGTCCTCTCCTGCTGATGTTCTGGTGTATATCAGTATGTAGTGTCTCTACTTTAAAGAGTCCTCTCCTGCTGATGTTCAGGTGTGTATCAGTGTGTAGTGTCTCTACTTTAAAGAGTCCTCTCCTGCTGATGTTCAGGGTGTATATCAGTGTGTAGTGTCTCTACTTTAAAGAGTCCTCTCCTGCTGATGTTCAGGTGTATATCAGTATGTAGTGTCTCTACTTTAAAGAGTCCTCTCCTGCTGATGTTCAGGTGTATATCAGTATGTAGTGTCTCTACTTTAAAGAGTCCTCTCCTGCTGATGTTCAGGTGTATATCAGTGTGTAGTGTCTCTACTTTAAAGAGTCCTCTCCTGCTGATGTTCAGGTGTATATCAGTATGTAGTGTCTCTACTTTAAAGAGTCCTCTCCTGCTGATGTTCAGGTGTATATCAGTATGTAGTGTCTCTACTTTAAAGAGTCCTCTCCTGCTGATGTTCAGGTGTATATCAGTATGTAGTGTCTCTACTTTAAAGAGTCCTCATACTGCCTGTGCTGCAGCACCTCTTTTCACCCTCTGTCTGAAACCAGAGCTCAGATTGCTCCGATTGGTTAGCTGGCCAGCTCTGTTGTGATTGGTCGACCGCTTAGAGATGTCCCGCCCCCTAGCCTCTCACGTACAATGTGTTGGAGCGCTAGCCAATAGAAGTGCCACTGTGAGACATGGAAAGGTGTCACAGTGTTGACTGATGAAACCCAATTAATCAGCAAAGTGTAAATGTGACTAGCTTACAGCTCAATGTTCCCACCTTCCAAGTATTCACCCTGTGAAGCATGTAGGAAATAGGAAGTGTTCTTTTAAGCAAACGGCATCCCTGGATAATTGAGACAAATCTGCCTGATCTTTAAAGTTACAAATCATTTGTTGTATTTTTTGTCCCTGCAGTTTCTCCAATGACCCGGTTTCCCCAGAAGTGTCACCTTATCATATTAAAAAAAAAGAAAGAGTGCATGTTAAACTTGGTATTCAAAGGAAGAATTATTAAGTGTTTTTCACAGATCATGCTCCTTCAAATCTCTCTCCTGCCCTTTTCATTCGGCGAGGATAATGTGGTCTTTGGTGGGAAATGTCAGCGCAGCGCCCTGCTGAGGGTTCCTTCATCTCTCGTCCAAATCCAGTTTTAAAAGGCCTCTTTTATTATTACCGCTGCTGTTGAATCCCAAATTGTGTTAAGACAGTCCAACCTTTCCATAAACACTTACCGGAGGGTCAATTTTCACATGTTTTTATTTGATTACATGCAGTTTATCAGAACACTTTGATTTAGTCAGCTTAAGTATAATTAAGTTACCTTAGCAATGTTTTGATATGCTAGAAACAGTGGTAGGGTGCGGAAAATGTACATTTCATTCATATTTCTTATTCATGTTTTGAAGAGATTTGTTTTTGTGAAGTTTCCTTGGAGGAAAAATGATTCAGAGGTAAAAAAAAACGGGCTGGCCAGCTGCGCTAATCTAACCAGTTTCAGTATTAAAGGAGTCTGAATAAAAAACTAAATGAAATCCATTTGCGTCCCTGCAGGTGGGGAAGCAGTAAATACACGAGTGTGGCTTTGTGTGTGTGTGAAGCAGTAGTCATTTCGGAGTAGTATTTCTACCTGTTTTGGGAGAAAATACAGCTTTTCTGCCAGTTCAAGTCAATTAACTCAAAATGCAGTTACACACATTAACCCTCTCCTCCGTTTACCCGCCTCTTGGTGAAGTAGTAATACATCAGTGTGGTTTTGAGTGTGTGTGAAGCAGAGTTTTGGTCATTTGGAGAGCTGTACTCACGGAGTAGTATTTCTTGATGTGGCGCCGGATGTCGAGCAGCAGTTTGTTGCAGATGTTGACGGCCTGGTCGATGGGACGTTCCCCACAGGGCAGGTGGCAGCAGCGCAGCAAACTGGGCTCACACTTCAACCCCTGAAGCACAGACAAAGTGAGTTAATTAACTGATGCTTAGAACAAGGGCTGTGCGATTATAAGAATCACGATTATTTTTGTCGATAATTGACTTCACGATTATTAAATACGATTATTCATTGACTTTGAAAACATCCATTTATTGAACTTTAAAACAAATACAAATAATAACTTGAACAGCCACCCTGAACGTATAATTCAGCTGAAAAACCAATACAAAAATAAATGATACATTTATATTTACATTTAAATAAATAATATCAAAATAATAAATACCAATAAACAAGATCAACAAATATTTTGGAGCGCACTTCAACAAGCTACTAAACATATGTAAATATGTTTAATACAAATAAATTAGACTAAAATAAATTAGATCAAATATGTTGCAATGCACTGTCACAACCAAGCAAAGCAAATAATCGTTTTTTTCGATGTTGTTGTTTTCGGAATTGTGGCCAAAATCATAATTGCGATTAAAATACGATTAATTGCACAGCCCTACTTCGAACAACATGTCCCCTGTTACGGTCATTTGGACTTACTTAAACCTTTCCTTCGAATATTTTATGAATTGTAAGGTGCCCTTGGGTGCTTTGAAAGGTGCCTCTCAATAGAATGAATTATTATTATTATAGTTTGAGTATCTTGAACATCAAAAAAGGTGGATTTTTCTTCGCCAAATGAAAGCCAACCTGTCTCGGCAGCACCTACGTCATTACACATAACACAACAGAAATAAATAACGATTTAAAAAAATAAGTTGAATAGGAACATGAATGATACAAAAATAGAATTAGAAAACGGACAAGTCAAATCAAAGCAATCTGATTGGTTCTTAGCCATGAGATAATGATGAGCGTATATCACGGTAGAATTGTAAGTTACTTTTCACAAGTCAGTATCCCTCCGCGTCTGAGAAAAACTGTTACATTACGTCCGTTATGAAACTAACTAACTACAAAGCTTAAGATGGACACATTTAAGGTTAACTTTCGACCTCCGGGGGGTCCTTACTATGGAGTGAGTGGATCGAGTGAGTGCCTATCTCCAGAAAGCAGCCTAAACGACGACATGCAGAGCTTCCGTGAAGAGCAGGCAGACCACTGGAGAAGAAGTACCACCATTCAAAAGCTTCTGATGCGGGTCTTGGAAACAAAGCAGAGAAGTATGACCGTTAGTGGCCACAGGTTCTCTCCAGAGCTACTGAAGCCGAATCTCGGGGACCGGAGAAAGTGGAGCAATATTCTCGCCACGCCAAGCAACAGCCTAGAACAACCTCAACCTATCTAAGTAACCACGTAAGCATGCTACTGATGCTGGACAGGTTTTCAGTGGGTGCCCAATAAACTGGCAACATACAAATGAATGTAAATAAATAGACAAATAATGGATCAACGCTCTGTCTAAATAGAAGTATAACGGGTTGTTTTTTTAAATAAAAGTTTAAATTAAATAGTTACAAATAAATAAGTAATATTTATATATATTTTTTTTACCATTTAATTTTATAAAATATTTTTTTTAATTATATTTCTATTTGAGTATCAATCATTTAATAGTAATAATGATATAATAAATAAATAATTTAATATTTTTTAAGTAAAAAGTGGTCATTCTCATCAACTGATGGCACTCAGTCGTTGTGTCTTATTTAAAGCAAATATAGCTTTCTTGCTGTCCCGAGTATCTTTATAATGTATTGCACTTATTCCAAGTTGTTTTGGATACAGTGTCAGCTTAATTAAACGTATATCTAGGTTTTCTGAACGCGGGGAAACCTTGCGATACACTCCTTTTCCATCACCAGTAGTCGAGCAGGCGTTTCTCTTTTTAAAAGAGATGTCACACTAAAACTGTTCTCAGGTGAAATTGCCTTGTAGAAACATGTGGGGCTTTTACCTTTGATTGTCACATGATGGAGTTAGTTATAAAGGCTTTTAGAGAAAAGCATTTACTACAATCTCAATCCAACGACTACAATGTGACTCACGGCAGAGTTAATACATGTAGCATCCGGTGCATTAATATGTGTGGCGCACAGGACTGATCAAAGCAGTTCCCCAACATAACAACCACAGGCCATTCCCTTTACACCTAAACAAAGCACATGTCACAGAAGTGGAAAGTGTAAAAGGTTCACACACCCCTGAGTGCAGGACATTTTCACATTATTGTAGCCTGAAGAGAAGGAGGTCAGCAATGACCTTAATAACACTCAATTGACAGCACGGTGTACAGCTAATGCAATGAACGAAGAAGTCACGGAACAAAACAATTACACTAAATATAACAGCTTAAAACATTTAGATGATGCATTGACGGCAGCAAGAAAAGCTTTCTGCAGGAAGTCAATGACTCACAGGTATGCCCACGCCACACGGGCCAACAACGGGTATGACCACCATAGTTGTTAATTACACATGCATATTAGCAGTAGTATTGGCTTATTAATGCCTTATTCTTTATGACCATATTCTACAAGTAATGAACCATTAGTTGAGAGTTTTTTCCTCAATAACCCTCTAATTAGTGCTGATGTATTGCAAGTAAGGAAGTTGTTGTACATGAATCTTGGTCTTAATATGCTCTGCTTAATATGGGTCTAATAAGGCCAGTAGTACCACAAGAATAGCCATTCTTAACACTTAACAAATATGATCTATTCTTATGTAACAAGAAATTAAACTATAAGTGTTAATACCTCAAAGTTAGGTATTTATATCTAAGAATATGTTTTGGGGTATTGACAGTTTGGCTACCAAGGTGATATTGAACTGTATGTTTCATATTGCACATTTATATTTTTGTAAAATGTGTACTGAAGGTTAGACAGGAAACCGGGTACAGGAAGTCGGAGAAAGTGAACTGAATAGCATGGCAGTAGACTGCTACTAATTTCCCCTATGCAACCTGAAGAGTAAAAGGGTCAAGTCCGTCAGAAAGCAATGACTGTAAGTGTAAGCCTTACACTGTAAGGATTAGTAACATGTATTGTGTTTATGTGATGACATTTGGAGATGTTAAACACAATGAGAAAATGCGTTAGCCATACGGCTAGCGTTAGCATACATGCTAGCGTAGCCATATGGCTCTGGCGTTAGCCATACTGCTAGCGTTAGCATACATGCTAGCGTTAGCCATATGGCTCTGGCGTTAGCCATACGGCTAGCGTTAGCTATATTTGCCTTGTTTACGATCCTATGTGTTAATCTGTATGTTACACTTGCATGTATGAGGATCATTAAGTGCCTTTGTAACAAATAAGTCAATAAAGGAGGGGGAGCATGGCTGCTCATTCCCTGGCTCTCAAAAGAGTTTGGCTGGCTGTTTAATCTCTGTTCACACTGAGACAGTACAACAAAAGAGAGAACAGTACACCTAGTGTGTAAGTACATACAAGCAGGTCCCACAGTATGATCACAAATACATAAACTCTGTTAAAAATCAGTTTTTATTAAAAAGTACAGGCTGCATGTGTTCTCAGCCTTGGAGAGAACTTGAACATGTTTTGTGATGTGTCTGAAACCTCCCTTAGTGGTTCATTAATAAACAGATATTTCCAACGTGTGCCTACTTTGTTTCATGTACTGTTGAGTTAATTTCAGTAGCTTTGTGCTATAATGTATTTACAAAGTGTGAATAGGAGGCCACTTTAGAATAGGGAACCTGTTCAGGTCAATTAGAGGTCAAACTACTAGCGTATTGGTTATGAACAAGACTTCACTTTAAAATAGGGAACATGTTCTTAGATATAAATACCTAATTTTGAGTTATTTAGACACAATTAACACTTAAAGTGTCATGTCTTGTTACATAAGAAGATCATATGTGTGTTATTATGGGAGAATGACTATTCTTGTGGTACTACTGCCTTAGGCCCATATTGAGCAGCACATATTAAGGACCAAAACTCATGTACAACAACTTCCTCACTTGCAATAAATCAGCACTAATTAGAGGGTTATTGAGGAAAAACTCTCAACTAATGGCTTATTACTTGTAGAATAAGGTCATGTAGAATAAGGCATTAATAAGTGTTTTATAATGACTAATAAGAGCCAATTACTGCTAATATGAATGTTAATTAACAACTCGTTGATGGAGAATTTGTGTACCTTAATATAAGTGTTACCCAGATTTTCTGCCAGTTTAACCCAATCAACTCCTCTTCCTCTCCTCACTTTACCCTCCTCTTCCTCTCCTTCATGTGTTTTTTATTCCTTCCCGTTTGTTCTGGATGAAAGCAGCCTCCCCCCTCTCCTCCCTCCCACTCTCATTCCAAGCTTCATAACAGGAATCTCCCCTTCCAAACAAATCATATCGACCAAAATTAAAAAAGACTCCCCGGTTAAATTATTGCTTCACAGTTTTTAATAAAAACACTCAAGGATGACGTGTGAAGCTTCGGATCAAAGTTTAAATATTTATAAAACAAGGATCGTATCTTTTAACACTCCTTCAAGTATTTTTCAACAACCCAAACAAAAAGCCCTCGAGAAAACTGTTTAATAAACATTTGTGTCTCGCCCTGACTGTCTCTTCTCTGTCAGAAAATAGAAAGAAAGCTTTTGCGGTTGCTCAAAGTTCAAGGTGTCCGTCTAATCCCAAATACTTTCACCCCAATATAACGTAAAACAGAGGAAAGAAGAAAATCTCCACATTTGAGGATGAAAACAGCATTTTCTCTGACATTTTTGGAAGAAAGATTACTTCAACAATATCAAAAAGCCAGAAACTTTTTACATTTCCGCTGTTTTTTTATACTTCTTTATGTGCAGAATATTAGTTTGACTTCAACTGAATCTGCTATACAGCCAATTCATGTGGAAATAAACCTGTGTATCTGCTGAAAGTGCACTTAAATAGCTTCCTCAAACTATTTTAACAACATGTATAACCGTCGACCCTGACTGTTTCTTTCCCGTCTTTGCTTTATTAAACTGAACCGAGGGAAATCCCTGCAGTTTATCCAGATTTTCTCTCCCGTTTCTTAATCTTTCCGCCCTCCCTCCACCATCAAACATGTTCTCCCCCTCTGTCTGTCCTCCATCATCCGTCACGCCTCCTCCGAACATCTCTGGCTCCGATTCAGCGCCGGAGTCAAGGCCCAACTGGTCCTCCCTCTCCCTGAGCTGTTAGACCATGCTCACCACCCTAATTAACTTACCGTCCTTATCACTTTCTGTGCGTGTGTGTGTGTGTGTGTGTGGGTGTGTGTGTGTGTGTGTGTGTGTGTGTGTATACCGGCCTCTGACACATGCTGGAAATCAAACCAGTAATCAGACAGATGTTAGTTGGTTCAGAGTGATTCCAACACACATTTAAAAACTTAACACAAAAAGTAAGGCAATTTGTGTTTAGTAGATAATTTCTATGTTGTAACAATGCTTTTTGGCAATACATCTTATACCGTTGGAAAGCCTGTTTTCTTACCTTTCCAATGGTATCACATTTGTGAGGAAGAAGCTTTTGTGGGATGAACAGCAGAGCTGAGTATATGGGGTGCGCCCATGAAAAATAGACAGATATCCTCGACCAAACACAAATTGCCTTACTTTTTGTGTTACGTTTATATTCTACTGTTAAAGTATTAGACCCCATTTACACGCATACGAAACGCAAACGAACCGAATACGATCAAAAAAGTCTTCCGTTCACACGAGACCGCTCGGGAGCGCTGGAGACGCTGTAGTACATATGCCGGGCCTGTAAGTGGCGCTGTACTTCCGCCACAAAATACACCAAAAGCAGCGAAGAAGATCCCCGAGCATGGTTGCCATGGTTGCCCTTCTGGTTATTCTCCGCGGTGGATTTAGCAACATGTAGTTCATGTAGTTCTCCATGTCCACTTGTTGCTGATGGTTGTGGCCGAGGAGCTGTAGATGTTGCACTAACTCTGTAGCATGGTCAGTAGCTAGCAGAGGCGGGGCTATGGCTTCATCGTTATCAGGAAAGTATCGTATAGGACGTACACACGGAGCCGTTTGGCCCCCAGAGCGTTCCGTCCGCAGATCTATCCACCTCGGGACCCGTTAGCGGGGTCCGTTTCCGCGGTTCCGTTACGGCCTCGTGTGAACGAACGGGCTATACGAAAGAGAAAAGTAGCGGATACAACCGTTTGCGTTCTCGTGTAAACAGCACCTTAGGAGAAAGTACGTGTTTAAGGGCTGCAACAACTTGTTTTAAAAATATCAATTAATATCTGGATTATGGTGTAAAATACAGAAAATTGTAAACAATCGACATCCCAGTTTTGTAAAGTCCAAGAGATGAAATGTCTTGTTCACTTTAATACAATGTAAAACCGAGAAGAGCAGGAAATCGTCTAAAAACACGATTTAAAGATCTTTTTGAAAGACGATTAACCTCAATTAGAAAAGTGATTATTTCTGTTCATCAACTTGATGCAGCTCTTGTTTCTTTTGATATTTTGAAATGTGCAAAAACATAGATTAAGTCAAACTAAATTGGATAGTTTTTTGTTATGTTTCCTGTGTGTGTGCGCGTGTGTGTGTGTGTGTGTGTGTGTCTCACTTGAAACATACCAGTGTATCTGCTACAGTGTGTCATGATATGAGTGTGTGTTTATAATACTCCTTTTTTATTTTAATGCAAGTTCTCCCGCCTTCAGAGGACCGAGCGTTGTCAGTTTTATTAGTGTCTCTCAGACGAGGAAAAAGCTGTGTGCCCTGCTCCTCATTAGACGCTGATACACACACACAACCTTGGCCTGACAAATGGTAGGAGATCTGTTGTGTGTGTGTGTGTGTGTGTGTGTGTGTGTGTGTGTGTGTGTGTGTGTGTGTGTGTGTGTGTGTGTCAGGGGTTAAGGAAAGGCTTTTCAAGTTGTGGAGTCCAAACTATGCCAATGAAAACAGAGTCGGCGTTGGAGCCAGGCAGCTGTCTAAAAATACAGACGCAGACACAATATGGAGGATGACTGCAGCGAGGGTCCTTCACAGAAAGAAACTCAAACGCCTCTTCGTGCTCGAGTCACTACCATTTAAACAGTTAAACACACCAATGGTGATTAAAGCAATCTTCTCTTTGTCATGTCGGTCTTTATTTGAATCTCTGATGTGTGTGCATCTCCACAACTCCTGCTGCTGCCTAAGATATAGCTTGATCATTGTTAGCTATTCTTTCTTCAGTCCTAGTCACGTCATAAATGTCCCTATTAGTTTCCCTTTATTGTATTTGATCAGCTGTTTTAGTTGACTGCATTTTAGGCTTATTGTTAAAGAAAAACCCCTCACTATTTCAGTAGCGCTTCTGTCAATGAAAGGTGGTTTACTCATTAGGTTTACATGTATTATTTCAGCCAAAATATTGTTTAATTTCCAAGGTTTGTTGTTGAAAGACAGATTTGATTAAACATTTTGTAGTTTTTTTCACTAGATTTATTGTCTTTTTTCATCCAGAATATTGCATGCTAATATGGTCACAGCTAGTGTTTATATAATAAATAATAAAGCCAGTGGCAACTTGTAATTTTTCATTGTTGATGAAGATATTTAGTCTTATTTGATAAAATGAACACTGGTTGCATTGGTTCATATGAACTCAGTTGCCAGTTTCATCAGGTACAGCGAGCTAAAGCTAAGTCTAATACAAGCATTACATCCTCCCTGCACTGCGTGGTTAACACAGTACGATGTTGCAGATACAAGTATTTCCACCATAAGGCCCCTTGGGACTGCGTATACAGAAAATATAATATATAATGAAGTTAAGTGGAAAAATACAGTTTTCCTAATGTTTGAGGATATAAGTGTTCAAATCTTTTAGTAAGCGGACATAGTAGCGTAGGTTAGGGTTAGGGTAATGTTGTGAATCGAGTGGCCCATTGTGGTGGTGGGGTTATGGTATGGGCAGGCGTATGTAATGGACGACGAACACAGGCCACTCGATTCACAACATTACCCTAACCCTACCCCTCACACCAGATACTGCCTGTTTTTCAGACCCCCCCCAATAAAGCAAAACTGCACGTTTCAGAGTGGCCTTTTATGGTGGCCAGCCTAAGGCACACCTGTGCAATAATCATGCTGTCTAATCAGCATCTTGATATGCCACACCTGTGAGGTGGGATGGATTATCTCGGCAAAGGAGAAGTGCTCACTATCACACATCTTTTCATATTTGTGAACAATATTTGAGAGAAATGGTTATTTTGTGTTTATAGAAAATGTTTTAGATCTTGAGTTCATCTCGTGAAAAATGGGAGCAAAAACAAAAGTGTTGCGTTTATATTTTTGTTCAGTGTAGGTTCATATGAACTCAGTTATCAGTTCATCAGGTACAGCGAGCTAAAACTAAGTCTAATACAACTTGCCTGCACTTTGTGGTTAACACAGTATGAAGTTGCAGATAAAGTATTTCCAGCAGAAGGCCCCTTGCGGTTAAGCTAATACAGTAAATATAAATTGAAGGATATCTGAAAAATACAGTTTTCTTAAAGTTCGTGGACAAATATAGGTGTTCAAATCTTTCAGTAAGCGGACATAGTAGCATAGCCATAGGTAGGGCTGCTCAATTAATCACAATTACGATTTGGCTTGCAACGATTATGAAAACAACATAATTGAAATAAAATTATTATTAAAATTATTTGTTGTATTGGTTTTTCAGTTGAATTATACTTAAAGTTCAGGGTAATCATAATTATTTTCTCAATAAATGGATGTTTTCAAAGTAAATGGATAATCGTTTTTAATAATCGTGATATCAATTATTGACCAAAACAATCGTGATTATGATTCTTGCCATAATCGAGCGGCCATAGGTTACATTGCATTTAGCTGACGCTTTTATCCAAAGCGACTTACAATAAGTGCATTCGACCAGGAAGACACAACCTTGAGGAAAACAGAATCGTATAAGAACATCAGGTTTACTACATGTATTGTCTTTTTTAATCTATAATATTGCTTAGTGTTTATATAATGAATAATAAAACCATAAGCCAGTAAAGACTCTTTGTTTAGTCATAATCAGAAACACATTGAATTAGATATTTAGTCTTAGTCTAGCAGATAAAAGTATTTCCAGCAGAAGGCACCTTGTGGCTATGATAACACAGAACATATACATTGCAGGACAGCTGAAAAAGAAAGTTCCTAAAGTTTGAGTATAAGGAATTGACTGTTATTTTGTACATATTGATTGTTGTGCTTTTATTTAGGTCTTAATGTGTGCATATGTATAATGTGTCTTTTGATTGTGTTTATATAGGTATATACACATTTGCATACATATAATTATTTATGGGATTGTGGGAAACGGTATTTCGATCTCTCCGCCTGTACACAAACTGAAAGATTGACTTTGATAACTATAAGTGTTCAAATGTCTGTATAAGCGGACATAGCAGCGTAGCAGTGAGGGTGGACTGTGATGGCTGACTCTCACTCACCGCCCCTTCGAAGACGCAGGTGTAGATGTTGTCGGTGCTGCACTGAGGACAGGTGAAGGTGAAACTCTCGCAGTCTTTGAATCGCTCCTCGTCCGTCAACTGCACCGGAGCTCCCAGCATGCCGTCTGTTTCCTCCTCCCTCTGGAACTGCTGGTGCGCGCGAAACTGACCGGGGTCCAGACCTGGTGTAGAAAAACAGATGGTTCTGGTTTAAAACTCCCTATCGTTTCATCCTGTTGCATTTATATTCAATCTAATATTTAATATTCCATTCCTCACATACTTGTGCATATATAATATCCTGCTTTATGTGTTGTTACTGTACATGTATATTTTCTACTTTTTTTTGTTACTGTATTATTAGTGGAATAAAGTGGTCTTAATATTACAATAATAATGTGTATTGCAATTTGTTCTGGGCCAATAATGCTATTTATAATGACACTATCTTTTTAAACAAATTCCTATATATTTTATTATTCATTTTATTCATAATTTACCCTTTTTTATTTAATGCCATTTAATTTCAATTGAGATGTTTACATTGTTGTTGAATGTTTATTTCTTTAAATTTGTGTTGTGCCATGCCATGTCCTTTTATGCTGCTGAATAGGTGGAATGCTGTTTGATACTGTTGGTCCTCGTAAATGTCGATAGGTAAGTGAATGTAGCCCTGGAAATACGATGTTCTTTATTGTTTTATGTTCATGTGTACTTGCTGCAGGTCTTGAAAATAGATCAATGATCTCAATGGGACCTACCTGGTTAAATAAAGGTTTGAAATGAAATGAAAATCGTAATCTACGATAATTAGAGGAGTTGCTGGGACAGAGCAGACAAAATACTTTGGACATTTTCCATCAGTCAACACTGAAACATCTACTTCGTACCTTTATGAGTCTGTTGTGATATTAGTTGTGACAGCTTTTCTATGTTTGGCTGCCTCAGCTGTCAACGGGCTATAAAACGGGAATTTTGACTAATGCTAACACATACATAAAGAGAGATTAGGACCATCACTCAGAGTAAGCCGTGCCCCACAAATACTTCAGGGCCAGTGTTTATTTTTTAAAAAGGTCTGCAGGTAGGTCGGCACAATGATGACGTAACACTTATTCTATGAAATATGGACGTGACCGCCATCATTTTTAGTTGACCTCCATATCGTTGTGTTAACATCAAGCCCCGAGGAAGTGCGCCGGACTCTGATGAAAATATCCGTTGTGTCCAAACGGCAGTACTACAATTTCCGTATCAGTCCGTGACGTCACCCGGCCCAGAAAGACTTTCCCCCATTGACTAACATTGGGAAAGAGACGTCCGTAAATCAACTAAATAAACTACCCAGTATGAACTCTAGTGTCGCCCTTATTATCTATAATAATAACCCTATTAATCATTCGGTCCTTAAAATAGTAAAATGCACTAAAAGCCGAATCTAGATTTATTTTCTGTCTCCATTCATTCTGCTGAGCAGAGTGTGAGCTCGGGGGCGGGGCTTAAGGGGCGCATGCTCTGTGAGCGCACATACGGGTTCTTCTGCTTGAGCAGCTCTCATAGGAAAGGCCGAGACCCCGCCTCCCACGCTGTATCCAGTTCTTATTATACATCCATGGGTGTTCTTCAGTACAGTTGTTACCAACATTTTACCCAACATGATGCAGGAAAAACAGCAAGGCTTTGTTGACAGAGCGGGAAAACAATTTAATTAACTAAATATTCTTGAGAAATAAAAGCTACTGCCCTTTGAAAGACTCACAGGTATTATATCATTATAACAGTGGAATAACGTGGTCTTAATATGACAATAATAATGTTTATTGCAATTATTTCTGGGTCAATAATGCTATTTATAAAGACATGCCTATATCCGAATTAACCCATTAAAAACATTGAACCTACTACATTTGAATTAAACTCTTTAATCAAACATTTGACTTATAATTGAACACGAGAGAGGGTTGCCTCCTCTCAAAGAATCCATTTACCACTCAAATTATTTGAAGCGAATATTTCACACATTTTTAAACACATTTCTGTAATTTATTTCTCCATTTGAAAAGACACAAGTTTCATAGTCATATTTCAACTAAGTATTTCAATGTATACAATTAAATATAAATAAATGTAGGGGGAAGAACAAAAAGTTTAATACAAGCTATATGTTCACAATTCCAGCATGGCTGAAACAATAAGCGACCTTAAATAATAAAAAGATAAATAATTAAAAATACCTATATAGTAAAAATCCAACATGATTGAGTGGTTTACCGTTTCGATCCTTTACTGCTGTTTCACATATATGTTAATTGTTATTGTACAAACTGCTTGACTTGTAGTCATTCTTCCCAAGTCATAATTGAGTGACATCGGCCCTCCCTCTCAATAAAACGAAAGTCTCCTAAAGTAGAGGAACGTGGCGATGAGCACTTATTTAGATGTTAGTCATAGATCAGCAAAATGACCAAATGACCAAACAAACATGTAGTTTAGAGTAGGGATGGGAATTTTAAAGCAAATGTATGTTTGAATATTCGACCCCCCAAAAAACGGTTAACCGATTAACCGAAATGTACATATCCTATAACATTTTTTTAAAAAGTGGGACCGTAGCAGGATGTGACGCATATTTTAGTTGACCTAATTAAGTTTTGTTTTTTATTTATGTGTCACAGTATCACCTCAAAATACAACATACGAAACATTTTCAACCGTGCAACAAAATATAAATAGTCCTACAAATACTTTATTGTATTTCCTTCTTATTTTTGTCCAAGCTCAAGGGAGCCAGAGCAGAGGGCTTAAAGGGCCGCGGGCTGCCGACCCCTGGGTCAGGGTAACGTAACCCTATCACAACAGAGATCAACAACCTATAACAGGGCCTATAACAGAATGCAGCTATTCAATACTCATTCTTGTTTCAGAATATGAGCATGTCTACTCGGGGGAGAGGCGGAGACGATTCACAATCAGGCCAGCTGTAGAGAAGACCCTCTCAGCTGGAATGTGGGCATAAACATATCCTAATGCATACCTTGTACCAGTAAAGCAATCATCATGGAAGAGTAAACAACTGAGAAAAAAACTCTAACATTTCAGCATTTTTACATGATCTGTGTTTCTTGACATGTACGTAAGAACTGGAATGCGTCAGACCAAGAACGTTTAAGGAAAATATACATATAATAAAAATAGTATTATAGTGTATTGAGTGTATGTACAGTGTATATAATGCAACATCCAGAATGGCACAAATGCTTTATATAGAGTGCTGCTTCGTTATTGTATGCTGTGCGTTAATAATACAAAATAAATACAATATTCAAAGCAAATTGATATTCCGAAAGTTGCATAATTAGCTTTTTGGAAAGTTCTCTTTGTCCCAAATATCTCCTGACTTTAGACACATCAGTTTGATCCTCGTGTTTCTAACTCTATAAAACTAAAGTCGAGGGTATCTCACCGAGCCAGGTGGCGATGAGCACGCCGTCGATGCCCTCGATGGGGTCGCAGATGCGGGACACCACGGGGTGAACCTGCTGGGCGAGGTAGTACTGGACGTCCAGACTGAGACCTTCCTGCTTCTGAAGCTGCTCCAGAGCGTACGCCCTCTGACTGGCCGCCAGCGTGGAGCCGTCCTGAAGGGGGACAGAAGGCTTTACTACAGGGTTTACTCAAAATCCATCTTTGTGTCAGCATGCTGATTTCAATCGCCTGCTAATCCCAAGGACATGGACGGCTGTCTATGGATTCAAACATGTTGATCTTGTCATCTTTTTGAACTAGAAGCAAGACAACCACTTTGTACTTCTTTCAAATGTATCTTGTTTTAATATATTTCCCTCTGCTCCACACACCTTGCAGATGATGTAGGAGACGGTATCTCCGGCTTTGACCCGGTGACCCCCCTGAGAGTTGATCCACAGAGCGACGTGCACGTGAGGGAGGCTCTTCTTATCCGGGTAGTCCTGAGGGTCTTTAGTCAGAGCCTGGAGGGGAAGCACGACGATTATACGAGACGAGAAACAGAATAAACTCAATTTAAATGCAGCCAACATCTACCAGAGCTACAACATGTTTCACTCTTATTGTACATGGGAGTTGTAAGATCCATAATCGATACACACTACACACGGTTTCCACACATTCATGTAAATATATCTAACATGTATATATGTTCATTTTAATTCATCATCTCTTATTTCATAGTTTTTTTATCATTTTAATTGTTATCTTTAATTGTATTTATCAGTGCTGTGTCTTCTTGCAGTTATCACCGGCCCCGTGTATCTCCTAATCGATATAACCGGCCTGCTCTCGTCTATCCCACATGCTCCACTGACATCCAACAGCTAGTTTCAGGCGGCCTGTGGAACTGCCAGTCAGCTGTTCCTAAGGCTGACTTCATCTCTGGCTCCGCTTCCCTGCAGTCTCTGGATTTCCTTGCTCTCACTGAGACCTGGATTACTCCATCCAACACATCCACCCCAGCAGCTCTCTCCACAGCATATTCCTTCTCCCATACACCCAGACCCACTGGCAGAGGAGGGGGCACTGGTCTCCTGCTCTCTCCCAAATGGAGCTTTTCCCTCTTCGAGCTACCTAACTTCACTCCTTCCACCTTTGAATTCCATGCCGTCACAGTAACCCATCCTATACAATGAACCATTGTTGTTCTCTACCGTCCACCAGGCGCCTTGGGGGACTTCTTGGAGGAATTGGATAATCTCCTCTCACACATCCCTGAATCTGGCCCTCCCGCTGTACTTCTCGGAGACTTCAACCTCCAGACAGGGAAGACATCTGAACTAACATCTCTGTTAACTGCCTTTGCTTTCTCACTGTCTCCGTCCCCACCAACTCATGAAGCTGGAAATGTCCTTGATCTCATATTCTCAAGGAACTGCACTACTACTAACCTCTCTGTAAACCCGCTCCACACCTCCGATCACTTCTTCATTTCATTCTCTCTACCCCTTTCCAAACATAACAAACTAATCTCTTCTCATTCTGCACCTGTCCGCCGTAACCTCGGTTCCCTCTCCCCCTCTACCCTTGCCTCCTCGGTGCTCTCAGCCCTCCCTTTCTCGGACTTGTTCCAACTCCTGCCTCCAAACTCTGCTGCAGAAACTCTCCTCTCTACTCTCTCATCCTCTCTGGACTCTCTGTCCTCTCACATCTCGGCAGGCTCGTCAGTCCCCTCCTGCTCCCTGGCTAAATGACGCACTGCGTGCCAAAAGAACCATCCTTCGGGCAGCAGAGCGGAAACAGTGGAAATCCAAACACCATGACGACCTCCTAACCTATCAGGCTCTCCTCTTTCTCTGCTTCGATCTCTCAGGCAAAAAGCACTTTCTTTCAAGATAAGATCAAATCTTCTTATTCCAATCCCAAAAAACTATTTTCCATCTTCTCCTCCCTCCTGGACCCTCCCAAAGCCCCTTCCCCCTCCTCCCTTCTGTCAAGCGACTTTGTTAACCACTTTGAAAAAAAGGTTGATGATATTCGCTCTTGTTTTTCTGACTCACCTCTACTCACCGCCGGATCACCAGACCCTCCTTCCACCCACACACTGACCTCCTTCTCCCCTCTCTCCAAGTGAGGTTCTTACCCTCATTACCTCTGCCCGCCCTACCACCTGTCCTCTGGACCCTATCCCCTCAAACCTCCTTCAGACTATCGCTCCTGATATTCTACCGTTTCTCTCCCATTTCATCAACACTTCTCTAACTTCTGGTCACTTTCCAAACAGTCTCAAGGAGGCAAGAGTAAACCCTCTCCTGAAGAAACCCACTCTCAACCCGTCTGATGTTATAAACTACAGGCCTGTCTCTCTCCTCCCGTTCCTGTCTAAAACACTTGAACGCGCAGTCTTTAAACAACTCTCCTGTTATCTCCATCAGAACAACCTTCTGGATCCGCACCAGTCTGGTTTCAAGGCAGGTCACTCAACAGCTCACCTCCTTGCTGTCACTGAGGAACTGAGGAACGGCCAAAGCAGCCTCCCTCTTCTCTGTCATCATCCTTTTGGACCTGTCTGCTGCATTCGACACGGTGAACCATCAGATCCTCCTTCACTCTCCAAGAACTTGGAGTTTCAGGCTCTGCACTTTCCCTCCTCCCCTCATACCTCAAAGACCGCACATACAGGGTAACCTGGAGAGGGTCCGAGTCCGACCCTTGTCAATTAACTACAGGGGTCCCTCAGGGCTCTGTTCTTGGTCCCCTCCTCTTCTCCTTGTACACAAACTCGCTCGGATCAGTCATTAGCCCGCATGGTTTTTCATACCACTGCTACGCTGACGACACCCAACTAATTCTGTCCTTTCCCCGCTCAGAGACCCAGGTCGTCGCACGCATCTCTGCTCGTCTAGCTGACATCTCTCAGTGGATGTCTGCTCATCACCTCAAGCTCAACCTTGACAAAACTGAACTGCTTTTCCTTCCGGGAAAAGATTGTCCCACTCTTGACCTGACCATCAACATCGGCACCTCTGTTGTTTCCCCGACCCAGACTGTAAGGACTCTGGGTGTGACCCTAGATAACAACCTGTCCTTCACTGCAAACATCGCTGCTACAACCCGCTGCTGCAGATACACGCTTTACAGCATCAGGAGGATGCGTCCCCAGCTGACCCAGAAAGCCACGCAGGTTCTGGCCCAGGCTCTCGTCATCTCACGCCTAGACTACTGCAACTCCCTCCTGGCTGGTCTACCTGCATGTGCCATCCGACCTCTGCAGCTCATCCAGAATGCAGCGGCTCGTCTGGTCTTCAACCTTCCTAAGTGTTCCCACACCACGCCGCTCCTCCGCTCCCTCCACTGGCTTCCGGTAACTGCTAGAATCCACTTCAAGACACTGGTACTTGCGTACCATGCTGCGAATGGATCTGGCCCTTCCTACATCCAGGACATGGTTAAACCGTACACCCCAGCACGTGCACTCCGCTCTGCATCAGCCACACGACTCGCTGCACCCTCGCTGCGAGGGGGACCCAAGTTCCCATCAGCAGAAACACGTGGGTTTGCTATCCTGGCTCCAAGATGGTGGAATGAGCTCCCATTGACATCAGGACAGCAGAAAGCTTAAACACCTTCCGGCTCAGACTGAAAACTCATCTCTTTCGACTCCACTTCGAGCGATAGAATTATTAACAAAGCACTTATATACTAATAAAGGACTGGCTCCTCTAAAGCCAGTTGAGTAGCACTTGAAATACTTGGCTCTATGAAACCTGATGTACTTATGATTCTGTTTTCTTCAAGTTTGTATCTTGTTGGTCGAACGCACTTATTGTAAGTCGCTTTGGATAAAAGCGTCAGCTAAATGCAATGTAATGTAATGCTGTCCTGTTTTTCATTCTTACCCTGTTGCTGCTTGAACTACTGAATTTCCCCACGGGGATTAACCTGTTGAGCCCCGAGCCTGTTTTTCAGGCTCGAAAATGACATTCCCAGAACAAATGACCATATCTTCTAAAAGGGGTACATTAATAATCCTTTTTCTCAAAGTAATGATAAACCTGTGAGTTGAATGTATTAAAGTCAGAATCAATATAGATGTTTTTTATTTTAAAGTAAAATCAGATTGAACATGGTAAAAAAAATGTAAATGATAGTGTCCGTCCTAAAAAAAAACATTACTTATAGTTACAACCACCCTTGAATGATGGGATGGTAGACTAAAGGCTTTAGGAATCCAAACTATAATATATAATAAGTACCCTGTATGCAAAACAAGTGATATTTGACCTTTTTAGAGAGGTTTAGAAAAAAGGACCCACTTCTGGGTTCATTTTCCATATCTCTGGCCCCCCTCGGTCGATTTTGATGATTGACATCTCTTTTTGACCGTTAGAGCCAATAGAATCGAGGGGAGGTTACTAAAATCCATCTAAACATTACCCATTGGTGAATGAGTGATGCGTAGCCAGAAGTGCATGTGTGACCATTGAAGAGGGTTTCATCCCATTCTATTCTCTAAGTTCCAATTAACCAATATCATTAAATAAACCCACACAAATGTTAGTGGCAGAAAACTAGGCTCTGTACTGGAAGGTGGCTTTGAAAGCGGTGAAAATATTCGTGCAATTAATATTCGTTTTTTCAATTTAGTCGTCTAAATCAAGTCTTCCTGCTACCTCGGTCCTCAGAACCTCATAGAACCCCACCCATTGGACGATCTGAACTATCCCTTTAAATACTTTTCTATCAAGGTGTGGAAATGTAGAAGCTTATAGCCGTGTCTTCACCTTGTTTATCTCGTACTGGTTGAGTGGAACGCTTCCAGCTGCTACTTTCTCTCCCAGCTCCACCAAGTGTTTCTGGATGTTCTCCACAATCACGTCACGACTCTGGTCCGACAGGATTTGACCAATCACGTAGCTGCAAGAACAACAGAGGAGAGGAACACATTTTAAGAAGAGATAAGATGGAACTTTATTTATCCTCTTGGGGAAATGCAGGCGTTAACAGCAGCAACACGGTCCGAGTGAAAAACAGGATTCACGCTTTAAACATAAAATAGAAAACAAAGATAAAATCATAATACAGCAAAACGATAAAGTAACTATTGAAACAAGATATCACAGTAAAAAGTTGTGTATTTGTATGAACATGTTAAATATATTTACATAAGTGTGCAGGTGTTTTATATTTGATATTGTTGCATCGACTCAGTTGTCTTGTGTCTTACCTGTCCGAGAGAAACCATTATTTATTTTATTTGCATTATCATACCTTTGACCTCCTGGCTACTATTTGTGTTTAATGCATAACAAGTGATTTGTAAAGATCCATGATAAGTCAAAACCCCGTCTCTCACGTACTTTCCACACTCCTTGGCGAGGTCACACCAGTCTCTGCGGACGATATCCAGTCCTTTGAGTTCCTGTTTCACGCTGTATCGTCCCTCGCCGTGGTTCTCCACCACCAGGGCGGCGTATTTCTTCTTCTTCAGCAGCAAAAGAGACTTGAACACGCCGTCAATGTCGATCTCCAGAAGTTTGTAGAGCTTGTTTACCTCGGCTTTCACCTGGATGTAACAAACACACATCTGCGTTCAGGGAAAACGTCCAAACTTAAAGAAAGGAAATACTAAATTCTCTTCTTACCTTATTTCCCAGTTTGTAGACTTCCTCCAGAGACTTGCTGTTGGTGTTGATCATGATGGAGTCAGTATCTCCGTAGATGACCTCAAGATTCATCTGAGTCACATCAAATAACGAAAGAAAATATATCAGTTTCACATCAAGGCTGGACAATTAAAAAAAAAAATATGAGGAATAAGTGGAAGTACTTTCTCTATATGTACTTCCACATATACCATACACATATATATAGTTGCACTGTATTAAATCAATGACATACATTGAGTTTATTTCAGTTTTTTCCATGACTAGATGTGTAATATATTAACTTAATAACCCACCTTCTGAACCAGGTCCTTGGTGTGCATCAGAATCTGAAAGGGAAACACACAACATCATGAGTACAGATAGTAACAACAGCACAGTAAGCAAAGAAGAAAAAAACTATTATTAAATATGAAGTTCCTAGGTTATATTTTCTGTGTGTGTGTGTGTGTGTGTGTGTGTGTGTGTGTGTGTGTGTGGAATTGTAGCAGAGCAGGTGACTTGCTTTTTAAATGGGGGATAATTGGCTAAGAGGGCAATTATGAGAGCGTGCTGTGACAGGCGTCTTTTCAACCCCCACACACACCCCAGCCGGGCAACACACACACACTCTCACACACAGAAACACACCTTAATGACTTAATGGCCTTTATCACCAGCAGAGTGAGTGACGGACAAATAGGAGAATTCTGTTAACGAAGTATGTCCACTCTGAGTGTGTGTGTGTGTGTGTGTGTGTGTGTGTGTGTGTGTGTGTGTGTGTGTGTGTGTGTGTGTGTGTGTGTGTGTGTGTGTGTGTGTGTGTGTGTGTGTGTGTGTGTGTGTGTGAGATCTGAGCAGCAGAGGGATCCCAACAGGTGGGGGTCCATAAGAGAGGGAGGGGGGGGCCTCCGGGTGGCTAATCTGGGGGGTCGGAGGGACAGAACGCAGTGTGACCTGTCACCAGCAATCTGCTCCTCAATCAACCGCAGACACATATACACACACTCACGTCCTGTACTCGGTGTGGGGACAAGGACGTGGCTATTTCAGAGTGTGAGGAACGAGAGGGAGGGGGGTTAAACCAAGAGGGGGGGAGGGGGTACACTCCCTGAAACCAGAGTGGGACTTAAGCATGCTTTATGGGCTGCTACATACCGCTGTACGGCAGGGGGGGGGGGGGGGGGGAGGAGGGAGTCGTTCACAGCCTCCTCCATTAGGGACTGCAGTCAAGGTCAAGGTCTCACCACACACACACACACACACACACACACACACACACACACACACACACACCCACACACACACACACACACACACACACACTCTAAATGGTGCTGCTAAGCTTTAATGACTCGCCTGTCTCCTGATAGTTTACAAATGAAATCTAAAAGGGACGAGTTCAGATTTAGTCGCAGGTGGAGACATCGACTGAGGTAAAGTTAACATTTTGAGACATTTCAACGAGTATCAATTCATGTCTGATTAGGACGAAAATATTGATATGCTCCTGAACAAAAGGATTCCATCGGTCACGTAAATTAGAGCCTCTTGAGTTAATTGAGCCCATTAACTATTTTAGGCCTAATTTGAAAATGTGTGATTTCAATGCTTGAGCTGGCGTTTCAAAAGAACTGCTGTAACTCGTTTAGCTTCTGTACCGTGTCCCCTAAACGTGTGACAAAGTGGAAATGAGACTTTCGGCCATGATAAAGCAGAACAAGGAGAGGCTGGAATGATCAGAGAATAGACGGAGAGAGAGAGAGAGAGAGAGAGAGAGAGAGAGAGAGAGAGAGAGAGAGAGAGAGGGAGAGGGAGAGGGAGAGAGAGGGAGACGCAGAGGGGTTGGTGTTATGGGGCGAGCGAGGTGTGAATGCGTTGATGTAATTGATGTGCGGACTCATTTAGAAGGTTTTCCATACGTCGTCAGTCCCGGCAGGAATGAGCCGTGTGAAAGACAAGTCGTTTGACCATGATGCGAGTTGTGACAAACTGACGGTGTGTGTGTCATCTTCAGACACATACCAACACACACATACTATAGGAAGGAACCAATGCACACACACAGCCCCGGGTTCTCGTGCGCGTGTGTGTGTGTGTGTGTGTGTGTGTGTGTGTGTGTGTGTGTGTGTGTGTGTTGTGTGTGTGTGGTGTGTGTGTGTGTGTGTGTGTGTGTGTGTTGTGTGTGTGGTGTGTGTTGTGTGTGTGTGTGTGTGTGTGTGTGTGTGGGCACCGTGCATGCCTCTCGTACTGAAGCCAACAACTGCACAAGCTTCACTCGAATGGCTCAACCGGACGCCGTGTCCTTCAGAAATACAACTCCATCATATCAACAAGATTATCAAACAGCGGAACACACAATCACTACGTTGACAGAAAACGTATTTTTAGCCATTTTATTGTTAATTTTACCATTTTTTTTTTGCATAACTTCCCTCACTTAAGCTCGACAGAAGCTTGTTTGATATCAAATCATTTCATCTTTGGGTTTCCAAGAGTTTGTCGCATTAATAAGGAGTTTTGAAAAGCTCTGGAAACTGATGCCGGTGGTTTCTCACTATTTGCTGACATGTAACCCTAATGAATGAAAATATTTAAGTTCCTGATATCGTTAAGAAGTCGATTTTCAATCCTTTGGCATCCACAACAAGTCAAAGTAAGTCACTTCTTTGTCCTATTTCTTTTAACAATACTTAACATTTAACAAAAACATCAATAACTAAATCAAAGCCTCGGTGAAGTGTCCATGTTTCTTCTCAGCTCCTCTGTTCATACAGATGACTGGACACCAGTTGAGCAGCTCACTGACGAGCGCTGTGAAGGACCGAAGCAGGACTATTGTCTTCACCTCATTTTCAAACACTCGTTATCGCTCAGCCAACCTTAACTTTCAAGGTGAGAGCTGAGGTGTCAAGTCACATTATTTTAGCTGCAAAAGGTCAAGGCGGGTCAGAGGTCAAATTAGATGGCATGCCTCTTCCTCTGCACACTTAGCACAGCGCTATGTACTACCGCTCCTCGCATCTCTTAGACAGAAATGAACGTACGAACCCAAATCTCGTGAAAAACACATTTTACTCATGCTTGCTTATATTAATTGACAAATCTATAAGTCAATACAATACTTGCGCAACATTTTGATAATTGATTAATCAGTTAAAGGTGGGGTAGGTACGTTTGAGAAACCGGCTCGAGATACACTTTTTGTTATATTCCATGGAATGCTCTGAACATCCGATAGCAATGAATATCTGAAGTGCTTTGACAAAAAATCTATAAAAAAATGTCATCTGTGGAAGCCGTGGCGCTGTAGAAAGCTCGACCAATCATCTGAGCCGGCTAAAGTAACTGGATGGCCTACCTGCCTGTCAGCCTTCCATCTGGGCACACACTTATCTCGTGCCCTCATTGGTCATGTGCGCGGTCGTGTGTGTTGGAGGCGGGGCTCTGGGAGGAAGTGGCAGATTTATTCCGGCTGTGTATTCTAGCGCACTGAGCTGGTTTCTCCAAAATTACCTACCCCACCTTTAAGTAATTTTTAATGCAAAAATGGCAAAGAAAACTGTGAAGCTGACCGTTGAGCGGCCCGACCAAGCAAGGAGGCAGAGCGTCCCAAATACAACCCGGTGTGGGCATTACTCGCGGGCACAGGACACAGCCTCAATCTCGCTGGTCACGTGAGCACAGTCACCAGGATCTCACACACCAAACGAAACAGGAAACACAGAGTCTAAATACCCACAGACTAGGTTGAGGAGACAACACAGGGCACCAGCTGCACACAATCAACGGCAACAGACATGGGGGAAGGGAACACTTTTCAAAATAAAACATGTGCAATATACAAGCCCGAAGCCGTCAGTCCACAGTGACGAAGCCATCTTCGTCACAAAAACATTTGGAGACTTCCTGCTCTTCCACCTCCTCGCTAAAAGAAGATATTTATTTTGGACGTGTAATTAAAGTTTTGTTGTTTATTGTTATCAGACAATGATACTACAGATTATTCAATTATTATTTAAATATTTCGTTTTGTTATTGCATTAATTTGTATAGTACTGTATCATGTCTGTATCATCTTTTGTTTCATTTGTATTTTCTTTGGTTTTACACGCTCGAAAAAAATAAATAAACTAAACTAAAAGACTGGAAGTTGAGGATGAATATTTGTTGCTAGTTTCTGATATTTTATCAAGCAAAACAGTAAGAAGATAACTGCTGGATTCAGAAAAAATGAAAACACGTCGTTGAAATAGTCGTATGACCAACTTCAGATTCAAAATGATAATATTTGCAGTCCTACTAATTAACATTAACATTAAAATCCTCTTTAGATAAACCTGACAACGCCTGGAGGTTAAGAGTTTAGGATGAATATTTTTATCGAGTTTCTGATATTTTATAAAGCAAACAAGAAAAGACTTGCTGGATTCAGAAAAAAGGAAAACACGTCAACACAACATTGAAATAGTCGTATAAGCATCTTCAGACTCTCTAAGCCAGGGGTGTCAAACTCAATTTCATCACGGGCCACATTAGCATTATGGTTGCACTCAAAGGGCCGGTTGTAACTATATAAATATACATATAATTAATTATACAAAATAATGTATTGTATTACATTATTGCCTCTGAATTGGATTATTATCGGATAGGGTAATACCTTAGTAATTAACTACGTCTGAAAGCAGAAGTCCAGGGCAAATAATTCTCTCTTCAGTGCGCATGTCACCGTGCACGATGCATTGTGGGACATGCCGTCTGTAAAGTGGCATGTAACCGTATAATAACGTATTATATTCTTTGGAAGCTCTTGCGGGCCACATCAAATGAAGTGGCGGGCCGGATTTGGCCCCCGGGCCTTGAGTTTGACACCCCTGCTCTAAGCTATATGAAAATAATAATAAGATTTGCAGTCTTACTAATTAAGACCCATTCAAATCCTCTTTCGATAAACCTGCATGCCGCAGCTTCATCGCTCTGCAGAAACAGTCTGGACAGAGCTCCCGCTGAGTGCAGAGTTCTGCAGTACTTCAACACTCACAGCTCACAGGTGACATTTTCACTTTGTCCTCCCCATTTTTTTAAAAACATAATTTACCCAACAGTCTGCCGTGAGACTCCGGGGCGTCTGACCCTGCCAGTGCTGCTAAAAGATGTGGTTAAGTGGTGCGACCGTACTTTGCAACACTCAAAGCTGCCAGGAAGTGAACGAGGGAGACAACTACAGGAGCACAGGTCCAAAAGAAATGACAAACCCCCGACTTCTGCAGCTGGACGAAGCCGACCGCTGGGTTTCTGAGTCGAAAAAGTGTCATACAATGGAGGTTTAACACAAATACAACTACACTTTGAAATCGCCGATTGTAGAATCTGCACTTCACGGTTTCTGGCTCCACTTCTCACAGCTTGAAGTCCAATTTAATGCAGTGCTTTTAACAATGCCTCATGTCTTTGCATTTCACTCCAGAGTCAAAAGGGGCTATTGTCATTCGCACAATAGCTAATAGTTGTTAGCAATTAAAAGCTTCAATTAAAAGTCCCAGGCTCTTCCAACGGCGCAACATACATTGTACTAAAGTCATTAAATAGTGACACAATGCTGCAGGTATTAAAAGCAGGAATAAGTATGAGCATGTTAAATAGAACAGGAGGTACAATTAAATACTGTACAGGGAATAACATACTAATTATTGTTATAATATATACATTTGTGAACTGCAAGAGCTTCGGATTTTAACCCATTACATTAGCTGTCATGCTAATTTGGGATTCAAAGCATAGAATAAAACATGTTTTGTTTTACTTATAATACCTGGAAAAGAATGTGATGGTAATTTGAGCAAAGTACATATGGTGTGGACAAAGCAAATCAATAATAAAGTTAAAAAAAAAAAGGAAAAGTGACAGATAACTCAATAACCCTTTTAATACCTCACTGTTGAATCTGCTCCCCATGGACAGCTTCGCCTGAAGGCAGTGCTTTAACTCACTCGTGTCACGTCTTTGCATGTCGCACACATTACCGCGTGATCCCGCACGAAGCCGTGCTAATTGATGAGAGGTTCAGCCTCGCTGGGATATCTGGCTTTTCCTCAGCTGTTGTTCAGCGATCTGCCGGCCTTATTTACGAGGCATTTAGATGTCATGTATTCCTCCTCGACACAATATCTCATGTGTTCCGTCAGGCGGTAACTTTAAATAACAATACGAGTCCTGTTTGACCTGCACTGGACGGGTGACGAATGAGTTATAGATTGAAAGGGAAGCAATAAAAGATAATACAGAGATGCACGATAAAGCTAATACCCCTTCACACACACATACCACCGCCCCCCCTTGCCCCCCTGCCCCCCCCGACGAGCAGATCAGAGGCAGCATTTTAAACCTCAGAGCGGCTGAGGGCCCTTGTAAAGAGAGCCAGTGACGATTGTTTTGAAAAGCTGAAATAGCACCTGTGGAGGAACACACCACTGTCAGAGCAGGGGCAAGGGGGGGCACACACACACACACACACACACACACACACACACACACACACACACACACACACACACACACACACACACACACCACACACACACACACACACACACCACACACACACACACACACACACACACACACACACAACACACACACACACACACACACACACACACACACACACACACACACACACACACACACACACACACACACACACACACACACAACACACACACACACACACACACACAACACACACACACACCACACACCACACACACACACACACACACACACACACAGCATAAAATAATCCTCACTGCTCCAAACACAGACATGATTTCTCTCACACACACTCTTATACACACACACACACCTTTTCCTGCTCCAAACACAGACATGATTTCTCTCACACACACTCTTATACACACACACACACCTTTTCCACTAATGCAATTTCACACGAAAGATGCATAAAAGATTTGTATATCTCTTCAGAAGTGTTTTGTCACTCGAACACGAACACACACACACACACACACACGATTATCGGGGCCGATATTCCGCATTGCACCGATTATCGGTATCGGCCTTTTTTTTATCAAATTGCCGATATAACTTTGGCTCTGATGCGGCCGTTTCTCTGGCTGCAGTCACCACTCTCTGTACACGAGCAATGTCCCGCCCACAGCGCTATCTGATAGGCTATTACTGAAGACTTTCCGGGCGGGAGCCAGAGAAGCGGGACCTTCTCAGATTACAGGCAGGTGCGAAAGAACGCAGACACAGACTGAAGCAAGCAGCAGCGCTGAGCGGCAGAGCCATACATGTGTTAAACCGAAGTTCAACAAACATCCCAATCCCCTCAGCTGAAGTTTCAAAAACACCACGATCTTATGATCCAGTTCTATCAGTTTCCCAGTTACACGGGGACGCGGGAAGTCAGTCAGAGTTGGGGTGCGTGCAGCGTCTCGCAGCGGAGTACTGTGGTGCGGGGGGGGGGGGGGCTGCGAGTGGAGCCTCGTCGTTGTTCAGGTTGATCTGTGAAGCTCATTAGCTAGCTAACATGTATTTAGCAAATGTTTAGCAACATATTGGAAGTGAGGCTACTAGACTAACGTTAGGTCTACTGTAATAGCCTCACTTTTAATACTTTGCAGAACATTAGCTAGCACTAGTGTATTGCAGTGGCTAGCAGCTTATTGGGATGTTATGCTGGATAAACGGATATAATAAATTAGGCATTATTGTTAGTAAAGCATGTCAGCCTGCAGCCCCACTTCGTGTCTCTCTCTAACTCATAGCAGATGGCTGCACTAAAGAAAAGGGCACAGAGAGGAAACCAGTTGTAAGATGTTTAAAAGTTCATTAAACATAATTTATGCTTAAATGCATTTCAAAGAAGTTGTGTTGAGTTTGTGTTATTCTACATTTTGACACCAACATTTTACTGCAAATGTATATCGGTTCCAAATATCGGTTTCCTTGATTACTAATAATCGGTATCAGCCTTGAAAAAGTCATATCGGTCGATCCCTAACACACACGCACACACACACGCACACACACACACACACCCACCCACCCACACCTGTCCTGGCAGATGCCTTTGCCGTGGACTCATGTCTGCTACTGGGAGGGTCAATCCGCCGCAAAGCCTCGTCTGATTTAAAACACCCGGCTGAGATCACACACGCCGGCGCTCATTGGGAATAACTCGACAATGACAGCGGTGCCTCTGCCGCCGGGAGATAAAAAATGTGGCACTTTAAGGTCCTGATGAGTCACTCTGTCCGCAGGCAAAGGACTCACCCGCCGATGGGTTCTTAAATGTCGCCCGGGGAAATAAATAACGCATGTGTAGATAGTGAAAAAGGGATGGTGATTAAAATGTGATATTTGAGATGGCAGGCAGGAGAAGAAGAAATGACCTTTGTCATCAGCTACAATTTCATTCACTGCGTCGGGCTGATTTCTATGAATATATTTTTATCTGAACTTTAAAGTGGTTTTAATGAATTGAAACTTTATAGAACACAATCCACAGACACGACCTGCTCAGCACCAAACACACGGATGTATCTGGGGAACATAGTGCGAGATTTGAAGCTATAGAGCAGGGGTGTCAAACTCAAGGCCCGGGGGCCAAATCCGGCCCGCGACTTCATTTCATGCGGCCCCTCAAGAGATTGCAAAGAATATAATATGTTTATTATACGGTTACAAGCCGATTTACAGAAGCTCGTTGCCCATAAACTACATTTCCCACAATGCATCTCACATTTGACTTTTTTCTCAGAATTTGACTTTTTTTTTTTAAATCATTTTGTAACATTCTCACTGAAGAGACTTGCAATGATTTGCCCTAGACTTCTGCTTTCAGACGTAGTTAATTATGAAGTTATTACCCTATCCGATAATAATCCAATGCAGAGGCAATAATGTAATACAATACATTATTTTATATTAAATATTTATATATGTATTTTGATGCAGTCTTAAAGTTACAACCGGCCCTTTGAGTGCAACCATAATGCTGATGTGGCCCGAGAAGAAATTGAGTTTGACACCCCTGATATAGAGGCTTTTTAAAAATGGTACATGTTCCCTTCAAAATAAGACTAATAAAAGTGTTTCCCCTTCTCATAAGTAAACCTACAAATATATATTTCAGGTTAAAATGTGCACGTATATGCCACAAAGCAGCTGGAGTTACATTCAAGCATTTGTTTGAGGTGTGTGTTGACAATAACTGATATTTAATTAATGACATATTTTAATAATAAACATATGCTTTTATTGTGAAAGTAATCGAGTGTCCCTAGATCTGGTACTTATCAGCAAATGCATAATTACTTTATCACAAAAAAGCGGCGAAACACAATGAAATGAACTAATGGATTACTATATTAAAATAATCTACAGTCTGAGTTAATACTTGTGGCCACGATGATTGCGCAGTAAAAGATATCGTGCCCTAATATCGTTTCAGATGTTGGTTTGATTGATCAATATAATAAATGTCTTTTTTATCAATACATGTAAAGGTTTTATTTTAACTACACGTCTCACCTTCTTGTGAAGTCAGCTAAACCCACACACTAATTGTCGTCTCATTAACAACCACCAGCGCCCGTGATAAAGTCGCCATGTGTCAGGCGTAACGAGTTCTAATCCCCGACATTATCCCGGTCTCGCATGGCCTCATTAGAGCACGTTACCGAAGTCGCTGTTTAGATTCCGAACCCTCCGACTGTCCTGCCAAAATAGCAGCGCTGCTCCCATGTGACTATTTGTTAAGTCCTCTCCTATCGGGCGCAGAGCCGGCGCGGCGGACGGCGTGGAAACATCCCCACACACACATATTACAGCTTATGTGGTCTTAAATCTAATTCGGGGAAATGTCAAAATGACCTTTGTGGTTGCGAGACGGCAGCGGCGACCGAATGAAAGCAATGGGGACATCGGTGTTTACTCAAACACACGAGACGCGATCTGGTATTTCTAAATTCGGGGGGAAATGATTTGTTACGGGACACGAGGAATGACACGGAATCCGCACGACGGACGCCGCCGGGCAACAATATTTACTTAGCGTTCATTACACACACACACACACACACACAAGTGCACATGGATGTTTAACCCAAAGCTAACGTTGACCTCTCCACACCCCCGGCTCCGTTACCCATTCCTCACTCTGCATGCCATCCCATAATGTGAACTACGAGCTCCTGTCAGGCTGTTTTTAAACACAAGGACAGAGACTCAATTACAGCAGAAAGGCTCTCAGGAGTCGTCCTCCGACACACACACACACACACACACACACACACACACACACACACACACACACACACACACACACACACACACACACACACACACACACACACACACACACACACACACACACACACACACACCACACACACACACACACACACACACACACACACACACACACACACACACACACACACACACACACACACACACACACACACACACACACACACACACACACACACACACACACACACACACACACACACACACACACACACACACACACACACACACACACACACACACACACACACCTGCTAACGGTTGTCAGATTTGCTAGCAAAAGGGCGAAGGTCAAACCAATCTGCGTGCCACAACAATCAACGGCTTCGAGCGGCCTCGGTTGTTAACATCACTCGATTAGGAGGACTTACACACACCGACACACTTTGTGTTCGGAGAGGCTGCTCAAAAAACTAGGAAAAAGAGCTTCTGTGTCCGAGCGTAGGTTCTGTTCCCTTTGGACAGGCGAACAACTGGCTTTCTTTTGACGGGAAATCAGCTTTATTCCCGGGAGAAACGGCTCCAGGTCGGATTTGCCGTGACGGACATGTGACAGAATCAGAAATGCATGTGTCCCAAAGCAGGGACGCCGCAGCAGAGGCAGGCTGCAGACAGAAGGGAAAGTAAAAAGACTAGACGTACAAGGACACATATTATAAGTTATTAACATCGACAGGAAAAGTTATTTGACGATGCCGAGTGATTCAAACTCGTCAGAAAACTCGTCAAATTGCCTTCCAAACAATCACCACTTCTCATTCGAGAGACTGAACGAACAACGGATATAAAAACGAAGGAAACAGACTTGTGTCAAAGCAATGGGAAATGACTTTATCGCCTATTGTGGCAGGTTTCCCGATGTTAAAAACCCTCTTTTGTGCACTGAGAAGTATGGTATAATATTCTTTTTTAAAAAGGTATAATATTCAACGACCCTAAAGACAGATTAATAACACTCGTACAGCTTGTCGTGGCGCCCTTGACTGTTAACAGACACTCCTCTATTTGCAACGTTAACACCGGCATCAGAAATGAACACCCGACGAGCCGGATGCTGGAAATGTCTCCCTGCAACTGATCTGAGATCTCCCCGAAGCGTCAGCAGAAAGTCGTCCTTTTCTCTACGTTCGATTCTCTCGCGGACAATAAAAGTCTCTGGTATGACGGATGCATTTATCGGCCTGTCATAACCGCGAGTCGTCTTCAGATATCTCCGCTCCCAACTGTTCTCTGGCGAACTTACAAAAGGACCCGAAATAACGCGCAGGGGTTGAGGGGGACATCAATCTGCGGCGGTGTAATCCTAAACCTTCACCTTCCTCTTAATACCCGTCAGCCCCCCTTTAATACCCTCGCATACCAGGACAGGAGGGCCACAACAAATGGCCCCCGACAAAGGGCAGAGTTCGGCCAGTAGCAGATGTACACACACACACACACACACAAGAATCAAGAGAGGTTTCCTATATCTATTTTAACTTCTTCAAAACATCTATTAAATCAATTAGAATATATATCAGGAAACTTTTCATCCTCAAAAATAAGTTTGTATATCTGTTAGTTTTCAAATTAGCCTGTAATGTCTGTCAGTTCGGCCAGTAGCGCGCGCACACACACACACACACACACACACACACACACACACACACACACACACACACACACACACACACACACACACACACACACACACACACACACACACACACACACACACACACACACACACACACACACACACACACACACACACACACACACACACACACACACACACACACACACACACACACACACACACACACACACACACACACACACACCAGGAGCTGAGAGGGGGGTTTCCGATATCGATTTAAACTACTACAAAACATCTATTAAATAAAATATATGTGAGGAAGGTTTTTATTTGACTATAAGATTGTATATCTCTTAGTTTTCAAATGTGCCTATTTAATGTGTGTCAGTTCGGCCAGTAGCACACACACACACACACACGGAGCTGAGAGGGGGGTTCCCCTTCCTAACGTGTCTGATCAGAGAGCACCGTGGCCCCCGGCAGACACCAGAGGGGATTAAGCCTCAATTTAAACCGAGAGTGAGAGAAAGATGAGAGCTAAGCCAATCAATAAAAACAGAACACATGCAAACACAACGGGGGGGGGTACACACCGCGAAGGGGGGGGGGGGGGGGGGGTGGATACACTACACACCGCGGACAGGGTGGTGTTCTGTGTGTGTGTTGCAATTACAAAAATAAAAAAGCCTCCTAAATCATGATATGAAAGTGCGAATGTGACGATTCAAATGAGGGCCGGGTGCAAACGGCACTAGCCGCAAATACACCAGAAAGCCCGCCGTACAGGCAGCTGGCGTTCTCCGGCTCGCAGCGGTCGGAGACTACCAAGAACGACTTGGCGGCGTACGGTCGTTAAACTTTAGTGCGCCATTCAGATCCAATAGAACCGGTTCAGGGGCGTCCATCTAGCGGGGGGGGGGGGGTAGCGGTGCATGGAGACATGTCAGATCAACATGAAATGAAATGCAGTTTTTAAATGTTAGTGTGGGATTACAGGAGTCGTGTCATTGTCTTAAAGCAGAGCGCTTCTTCCACTTCAGGAGTTAAAAGTACATGAATTATACAAAAAAAGTCGAATTCTCTCCCCAAAAAACGCCGTTTCACTTAAAGAATCTGAGTTTCTCCTCGTTGCTAACGTTAGCTGAGCTTATTTCTCAGACGACCCACGACAAAGAACCTTCACGTGGAGAAAATACTGAGCACTAAAATCTAGAAAAAAGTTTTTTTAAATGGGCTTAAAACCGGATAGAAGGCACATGTTTGACAGATTCTTGCAGGAAACATGAGAACACGCAGCATTATCTTCATTTAAATAATACAATATAAGTTAATATCACTTGGGATAACGCAAGCACACAACTCAACTGAATATTTAACAAAGCTTTAGTTGTTTCCAGACCTTTTACGTGTCCAGTAGTGAGTGACTGAACTCATGTGCCGCTATAAGAGATTATGAAACAGAATATCTAACGAATGCCGGTCCAGATTTAGATTTTGCGAGAGCATTAAATGATCGCGTCCACATTGCTCGGTGGGACTCCCTGGTTGTGTTGATGCTGAAGCACACTGGCTATAAATAGACGTCCAGGAACACGGATACAAAGTAAACAGAGCGCAAAGTGGATCTGCGTTTCTCAGCACTGACGTCTGACCTTTAGACGCTCGTCTCTGCACTCGGCCTCATCACACTGCACTCTGAGCACTGTCTCCGTCCGAATGAAACACGATGCTATGTGTTCACTGTCCCTTCAACACACTGGGAGGACACACGAGGTGAAGCATGCTTTTAGTGATCAGAAAACACTTCAATACGTCTTAAAATCAATTAGAAAATATGTTGGGAACGTTTTTATTCCTGGCTTTAAGTTGTCTAAATTCTACAAAATGCTACAGCATGTTAGCTCTCCAAATGCTCCACGTACATCCATCTTTATTTGTTCCCTAACATGTGCTAACACGCTAACACGGCCCGTCCACACAGCGGCTTTGGAAGAAGCTCGCCGGCGGGCGTGTCTGAAGCTCGACCAGCGACCAATCACATGATCCTCCCGCCCCGGACACACAAGCAGCGGTTTGATTGGCTAGAGCTTGTACTGGCCTACGATTTGATTGGCTGACGCTTCCGCCGAAAGCTTCAGGAGCTTCAAAAGTTGAACATTGCTCAACTTTTGAAGCCTGAGATGCAGTTCGGCGAAAAGTGACGTCGCCCCGAGCGAATGGGCAGAAGCGCTGTGTGGACGTACCGTAAGCCTTCGAGAGAAACAGCTGGGGAGAACATTAGCAGACGCACGAAATATATTCATGCGATTCATACACATGTTTGGAGCTAGCTGCTTTCATTAGCAAAGAGTCGGCATTAATGCTAGAGTTCGGTTTGGACTGAATTGCATAGTGAAAGAAAGGCATGTAGGAAACCAAGCTAAAGCAAAGTCAAGGTGTGATTACATTGTGCAATATCATCATTAACGTCATGACAACGGTTGCCTCTTTAATATCACACGCCATGTAGAGTGGTGCAGAAAGGAGTCCCAACACGTTAGCATATTATTCAACTGTGTGTGTGTGTGTGTGTGTGTGTGTGTGTGTGTGTGTGTGTGTGTGTGTGTGTGTGTGTGTGTGTGTGTGTGTGTGTGTGTGTGTGTGTGTGTGTGTGCGCTACTGGCCGAACTGACAGACATTACAGGCTAATTTGAAAACTAAGAGATATACAAACTTATTTTTGAGGATGAAAAGTTTCCTGATATATATTCAAATTGTTTTAATAGATATTTTGAAGAAGTTAAAATGGATATAGGAAACCCCTCTTGATTCTTGAGTGTTTTGTGTGTGTGTGTGTGTGTGTGTGTGTGTGTGTATGTGTGTGTGTGTATTCCTAAAGATGAAAGACTCCTCCTGTACACATGCAGTACACAAACACAGTACTGAGGCTCAGTTACACAGATACTCTGAACACACACCCACACACCCACACACACACACACACACACACCTGAAGGAGCCTAGGAATAAACTGTAGATCCAAATATGAGTCTCAAACAATTAGCCGCACAGAATCGAATTAGCCATCGTGAATATTTAGTTTGACGAAATGTAGTAATGGCAGAATAGTGCGGTGTCACTTCCTGTTTCAACTGAAGCCGGAGCGAGCTGTAATTAAACCCATCCATTAAAGGCTGTTGACAAAGATTACACTCACTGGGACAGACACTCCCACTGCTATCAGAGAACCAAGTGAGCAGCTTTTACAAACGTATCGTGAACAACAAGCGGGTCTGGAGGCTGTCACACACAAAACACACACACACACACTGAGCCCTGCCCTCTATTAGTGGGCACAATGAGTGTGTAAGAGGATCTGAATGAAGGACTCCCCTGAGGACTCGTACTGTTAGAGCTCATTAAAGGAACACGAGTACAAACACTGACATGTGTGAGGTGTTCACTTACACGACCAGAGTTAGCGTTTATGTCATGCAACACACACTTTGTTGAGAGCACGCCCCGTTCTGTTCCTTTTGTGTGCGTCGAAAGAAGTCATGACACACTCGGGCTTTACATAGAGAGAGTGAGCTTCATGGAAAATACTTAAGAGCTCACACACACACACACACACACACACACACACACACACACACACACACACACACACACACACACACACACACACACACACACACACACACACACACACCACACACACACACACACACACACACAACACACACGGGGTGTTTATTGTGATGAACTTGAGGGGGTGATCATATTTAGAAACAGCGAAGAGCAGAAGGTGACGAGGAAGAGGTCACGATGAGGAGAGGAAAGGAGGACAGGAGGAAACCAAAAATGAAACAGAAGATCAGAAGAGATGGCAGAGTGAAAAGTGTTGCATGAAGTTAAATGTAATCCAGCGGCGCCCTCTTGTGGACAAACATGGAAGTGTTTCAATTTCTATTAACCAGACTGGAGCTCTTATCTTATCAGTATTTGGGTCTTTTGTAAGCCCCGTCTTCTTGCTCGATGTGCACGAAAGCTGCGACAGTTAGTCGGTCAACATAAAAATAACTATCGCCTCTTTAGACGTATCGCTATTTTCCCGCAAAAACGCCGGAAAATGCCGTTTTCAGCCTCTTTTATGTAATATAAAAGTGAATATCTTTGGGTTTTGGGTTTCAACTATTTCTTACATTTTGTAGACCAATCAATTAATCCCAAAAATTAAATTGTAGTCAAAGTTTGTACTGTAATAAGCTTGTTTTAGTTCAGTTTTTTAAGACGTGCATTATCTGTGTGACAGCTAGGGAGGGGTATCGTTAAGGTTTTAACGGTTACTACTTTTATCGATAGCGCTTATCAATCCGGTCTTTTAACGGTTCTTTCATCGGTTCTTTTGGAGAAAAAAACAAGGTAAACTAACTAAACAAATTGTGAACAAAACTAACATTGCTTTTTATTTAAATTAAATACATAATATTTCACATCAAAAGAAACAACAGTGTTTTAACAAATCGTATTAAATAATGTGATAACAGAACAGCTGAAACTTTAACAAAATAAATAACTCCTCTAATCATTAATGTTTGTATAATTGAGTATAATTGAGTTAACTCCGTGTTTCCTGACGTGGAAACGTTCCTCGTGGACGGGGCTGCAGAGCTGCTAGAGAGACAGTCGAACCCGGTGCATTCCTCCGTCTGGACGTGGAGCACTTTTGCTAAATGTTTAGACAAATTGCTCGTGCGCCCTCACACGCTAAACTCTTATAGCGCTTTAGGTAACGAGCATTGTCCACATCGAGACGGGTAAAGTTTAACCACACCTCGCAGCGCGTTCACTCCGCCATGTGTGTGTGTTGCTGCATGTAGCAGCTGCGTGTGTGAACTTCCTCGCACACAGGCGGGAGAGAGAGATCTCGCCTGGATCGGAAAGATCGAAAATACTAAAAAGACACATTTTGCACGATTTCTGCGTCTTAGAAACGGAGTTGGCGACACTAAAACTGCAATATAATGTTTGTGTAGCAATAATACATATATTTTGTACATGTCTCCAGTGCCGATAAAAAGACGGTACCACGGTCTTTAATAATACCCATCTCTAGTGACAGCTAAATCTGTGTGTGTTCATAAGGCATCAGTCTCATACAGTGTGTGTGTGTGTGTGTGTGTGTGTGGTGTGTGTGTGTGTGTGTGTGTGTGTGTGTGTGTGTGTGTGTGTGTGTGTGTGTGTGTGTGTGTGTGTGTGTGTGTGTGAGACTCACCTCTCTCCCCTTGTGTGTGACGAGGGCAGCGAGGGGTTTGGCGTAGAAGCGGCTGAAGCTGAAGCCCAGGCAGCCGTACATGCTGTTAGCCGTTAGCTTCAGAGCCTTCTGACGGATATCATACTGACGGAGAGACAGACAGCGGACATTAGAATAGCTCGTTCTCTCAAACTGCAGTTGAGGTTACCCGTGTGTGTTGCAAGGCTCTCTTGTCAGCAGCGCATTGTGTGTGTACCTGCAGGTAGAGGTCCGAGTTGAGGTCCTGCTGCTTCATCAGCTGTTTGACTTGTTTTCGTCGCTCCACCAGCTTCCTGATTTCTTTGGGCAGGATTCCCATCTCCAGGCTCTGATCGGGAACTTCGGGAATGTCATCCGACCCGTCCTCCTGTTACCGGGGAAACAAGAGATGGAAGTTTAGTTGGGCATTTTACGTGAGGAAGTTAAAAAAAAAGGCTCGTCACACCTCAGAACCTGAGCAATCTTTAGAGCAGGTTGCGTCTATTTAGCTACACACACACTCCTACAATTAACACACACACACACACACACACACACACACACCTCGTTGTTCTTCTTCTTTGCGTTGTACGCCTCCCTCTGCACGGTGGTGAAGCAGATGTTGAACTCCTGGATGATGGAGGGGTACAGACTGTTGAAGTCCAGCAGCAGAACAAACTTGTCGTAGAAACCTGCAGAGAGAGAGAAGAGAGGTTTTAGAAATGTGCACAGAGATGAGGACTTTAAACAAAAAATGAAACACTTACCAACTTTAGGATCCAGCACCAGACCTCCGGCATACGCTGCCTTCTTCTTCCTCTTCCCTTTCCCCCCGTCTTCTTCTCCCTCCCCCTGGGACACAGGGACAAAGAGAAACCGATCATCCAACATCTGTCACATGTGTCCTCTACTCAAAACACCGTATCCCACATTTATGTTTCACTTTTCCATGACTTTGAAAAGAAAGTGATGTATACATGGTGTGTGTGTGCGTGTGCGTGTGCGTGCGTGCGTGTGTGTGTGTGTGTGTGCGTCTTCACCATTTCCATCTGAGTCTTCTTGAAGGACAGTTTGTCGGGGACGATGTAGTTTTTGTCGTGGAAGGCGTGAAGCAGCAGGAACTCGTTTCTCTCGGCGCGACCGCCCATCAGAGTACGGGACTGAGAGGGGAAGATATAAGGTGTTACAAAACAACATAACCTTCAGACAAAAGGTAAACAGTCTGCAGATGCTTTTTGTACTTCGGCTGTTCAATGAGCGACTTCCTGGAATTTAAGGAATGTAAGGAATTTAAGGAATTTAAGTCAATATCTGTTTCTAGTGCTCAAAAGGTTTTTCATGTCGGTGCTGCAGATATTTGAGTTTCAGCCAATTGTAAGGTGCATTTTTAACGTATTTTCAGTTGGATCCGAGTGATCTGGTCAGACGAGCTCTGCTCACACTCAGAGTGGCTTTTTGCAGATCTAACTGAGGCGAAAGAGGGACAGGTGTTGTACCATGACGTTCCCAGCGATGTTGGTGATCTGCAGGGCGAGCGGGCAGCACGTTGAGCTCACACATCATCTGAAGGATCAGCTTAGCGTCCATCCAGGTCAACTCCAGCAGGTAGAGCAGGTGCGGAGAGTCACTGACACACACCACACACACACACACACACACACACACACACACACACACATAATACTTTTTGAGTCCACGTTGATCAAAGGAGTTATTGAAAACATGTTCAGTAACTTTTTCTGTTGCTGCGTACATGCGAAACAGAATTGAACGTTTGTTATCTTTGACATAACGATAGATTTAATAGTGCAATTTTCTATCTATTACCTAAACCACAAATCCTTACGGGAAATTCACAGTTTTTGCCATGTATTTATCGGGAAGTTGACAAAGAAAGATGATAAGAAAACAGTATGTCGTGCAGCCAAAGCGGAGAGGCTAAGCCGGTGCAACGTGAGGAGATGTAAGCAGCGGTTCATTCTGAATGAAATCAGGGGCAGCTCAGGTTGGAAGGACCCTTCAAGGACATACACACCTGTAGAGGTTCTTGATGTCTTCCTGAGGGATGGTGGCTCGCTCCGTCTTCAGCACCTGAGCAGCCAGTTCAGTCAGGTGGTAACTCTTACAGCGAATCAGCTCCTTCGCTGAGATCTCCACGTCACACACCAGACGCCCACAGGTGGCGCTCTTCTCTGCAAAGGAGCCGCGACCCTGCCAGTGCAGCAAAGTTAAATGATGAACGATGTGATATATGAAGCAGTCGTCACAGACAGAGCATCAGCTAGTTCCTGATCAGTGTCCTTCACATCCGAGAGAGGGAGTCACGCAGTCACAAGATGGAGGAATACCGGTTCTTGTAGGTAATCACACATCCTGTCATGACAAAACACTTTTTCTGAAATGTTGGCTTTTCTGAAAATATCAAAATTTCAGAATTCTGACTTTTTTCTCAAAACCCAAAAATTAAATTGTAAGTTAGCATTTTTACCACGTCCGGTTCCTTCGATAAAAAGCAATTTCTCCGTAGGGTTTTGGAAAATAGCTCCAAATAAGTGTTTGACACAAATTAAAGAGACCGATCACGTTTTGTTCTACGACATTAAATCCATCCGCAGTGACCGCGCTGGTGATTTCTGAAGAGTTTACGTGTCTGAAAAACGATGGTTGTTACCGAGCGGCTGAACAGGACTTACAGAAGTCGTCCAGGCCGTTTTACGTCATTACGCCGAACACGTAAACACTCCTCTAAGTTAGTTTCTGTTCTGTCTTGAAAGCAAGTCCCTGCCTCCTGCAGACTGTTTCAAAACGCTTCAACCTCGTTCCATCTAGACATCTGTAGTTTGATATGGATCTGAGTCGGCGTGACGTTGAAGCTGTAGCTCCTTTATAGCATAGCGTTAGCATTTTGCTTCTAGCGACTAGATTTATGATTCGAAATTATAAAAGTAGGATAGACATGTGGAGATTATTCCGGCTGAACAAAACGTGATCCTCTCTTGAATGTGTTTCAACCACAGACCTATATCGAGCTATGTTCCAAAACCCTATGGAGAACTTGCATTGCGTTTCTGAGGAAGGAACAGGAAGGAGTTTACTTCCGGGTGTCCGGACGCGTCCCGGCGGTTTTAGGACGCGTCCCGGCGGTTCTCTATTCTGACTTTCCCAAGGAGCTCTCATTCTTCTCACCCCTAGTTTGGGCATATTCGATCTCCTGAGGCGTCCGATCTTAGACCAGTGGGGCACCTTGCAGACGTTGATCCTCTGCAGAATCACTTCCAGGTCGAAGCCAAAGATGTCGTGACCCTGCAGGAAGAGAATAACGACAAAGCATGCTCAAATGTACCACGACTCAGGATACAAGCGCATAGAATCAGTCCAGCATCTCGTACTCACCACCAGGACATCGGGGTCGATTTTGTGCATCTTGGCGAGGAAGAAGCCGAGCAGAGTCCGCTCTGTGGCAGCGATCTCCACTTTACCGTCCTGACAAAGGACGAGTCAAAGGCAACTTTATTGTCAATCTCAAAATATGTTTGTACACGGAAAGATCGAATTACTGCTTCTCACAGTCCCGAGGTATAAAATAACACGTTCAAATACAAGAACACTCAATAATTACAAAAAGTAACCGTTTACTTCAAAATGTGTGTCACATACAATGAAAAAACCTATGACATATTCCATTAAGTCTAATATAATCTACTTTTTGTGAAAACTTAACTCACTGCCTTCCTGTAGTAACGTCTTGGTATTAAACTGCACACGTCTCCGAACAATGGGAGACCGAGCCTTCTGCTCATTCGCCCCGCGCCTCTGGAACTCCCTCCCAGATCAGCTGAGATCTGCCCCTTCCACCGAGGTCTTCAAAACCGGCCTTAAGACCCTCTTCTTTCGGCAGGCCTTCGAATAAACTTTGAGCACGGTACACCTGGAGTACTGCCATTTTTATTGCTATCTCCGACTTTTATTTTTGTACTCTATTTTATATTTTGATTTCTTATCATTACAATTATTTGTTTAATCTCTCAAAAGCGTATCAGTATCCCTTGTTGTGAAGCACTTCGAGATTTGTCTTGGCAGATGAGAAGCGCTATATAAATTAAATATATTATTATTATTATATTAAACTCACACATGAAAAAAGTTCACTTTGTGGTTAATAGCAGTTTTCTCATAGCGCTTATCAATCCGGTCTTTTAACGGTTCTTTCATCGGTTCTTTGGAGAAAAAAACAAGGTAAACTAACTAAACAAATTGTGAACAAAACTAACATTGCTTTTATTTAAATTAAATACATAATATTTCACATCAAAAGAAACAACAGTGTTTTAACACAATCGTATTAAATAATGTGATAACAGAACAGCTTGAAACTTTAACAAAATAATAACTCCTCTAATCATTAATGTTTGTATAATTGAGTATAATTGAGTTAACTCCGTGTTTCCTGACGTGGAAACGTTCCTCTGGACGGGGCGCAGAGCTGCTAAGAGACAGTCGAACCCGGTGCTTCCTCCGTCTGGACGTGGAGCACTTTTGCTAAATGTTTAGACAAATTGCTCGTGCGCCCTCACCGCTAAACTCTTATAGCGCTTTAGGTAACGAGCATTGTCCACATCGAGACGGGTAAAGTTTAACCACACCTCGCAGCGCGTTCACTCCGCCATGTGTGTGTGTTGCTGCATGTAGCAGCTGGTGTGTGAACTTCCTCGCACACAGGCGGGAGAGAGAGATCTCGCATGGATCGGAACGATCGAAAATACTAAAAAAGACACATTTTGCACGATTTCCTGCGTCTTAGAAACCGGAGTTGGCGACACTAAAACTGCAATATAATGTTTGTGTAGCAATAATACATATATTTTGTACATGTCTCCAGTGCCGATAAAAGACGGTACCACGGGTACTTTACTTAATAGACCCATCTCTGTGACAGCTAAATCTGTGTGTGTTTCATAAGGCCATCAGTCTCATACAGTGTGTGTGTGTGTGTGTGTGTGTGTGTGTGGTGTGTGTGTGTGTGTGTGTGTGTGTGTGGTGTGTGTGTGTGTGTGGTGTTTGTGTGTGTGTGAGACTCACCTCTCTCCCCTTGTGTTGTGACTGAGGGCAGCGGGGGTTTGGCGTAGAAGCGGCTGAAGCTGAAGCCCAGGCAGCCGTACATGCTGTTAGCCGTTAGCTTCAGAGCCTTCTGACGGAATCATACTGACGGAGAGACAGACAGCGGGACATTAGAATAGCTCTGTTCTCTCAAACTGCAGTTGAGGTTACCCGTGTGTGTTGCAAGGCTCTCTTGTCAGCAGCGCATTGTGTGTGTACCTGCAGGTAGAGGTCCGAGTTGAGGTCCTGCTGCTTCATCAGCTGTTTGACTTGTTTTCGTCGCTCCACCAGCTTCCTGATTTCTTTGGGCAGGATTCCCATCTCCAGGCTCTGATCGGGAACTTCGGGAATGTCATCCGACCCGTCCTCCTGTTACCGTGGAAACAAGAGATGGAAGTTTAGTTGGGCATTTACGTGAGGAAGTTAAAAAAAAAGGCTCGTCACACCTCAGAACCTGAGCAATCTTTAGAGCAGGTTGCGTCTATTTAGCTACACACACTCCTACAATTAACACACACACACACACACACACACACACCTCGTTGTTCTTCTTCTTTGCGTTGTACGCCTCCCTCTGCACGGTGGTGAAGCAGATGTTGAACTCCTGGATGATGGAGGGGTACAGACTGTTGAAGTCCAGCAGCAGAACAAACTTGTCGTAGAAACCTGCAGAGAGAGAGAAGAGAGGTTTTAGAAATGTGCACAGAGATGAGGACTTTAAACAAAAAATGAAACACTTACCAACTTTAGGATCCAGCCACCAGACCTCCGGCATACGCTGCCTTCTTCTTCCTCTTCCTTTCCCCCCCGTCTTCTTCTCCCTCCCCCTGGGACACAGGGACAAAGAGAAACCGATCATCCAACCTCTGTCACATGTGTCCGCTACTCAAAAACACACCGTATCCCACATTTATGTTTCAACTTTTCCATGACTTTGAAAAGAAAGTGATGTATACATGGTGTGTGTGTGCGTGTGCGTGTGCGTGCGTGCGTGTGTGTGGTGTGCGTCTTCTACACCATTTCCATCTGAGTCTTCTTGAAGGACAGTTTGTCGGGGACGATGTAGTTTTTGTCGTGGAAGGCGTGAAGCAGCAGGAACTCGTTTCTCTCGGCGCGACCGCCCATCAGAGTACGGGACTGAGAGGGGAAGATATAAGGTGTTTACAAAACAACATAACCTTCAGACAAAAGGTAAACAGTCTGCAGATGCTTTTTGTACTTCGGCTGTTCAATGAGCGACTTCCTGGAATTTAAGGAATGTAAGGAATTTAAGGAATTTAAGTCAATATCTGTTTCTAGTGCTCAAAAGGTTTTTCATGTCGGTGCTGCAGATATTTGAGTTTCAGCCAATTGTAAGGTGCATTTTTAACGTATTTTCAGTTGGATCCGAGTGATCCGGTCAGACGAGCTCTGCTCACACCCAGAGTGGCTTTTTGCAGATCTAACTGAGGCGAAAGAGGGACAGGTGTTGTACCATGACGTTCCCAGCGATGTTGGTGATCTGCAGGGCGAGCGGCAGCACGTTGAGCTCACACATCATCTGAAGGATCAGCTTAGCGTCCATCCAGGTCAACTCCAGCAGGTAGAGCAGGTGCGGAGAGTCACTGACACACACACACACACACACACACACACACACACACACACACACACACATAATACTTTTTGAGTCCACGTTGATCAAAGGAGTTATTGAAAACATGTTCAGTAACTTTTTTCTGTTGCTGCGTACATGCGAAACAGAATTGAACGTTTGTTATCTTTGACATAACGATAGATTTAATAGTGCAATTTTCTATCTATTACCTAAACCACAAATCCTTACGGGAAATTCACAGTTTTTGCCATGTATTTATCGGGAAGTTGACAAAGAAAGATGATAAGAAAACAGTATGTCGTGCAGCCAAAGCGGAGAGGCTAAGCCGGTGCAACGTGAGGAGATGTAAGCAGCGGTTCATTCTGAATGAAATCAGGGGCAGCTCAGGTTGGAAGGACCCTTCAAGGACATACACACCTGTAGAGGTTCTTGATGTCTTCCTGAGGGATGGTGGCTCGCTCCGTCTTCAGCACCTGAGCAGCCAGTTCAGTCAGGTGGTAACTCTTACAGCGAATCAGCTCCTTCGCTGAGATCTCCACGTCACACACCAGACGCCCACAGGTGGCGCTCTTCTCTGCAAAGGAGCCGCGACCCTGCCAGTGCAGCAAAGTTAAATGATGAACGATGTGATATATGAAGCAGTCGTCACAGACAGAGCATCAGCTAGTTCCTGATCAGTGTCCTTCACATCCGAGAGAGGGAGTCACGCAGTCACAAGATGGAGGAATACCGGTTCTTGTAGGTAATCACACATCCTGTCATGACAAAACACTTTTTCTGAAATGTTGGCTTTTCTGAAAATATCAAAATTTCAGAATTCTGACTTTTTTCTCAAAACCCAAAAATTAAATTGTAAGTTAGCATTTTTACCACGTCCGGTTCCTTCGATAAAAAGCAATTTCTCCGTAGGGTTTTGGAAAATAGCTCCAAATAAGTGTTTGACACAAATTAAAGAGACCGATCACGTTTTGTTCTACGACATTAAATCCATCCGCAGTGACCGCGCTGGTGATTTCTGAAGAGTTTACGTGTCTGAAAAACGATGGTTGTTACCGAGCGGCTGAACAGGACTACAGAAGTCGTCCAGGCCGTTTTACGTCATTACGCCGAACACGTGAACACTCCTCTAAGTTAGTTTCTGTTCAGCTTGAAAGAAAGTCCCTGCCTCCTGCAGACTGTTCAAACGCTTCAACTCGTTCCATCTAGAATCTGTAGTTTGAATATGGATCTGAAGTCGGCGTGACGTTGAAGCTGTAGCTCCTTTATAGCATAGCGTTAGCATTTTGCTTCTAGCGACTAGATTTATGATTCGAAAATTATAAAAGTAGGATAGACATGTGGAGATTATCCGGCTGAACAAAACGTGATCCGTCTCTTGAATGTGTTTCAACCACAGACCTATATCGAGCTATGTTCCAAAACCCTATGGAGAACTTGCATTGCGTTTCTGAGGAAGGAACCGGAAGGAGTTTACTTCCGGGTGTCCGGACGCGTCCCGGCGGTTTTAGGACGCGTCCCGGCGGTTCTCTATTCTGACTTTCCCAAGGAGCTCTCATTCTTCTCACCCCTAGTTTGGGCATATTCGATCTCCTGAGGCGTCCGATCTTAGACCAGTGGGGCACCTTGCAGACGTTGATCCTCTGCAGAATCACTTCCAGGTCGAAGCCAAAGATGTCGTGACCCTGCAGGAAGAGAATAACGACAAAGCATGCTCAAATGTACCACGACTCAGGATACAAGCGCATAGAATCAGTCCAGCATCTCGTACTCACCACCAGGACATCGGGGTCGATTTTGTGCATCTTGGCGAGGAAGAAGCCGAGCAGAGTCCGCTCTGTGGCAGCGATCTCCACTTTACCGTCCTGACAAAGGACGAGTCAAAGGCAACTTTATTGTCAATCTCAAAATATGTTTGTACACGGAAAGATCGAATTACTGCTTCTCACAGTCCCGAGGTATAAAATAACACGTTCAAATACAAGAACACTCAATAATTACAAAAAGTAACCGTTTACTTCAAAATGTGTGTGTCACATACAATGAAAAAACCTATGACATATTCCATTAAGTCTAATATAATCTACTTTTTGTGAAAACTTAACTCACTGCCTTCCTGTAGTAACGTCTTGGTATTAAACTGCACACGTCTCCGAACAATGGGAGACCGAGCCTTCTGCTCATTCGCCCCGCGCCTCTGGAACTCCCTCCCAGATCAGCTGAGATCTGCCCCTTCCACCGAGGTCTTCAAAACCGGCCTTAAGACCCTCTTCTTTCGGCAGGCCTTCGAATAAACTTTGAGCACGGTACACCTGGAGTACTGCCATTTTTATTGCTATCTCCGACTTTTATTTTTGTACTCTATTTTATATTTTGATTTCTTATCATTACAATTATTTGTTTAATCTCTCAAAAGCGTATCAGTATCCCTTGTTGTGAAGCACTTCGAGATTTGTCTTGGCAGATGAGAAGCGCTATATAAATTAAATATATTATTATTATTATTATTAAACTCACACATGAAAAAAGTTCACTTTGTGGTTAATAGCAGTTTTCTCACCTTTTTCCTCACGGCATCTTTGAAGTCGTTCACATACATTGAAGAAAGTTTCAAGGCAAATATATTCTCCATCAAGTCTAAAATAAAAACTTTTTGGACGGTAGAAACTTTTAATTGAATTGCTGATTGTAGAATAGGTGATTGTATTGTTCAGTCCTGCTGGTTGTTTCCTGACCCTTTAACATCTTGAAAGAGGTTTAATAATTCTCCTTTAATAATAATTTATCAATACATTATTTTCCTTACCTTTTTCTTCACGGCATCTTGGAAGTCGTAGGGGAAGATACAGTCAACCGGTTTACTGACCACTGCAGAAACAAGAAGACATTCATTAAACAGATGCAGGGAATTGTGAATGTTACCATCTTTCAGACATTCTGTGGTCAAATAAGTTTAAAGTGATATTGCAGCCATGTGTTACACTGAAACATGTGGATAGTATGCATGGACAATAGACGATTGGTCTCAGATATTTGATTTGATTTGTTTTGCTGCTCAGACAGACAGACAGACAGACAGACACACAGACACACAGACACACACACACACACACACACACACACACACACACACACACACACACACACACACACACACACACACACACACACACAGACTCACCACAGAAGTGTGTCTGGTACGGAGGTTGAGGAGGAGCTTTATCCATCTGGAACTCACAGTGGACGAGAGCCGCCAGAGACACGATCTGCAGAGAGAAATCACCATCAGGAATCTGAGCATTGCAACAACAACAACAACAACAACAACAACAACATGAATAACAACAGGAAACCCTCCTGACCTCGTTGTGGTGTGTCTTTGGGTTCTGGATGGTCTTCAGGCTGATGGACATGACGGTGATGGGGGGCGGCGACAGGTCTTTGACCACCGAGACGAGATCCGTCCTCACAGCGAGAGCCTCCACTTTACACCAGCTGACCGGCTGGCTCATCAGCTCTAACACACACGCACACACACACACACACCAAAATATATGTTTAGAAATATCCAAAAAACTAAATGCAAGGTGTCAAATCAGTTTTTCAAATACTAGACATGTAAAATCCTCAAACACAAGTTAATTGGATAAATTGATTTAGCCTTTACATGAAGTTCCTTTAAATCTATAGAACTCATTAGGCTAAATGTAAAAAAATATGGATTAAAGCAGTACGTTTCTTTAGATGTACACATGTTGTGAAGTATGTGCGCAGAATAAACAGAAATGCACCAAAAAGCTTTAAGCTCATGGATGTAACCCTAAAACCCAAAGGACGTATTCTAAAAGTAGGACCAAGTGACTTACGTGGTGTCTTGATGTCGAGCCAGCACGGGCCTTTTATCTTCCGGCTGAGGAGGAAGTGCTCCAGACTGGAGATGTTGGTGCCAAAGGTGTGAGAGAAGGTCGCCCCCTTCAGGTCCAACGGCAGCGCGGGGAACTCGGCCTGCAGAGACAAAGAAGACCTCATGAGATAAACACAAGTTATAACAACAAAAAGGCCTGCACCTTGCTTCCTGATTCCCCCACAAGTGAAGAATGGATAGATAAAGTTAATAACATATACAGAATGGAACAAATTGCCTTTTCAACAAACTACGGATGATCTGATAACCAGTTCTATCACCACAAGAACAAGGTTGCTTGGTCCAATTACCAACATATTGTAATGTATTGTTTGTGTGACTGTTATTACACCTCACTATGTCAAAGATGCCTCAGTCACGAAACATCCCTTCTGTTATTCACTTAAAGGGGACCTACCATGCAAAACGCACTTTCTGATGTCTTGTATACATCAACATGTGTCCCCGGCGACTCACGCAGCGTCAGGAAATAAAACCCTCTCTCTTTTCCTCCGTACCCAAATCTCTAAAAACGGGGAACAACGGAGCTGATCCAGATTTGCGTCCGATATGACGTAATATCTGAAATGTGGACCCACGACCCAATCAGAAAGTTGCTATCAGACGTAATATGGTCGGTGTTTACATTAGCATCGCTAACACTCCGAGCTAACCTGTGCTGGAGAGCATGTGTGTGAAGAAGCAGGAAGTAGAAAGGAACTCACCTTGTAGTGTAACCGGCAAGAGAGAAAGCCTTTGAGCTCCAGACTGTTTCAGAGCCTTGATAATCCATGATATGGCGTTTCATCACGGCAGCATTTAATTTAGACGGTAGCTGCCGGGTCCCGCATAAGCTCCGCCCCCTCCTCTTTTATCAATTTATTAAAGCTTTATACCCGAATCAGCACTTTTGAAACAGGAAGTGAAACAGAGGGATATGAGGCGTGGCTAGAACGGGTGATCTGTTTGGTATTTTGAGCAAAACACTTCATAGGCATGTTTTTTATATATTTTTATATATCTGAAACCTATGCTATTGCCTAAAAATAGCATGATAGGTGACCTTTAAGGTAGTATCTGACATATAAATGGTCAAAAATTGTACATTCTCCGTTAGCCTACGAGCTCCCCGTTCGAGCGAACGACTATTCCTCTGCAAAGTAGCATCATATTGTATATGCGCTGAACTTGTCCTGGATTGGATTTTTTCCGATTATTCCCCTAGGAGGAGTTCGCAAAAATGTGCTTAAAATGCATGAAAAACGCACATTTTTCAAAATGGCCGACTTCCTGGGGGGCGGGGCTAATGGAAGGCAATTTGAAATATGTGTGCAATCATAAGAGCAATGTGTATACAGCGTTTCATCAATATCGTAAAAACTACATGCGAGTAGTTTGGAGTAATTTGCGACCTGTAAATTGTCAAAAATGGTGTCTTCGCTGTTAGCTTCCACGATTGAGCCATAAACTATTCTCTTCGCAATTTAGCATCACATCGGATATGAGCTGAACTTGTCCTGGATTGGAATTTTTCCAGGAGTTCGCAAAAATGTGAACATTGTATAAGATGCATATCAGGAAAAAAAGAGGACAATGAGAAGGGGAGAGTTTCAATGTATACTGTTCCCTCGTTGCAAATGTCTACCATTTCATTGCAACCGGTGAAATGTCCTCAAATGTCTTCCAAAACACAGCCTGGACCTAAAACCACAAGATGAGGTGCGTCCACTCACAGAATATCTGACTTCCAGGTACTCGCTCTGAGAGGGGATGTCAGGGATCTCAAAGGCGTAGCTCTTCTCCACTTTCTGCAGAAAACAAGCCAGAGTTACGCACACGTCAAACCTCACACATCTCTACAGTGTGTGAGCCGGGTTAGCGCCCACCTTGGATTTGAATTTCATGATCCTGAACTTCTCAGAGAGCTCGTTAAACTCCTGATAGACGTCCATCATCCCCACGGGAGAGTCGGACACCTCCCCGCTCTTCGTGTTCACTTTCTGTTGATGAAAACACAAACAAAACATTGATTGAAGACTGATTACGACACCTGGAGTCTCAGGGTATTTTCTCCAATTTTTGATGTTTTCTTAAATCCCCTTTTAAATGTATTTCTTCTAACATGGCACCCCATGTGTTCAATATCAAAATGTTCAGGACAATCTCTGGTATTGCTGTATATGCAAATTACTCACCTTAGAGCACTGTGTGATGAGATAAGTAGCTCAAAAGCTTAAAATGTTACATCCGATTTTCGGAAAATCTTCAAAACTCTTGTGAAAACACACATTTTCTCATGTGATCGAAATGTTTTGGTGTTTTAGATTTGGTTACCAAAGTCTTAGGATCACAAAAGCAGTGAAATATTTGAATTACACTGTATATAAATGTGTAATTCATGTCTAAAATGAAAAAAATGTAATTCGAATTTTGAGTAAAACCGGTGTTTATCACGCTACTTTCACCACAGCAGGGACTGAGATACATCAGGACTGAATACTGACTTCATATTACATACCAAGGTTCATGTGATGTGTACAAATACAAATTCCAAGGTTCATGCGATGTGTACAAATACAAATTGAGCATTCAACCTTTTCTTTCAACCAACAATTTATTATAAATATGTTTTTTTCAACCAACTATTTATATAAATATAAGAAACTGGAAAATCTAACTATTTACAATATTGAACATCAGAACTTTCAACCAACTCTTCATTATAAGTATATAAGTAAGTATCATTTAGACATGTTACCACACCTTGTAACACAGAAATAAGAGCAAATCTGTTTTGCTACAAGTGATGTTTGTAACTGTATAAAAAGCGGAACACAAAGTATGGTTTCCATAACATGTTGGCGGGAATGAGAGAGCGTGAAACGTACATATTCCCTCGGCAGGAGGTACATGGTCCTCTCGATGTTCTTCACGGAGACGCAGCAGCTGACGTGAGACGCAGCAGACTCAATCCACACTTTTCCAAACAGGTACACCACACCTGGGCCAAGGAGGTCAAATGTCAGGCAGTGCTCCAGAACTTCACTTTACATCATAACGGTAAGCTACGGTACTTATATCGCACATTTTCAGACACAGAGGCGATTCAAAGTGCTTCACGGCATCATTAACACTCAGCGAGAGAAAGGAACACGGTAAATAAACGCAATGGAATAACAGATTCATAAAACACATGCATACAAGAGATTAAAAACAACATTGTAAATACGCTAGGTGCTAAAACAAGTTAAAAGGCTTCTGGGTAAGCGGATGGAAAAGTAGTGTCAGGATGCTTTACCTGGTTGGTTGTAGGCGTCTTCGAAGGCGTCCAACCAATAGAAGCGGAAAACCTGCTCCCCGTCCGCTCCCTCCACCAACGGGAGTTTGCTGGAGTCGACCTGCACCTCCACTTGAGCCTCGCTGACCCCTCCTTCCTCCTGCTGACCCCACGAGCTGCCCGCCCTGCTGGACCTGGAGGAGGAGGAGGAGAAGAAAGACGCTAAAACTGAAGCTTCTATGGCAACTTGCCAGGTCTCAACAGGTTGGCCCGGTGTGTTTTTTAACGCTGCTATGGACAGTCTTACACTAATGTACATTCTCAAAGATATTGAAGTGACTGTTGTTTTTGTATATATTGATTGTTGTGCTTTTATTATATAAACATGTGTCTTTTGATTGTGTAGGTGTATCAGGGTTTCCGTTAGCCGGTAATTACCGGGTTTTTAGCTGGTAAAATGTATTTAAAACCGGTAAATTCAAAACCGAAAAAATCCTAGCGGAAACCCTGAGGTGTGTACATATTTTATATATATTTGGTTTTGTATTCAGGATTGTGGGAAACGGTATTTCGATCTGTCTGTCTGTCTGTCTGCGTTTAAATGGGTAAAACGCTTTCAAATGGGGTTTTCAAATGATATTTATTTGGTAGTCATGAAAATCTGTTTATTTATTTGATTGTGTGCATTAGGTTTGTTCCGACTCTTTTGCAGGGTATGTTTAAAACAAATGCAAATAACATTTGTTTTAAAAATCAAATCTCTCACAAACTGACAGACTGACAATAAAGTTGTTCTTGACATATGCTCATAAGCTACAGAGTAGAAATGGCAATGACATTCTTCTGACCCGAGCTCCTCCCACAGATATAATAAAATACAAAAATGTAAATTAAAATAGAGCAAGAAGTCTACGAAGTGCATTCTAGGATTGAAGCAGGACACACCTATATTTCCTGAAGCTGTAGGAGCAAACAAAGCCGACTTACACTAAGACAGGATCCTGAGGCTCTGCTTTCGGCTCCACCTTCACTTCTGCAGCTTCAGACCGAGGCTCGGGATCATCTTTAACCGCAGGCTTCTCGTCCTCAAGTCCGACCTCCATCGGCTCGTCAAAGTCCACCTCATCGAACCCCAGAGCGTCGTCCGCTGAGAAACACATCGTCACAAAGAGGTGAGTGTATGCTTGTTGCTAGGATCAAGAAAAGGCTAGTTGCATATAGAGCTGGGCTGAAGTGGAATAGTCCGTTCAGCTTAGGAACCTTCCTAACGGAGAGAAATTACCCGGAAGTCCCTCAGTGGCAGCCGTGATAAGAGCCGTTCCAATTCTCTACATGAAAGGAAAGGAGGTTTCAAACTTCCTTTATAACCTCCTTTAGCTTAGGAACCGCTGGACCTCCCTAACCGACAGGAGAGGAGAAAATGCTGCCCCACAATGCATTGCAGCCGCAGAATTTGCCGTCACTCAACAGTCGGCCGTTCACGGAAACAACCGATTATGACCGAGAAATGATATCATGAAAGTTTCAGTGCTTATTAAGCATTTTAAAACGTAGGTGGTAAGTTGCCAAGGTGCTTTGTTCTGAACGTTCATCAGTATTATAATCAAAAATAGAAATATGAACGTTAGTTTTTACTGAAATTATCAAATAAAGTCAACATTTCAGTCTTTACTGAGCTGTGTGGGGTTTGTTCAACTTCTAAAAGATGTTTGAATGGTGATACACACAGTGATAGATGTTAAGGACTAACGTTTATAATAAATACATCTGTATTGATTTTAAGATCTTTAGTTCATACAATCATACGTATTGGGATCATTGGTATTAATGTGGACCGGAGGGAGAGGGTGACGAGCATAAGTTTAAATTCCAGCTTTGGTCCTGAAGAATCTGTTTCTCTGTTGTCCACGTTCATAAAGCAAAGCAGCAGCATCAGAGCACGGTGCAGAGTCTCTAGATGAGTTCACAGTAGTCCCTCGTTCTTATTGAACATCCATGTTGTAGTCCGCTGTATAGAAAACTGTGGTTTCCATAGTTACCCCACAGCAGCACATTCAGGACGTCCGCTGGCGCATCATAAACACGTGGGATAGTGAAAGTGCAGTCGATTCTCTAAAGTACCGCAGTCTCTTTCCTAAGTCCTTTTGAATTCTCCTATCCACTATCCCTTAACCCCGTGACCTTTCACTCAGAGGTCAAGGGATAGATGTTAGCAGCTGATTTTGACTGCAACCCAGCAGAGATAAGTGGACAGCTATCTTAATTAGTGATGTTACGTTCACGAATGATACGATTCTTTTGAACGGCTCTTTGGTACGAACGAAGGGAACCGAGTCGTACTTGGTGAGAGTCGTTCTTTTTATTGTCGGTTCACTGCCTGCCATAAATCCACTCGCCTTTACGAGAACAGTGAACAAGCTTGATTTTGTTCCCCAGGTGTATTCCCGGCCCTACTCTGATTGGTTAGGTTTGGGCAGGAGTGACTCTGATTGGTTAGGTTTGGGCAGGAGTGACTCTGATTGGTTAGGTTTGGGCAGGAGTGACTCTGATTGGTTAGGTTTGGGCACGAGGAGCGAGATGTTGTGGGTTAGGGTTAGCCAATCAGAGGCAGAGTAGGCGTGGGTCTAGGGCTGCTTTTTTTTTTTTTTTGCGTGCGATATTAAGGAGGCAAATTAACTCAAACACGTCATGTTACAATTATTTTGCTGCTTGCTACAAAAGGAAAACTCGCGCGGATCTCATGTCGGGGGTTCTTGAGTGAGTGACATGCAGGCTCTGTCAGCAAACCACCAATCACAATCAAATCTCCAAAGCAACCGGACCCGGAGATCAAAGGTAAAAACACTGAATAAAGTCGTTTCATGTGTTTCTCCAGTCCGGCGCTGCTAACCGAGCTAGCTCAGCTCGTTGCTCCGATAACTTCAGATCCAGACGTCCGGGACTAAAATCCTTCATCCGGTTAAATATAGTTGGAAAAATACCAATTGTATCATTAAAGTTCAAGACAGGATGGTTTGGGACAAAAAAAACGGTCTTTTCTTCAATTCCTGTTCATATATCGTGCAGCCCTCCGTGGGTCTTAACGGAATACGCATGAGAGAGGGAAGTCATAGCACGTGGTACAGGTAGACGACGCAGCAGCATTTGGATGCACTGCTTTTCTATTATATAATCTCAACGAAGTGAAATGCTTTCGGTGTTGGACTTACATTTAAAGACATCACCTTGGGAAAGGAATGGAATGTTTCGAATGCGAACCCTCCGTCTGTCTCACCTTGCTCTTCCTCCATCTTCTCCACTGCCGCCCCCTGCTTCTTCACGGGAGGAGCTGATGAAGAGGAGGGGAGGCGGGATGAAGGTCGGGGGGTCGGGTCAGAGGGCGGCGGTCTGACGATGACCTTCGCCTTCTGCCCGCTCGCCGACGGTGACTCCTGGTGCAGAAGAGACAGATAGGTGAGGAGAATGTGACGAGGCTCGTGATGAAGTGTACAGATGAAGCTCACGGATACCTTCTGCCTGATGGAAAAGGGGTTCCTGGGGGGTCCCAGGGACTTCTTTTTCTTCAGAGCGATCCCCGGAGGAGGAGTGAGAAGAGACGGTTTCTGGGGAGACGGAGAGAGAGAGAAATCCAGTGGAAACAATGCAGTGTCTCTAAAGTGGTTAGTTGGCGTTTCATTGTGTTGGCGTTCAGCCTAGACCAGTTGGCGTTCGGCGTGTCGCCGGGAGCTTAGGATTCATCCACGATGTTGAAAATGTTTTAAGAAAATGTTTAAAACATAAAAAGGTTTTAAAAAGTTATTGTTTAATGTTTTAAGGAGGTGGCGCTGCTCAGCCAATCAAATCGGTGCAGTCAGTGAATCAGCACCACACACACACAGTCACACACACACACACACACACACACACACACACACACAGTGTCTCACTCACAGTCTCACACACACACACACAGTCACACACACACAGTGTCTCACACAGTCACAGACACACACACACACACACACACACACACAGTGTCTCACTCACAGTCACACACACAGTCACAGTGTCTCACTCACAGTCACACAGTCACAGTGTCTCACACAGTCACACACACACACACACACACACACACACACACACACACCACACACACACACACACACACACACACACACACACACACACACACACACACACACACACACACACACACACACACACACACACACACACACACACACACACACACACACACACACACACACACACACACACACACACACACACACACACACACACACACACACACACACACCTCTTTGAAATGAATTGAATACCCCTGCATTATAGCAACAGCAACAATAATATTGGGAGGGGGGGCGCGGCTGTTCTGATGCGCTCACCTTCCCACACTTTGAAACCCCTGCTCTATGCGATTATGGTACCAACCTCAGAGTGCAGGTCCTGTAAGATGTCTCCCAACAGGTCGTCTTTGGACAGATCCACGTCTTTCTGCGGGACAGACGATCATCAGACGGTCGATGCAAAGACAGGAGACGTTTATTTCCAGAAAAGACCCAGACGTAGAAAACTCACCTCCGCCGGTCTCTTCACGTTGCTGTTCATGAAGAGGCTCTTGATGGTGTTGGACTTGGCGACGACAGGTTTCTTCATATTCTTCTTTGAGGCCGCTCCTTTGGAACCGGCCTTTCCTGCAGACAAAGCATTTCACACAAACATCACTACCGGTACAAAGCTATCTACTGCACACCGCCCCACTCTCACGGTACGTCCACACGGCAGCTTCAGACGAATCTTCCAACGCTTCCAACGCTTCTCTGCCCATTGACTTTGAATGGGGATGACGTCACTTTGCCTCGCTTTTCGCCGAACTGCATTGTGGGGGAGCGAAGCGAAGATTTCCAGGATTTCCAGGATTCAAAAGTTGAGCAATGTTCAACTTTTGAAGCTGAGCTGGAAGCGCCAGCCAATCAAACACGTTTATGCAAATCTGGCAGTAGAAGCGCTAGCCAATCAAACCGCGTGTAAGCAGGGAGAACCAGACCGCAGTTCATTTCCTCATATTCCAAACGAGAAGTTACGGGAGCAAATCACCCGGTTCTTTACGACCAGAACTATTACCGGATACAAACCGGAGGAACCAGCATGGAGGGAGGTGGCAGAGACAGTGGGGGGAAACTGGTAGGGTTTCGCCTGTTTGGGGAGTTTATATATATATATATTGCTCGCATAAAATCCCCGGGGTTTTTTGCTTTGCATGTTGGGGGCGGGAGATTCATGTGATTGGTTGTTGGTCGCAAAAAATCCCCAAGCTGTCAGACACGCCCAGCTCCAAGATGTTCAAGATGTTTGAAAAGCTGCTGTGTGGACGGGCCGTCACAGTACACATACTTTTTTTTATCCTAACCTTTTATGCTCTTAACCCAGGGTTCATACACTTTTCCACCAAGGATTCTCAATGACTTCTTCAGGACCTTTCCTTAATTTCCCATGACCAATAAAATAACTCTTTCTCAGCGGTGCCACTGAAAATGGTTTATTTTAACATGGAACAGGAAAATAAGGTCTGCATCTGAAACATGTCGAGCCTCTAAAACAAACAGCTTACTAGCTTCTACTAAAGCAACTCAAATCTCTCACCAGCAAAACACCTCGTCAGTTAAAAGCCATTTTACGTTTCATTACGATACGATACAGCATTTATCATCATTATAGTATTACTATTACGGCGATTAGATCAAATATAAATTATATTTGATGCAACTTTAGTTACATTTCCATGACTTTTCCAAAACTTTGGGGAAAATATTGTTTTCCAGGCTCTGGAATCAGCATTTTGAAATTCCATGACTTAGATAACTTTATATATTTCAACTTTTTTATTTTACTTTCTCTTCATAGCATCGTGAAGCACCTTGAGATGACGTTGTTTTTAACCTGTTAAGCCCTGAGCCTGTTTTTCAGGAAGTTCCACACACACACACACACACACACACACACACACACACACACACACACACAACACACACACACACACACACACACACACACACACACACACACACACACACACACACACACACACACACACACACACACACACACACACACACACACACACACACACACACGTTACCATTGACAAGTGAAAGCTATGCGCACGCAGTGGAAAGCAATGTTATGCTCTGAAAACTGAACCCTAGGCTCAAACTAGTAAATGTGAAGATGAATTCTCATTTCAAAGTGACACAGACACATTGGATTAACCCAGGGGTTCCCAAGAGCCCCCCCAAATGACTCCTGTTGGAAGTTGCCCCCCCCCCCCCCCACACACACACGGGGGGGGGGGGGGGCTCAACAGCGGTAATTCAAGTTTAAAAGTCTCAAAATGCTACAACTGCTGTCGCAAACTGGATGAATGTGAAGTGTTGTGTTAAAGGAGGATGAAAGCGTAATCAAGGAGCACTATTGGAGCGACTTTGATGGTTATTGGACTCGGGATTAATTCACTTGGATTCCCGCTGTATGAAGAAATGAAAGGACGGCGCGGAAACAATTCACAAAGGGATTAAACTGTTTGAAACACACGCTCAAAGTAAGCCGGATTTTGCCGATGTGTTTATGTGGATTCAAAAATCGTAAATAATCTACAAAATGGAGGAGACCGATCTGATCGGAGCGACTGACGAATAATCCAACTGAAACCGGCATGGACAATGACTGTGTTTTAAACATGCGCTTATCCAGACAAGCCCGGTTTGGACACTTTACGGGCAGAAGGAACATTTCTATTAAAGAAAGAATTTCTGTCTTGTTATGCCTTTAATACTAACTTGAATTTTTATTACAATTAATTAGTCAATTATATTTTATTGTAATGTAGAGACAAGGCTTTTAGTGACAATCATGTATGTCATGTATCATGTATATATGATATTTGGCCTCAAATCATCTGAGGCCTGGCGCCCGCCCTGCGATCTTTCCCCCAGGCTGGGAACCACTGGATTAACCACTGGATTAACCACTGGATTAACCACTGGACTAACCACTGGATTAACCACTGGATTAACCACTGGACTAACCACTGGATTAACCACTGGACTAACCACTGGATTAACCACTGGATTAACCACTGGATTAACCACTGGACTAACCACTGGATTAACCACTGGACTAACCACTGGATTAACCACTGGATTAACCACTGGATTAACCACTGGATTAACCACTGGATTAACCACTGGACTAACCACTGGATTAACCACTGGATTAACCACTGGATTAAGCACTGGATTAACCATTGGATTAACTACTGGATTAACCACTGGACTAACCACTGGATTAACCACTGGATTAACCACTGGACTAACCACTGGACTAACCACTGGATTAACCACTGGATTAAGCACTGGATTAACCATTGGATTAACTACTGGATTAACCACTGGACTAACCACTGGATTAACCACTGGATTAACCACTGGACTAACCACTGGATTAACCACTGGATTAACCACTGGACTAACCACTGGACTAACCACTGGACTAACCACTGGATTAACCACTGGACTAACCACTGGACTAACCACTGGATTAACCACTGGATTAACCACTGGACTAACCACTGGACTAACCACTGGACTAACCACTGGATTAACCACTGGACTAACCACTGGACTAACCACTGGATTAACCACTGGATTAACCACTGGACTAACCACTGGACTAACCACTGGACTAACCACTGGACTAACCACTGGACTAACCACTGGATTAACCACTGGATTAAGCACTGGATTAAGCACTGGATTAACCACTGGATTAACCATTGGATTAACCACTGGACTAACCACTGGATTAAGCACTGGATTAACCACTGGACTAACCATTGGATTAACCACTGGATTAACCACTGGATTAACCACTGGATTAACCACTGGATTAACCATTGGATTAACCACTGGATTAACCACTGGATTAACCATTGGATTAACCACTGGACTAACCACTGGATTAAGCACTGGATTAACCACTGGATTAACCATTGGATTAACCACTGGATTAACCACTGGATTAACCACTGGATTAACCACTGGATTAACCATTGGATTAACCACTGGATTAACCACTGGATTAACCACTGGATTAACCACTGGACTAACCACTGGATTAACCACTGGATTAACCATTGGATTAACCACTGGATTAACCACTGGATTAACCATTGGATTAACCACTGGATTAACCACTGGATTAACCACTGGACTAACCACTGGATTAACTACTGGATTAACCACTGGATTAAGCACTGGATTAACTACTGGATTAACTACTGGATTAACCACTGGATTAAGCACTGGATTAAGCACTGGATTAACTACTGGATTAACCACTGGATTAACCACTGGATTAACTACTGGATTAACCACTGGATTAACCACTGGATTAACCACTGGATTAACCACTGGATTAACTACTGGATTAACCACTGGATTAACCACTGGATTAACCTTCAGCAGCGTGTTTATCGTTTTGATGCCATTGAACAACAGCTAAGGTAAGAAGCTTCCTCCGTGAAGCTACGTGTCGTGATGTCTGTTTTTGCTTCCCCTGTCGCGAGTCCGCATCGCTCAGTGATGATACTAATATTTCTGGAATCCGTGGAATGTCAGCTTGCTCATCGATATCTTGTTTGTGCAGATACGATAAGTAATAAGGGGATTTAAGCTGTGAGTTCTGTGCTAAGTGCGATGGCATTTTCCCGCTCGGGGCTCATTGAGACGCTTCTTGTGAGACTTGTGTTTTGTTTCGGTAAAAATGGTTCGTGTCGTCAGTTAGCCGAGTTCCTTCCCGTTAAGAGAGCGTGGAACATTAATGGTTTCATAAATGTTAAGACGCCCTGAGACACAAAAGCAGGTTAAAGTGTGCTATGTATGATATGTATTATCATTATGAACGTTTACCTTTGTTGTTTTCCACTACATCATCGTCCAAATCATCGTCGAAGATTTCTCTCCCGTCCTCCACGTATCCCGTCCCGTCTGAGGAGAGACTCTCGCATCAGAACTCCAAAACAACTCAGTTCAAACACGTTATCTTTTCATATATCAAGGCATATTCTGACGGTGGAAACAAGCGAGCGAGACTCACCGTCATCAATAATCCAGTCGTCCTCTTGTCGTCCTCGTACCATCTCAGAGTACTGCTGCTCGTCCACCTCTTCGTACACGCTGGAAAACTTCTCCACCTGGAAGACATGAAGACTTGTTAACCCTAGTATGGCTGAAGAAGAGATATCATTTCTAAATGCTTGATAACAGCAGAGAATCTAGAACTATCCGCATTCTTACAATATTAAAGTTTTACATAAAATGCATTACAATTGAAACTGTTTGTCAAAGATAACCCTGCCACACGTGTTTTGCTGTAATGTATATGTATTTGCAGGTACATATTCTGAGAGTATTATGACTTATATGTGCACGTAGTTGGCCAATAAAGCTGATTCCGATCATGTAAAGTCACATTAATAAAGAAAACATGCACCTGGAAATGAAAACGATTGAACACAGATGTTTACTATTAAGTGCCTCACCTCGTATTTGATCTTCTCGCCCCTTTTGGCTTTCTTCAGTTGCTCCAGAGCCGATTTCCTGCCCGTCTTCTCCTTCTTCTCTCGTCTGGAGCGAGACATGGCCAGCCCCCCAGCATCTGAGGCGCGCACACACACACACACACACACACACACACACACACACACACACACCACGCGCGCACACACACACACACACACACAGAGAAAAGTACTCAGATCTTGTGCTTGAGTGAAAGTAGAAGTACTCAGATCTTGTACTTGAGTAAAAGTAGAAGTACTCAGATCTTGTACTTGAGTAAAAGTAGAAGTACTCAGATCTTGTGCTTGAGTGAAAGTAGAAGTACTCAGATCTTGTACTTGAGTAAAAGTAGAAGTACTCAGATCTCGTACTTGAGTAAAAGTAGAAGTACTCAGATCTCGTACTTGAGTAAAAGTAGAAGTACTCAGATCTTGTACTTGAGTAAAAGTAGAAGTACTCAGATCTTGTACTTGAGTAAAAGTATAAGTACTCAGGTCTTGTACTTGAGTAAAAGTAGAAGTACTCAGATCTTGTACTTGAGTAAAAGTAGAAGTACTCAGATCTTGTACTTGAGTAAAAGTAGAAGTACTCAGATCTTGTACTTGAGTAAAAGTAGAAGTACTCGGATCTCATACTTGAGTAAAAGTAGAAGTACTCAGATCTTGTACTTGAGTGAAAGTAGAAGTACTCAGATCTCATACTTGAGTAAAAGTAGAAGTACTCAGATCTCGTACTTGAGTAAAAGCAGAAGTACTCAGATCTTGTACTTGACTAAAAGTAGAAGTACCAGAGTGTAGGAATACTCTGTTACAGTGAAAGTCCTGCATTCAAAATGTTCCTCAAGTGAAAGTAGAAAAGTATTCTCATCTAAATATAGTGAAAGACAGTAAAAGTAGTCGTTGTGCAGATTGGTCCATTTCAGAATAATATATATGATATGTTTTATAATGATTGATCATGAAAGTGTTCTCAAAGCTGGTGAAGGTGCAGCTAGTCTGAAGTACTTTGTAGACTGCAGGGTAGCTGGTGAAGGTGCAGCTAGTCTGAAGTACTTTGTAGACTGCAGGGTAGCTGGTGACGGTGCAGCTAGTCTGAAGTACTTTGTAGACTGCAGGGTAGCTGGTGAAGGTGCAGCTAGTCTGAAGTACTTTGTAGACTGCAGGGTAGCTGGTGACGGTGCAGCGAGTCTGAAGTACTTTGTAGACTGCAGGGTAGCTGGTGACGGTGCAGCTAGTCTGAAGTACTTTGTAGACTGCAGGGTAGCTGGTGACGGTGCAGCTAGTCTGAAGTACTTTGTAGACTGCAGGGTAGCTGGTGGATTCACTCCAGGTGGAACTAAAGTCTGATTCAACACTTGGTTATATTTCACATCATTCATCCACATCTGTGAAGTAACTAAAGGTATTAAATACATGTAGTGGAAGAAAAGTACAACGTAGAAATACATTACATACTCAAGTAAAGCCTGAGTACCTCAACTTAAGTACAGTACTTTAGTAAATCTACTTAGTTACTTTACACCACTACATACAGACATGACGACCAGGAGCCCGGTTTGAAAGCACAGGTTGCAGACATTTAACTCAACAAATACTCCAATAAAGTCACATGTTGCTTTTGCACCTGCTTATTGAAGACAAAGACATGTAGGCATTTTGATAACGCTATCTAATTACTGCTGTAATGGATTGTAAAGAGTGCTTAATGTTACACACAGCGCCAGAACATGACAGGTGGCTAACTTAAATACAATATCTACCTTACTCTATGACCGCTTTTAAACCTTCGTAACAAAATAGTCATGTAGCAAATTCTGGCCTAGTTTAAAACACATGCATGCACTCATTAAAACACACACATTGTGAACGGCCTCAGCATGTCCCTTGTTATGGATGGACAAAAGTAAGCTAATGTTAGCTAACTCTCCCTGTGTATTGTAGCTAAATTAAGCTAGTATTCAACTCGATACCAAGAACTCACCGCCGTCCGGAGCATCAGGAGCATCCATATCTTTCTCTGGGTTAGAAACCGGAGCCATAACTTTAATAAATCTTTAATAACTGTGACGTTTTGCTCACTGACTGGCAGGTCAACACAACAACAGCACACACCGCGCGCCAAATCTGCTTCCCGGGGAAAGTCATACGCAGGAAGTGACATCACGAAGCTGTAAGCCAATTAAAAGAAGCACTGCAGTTTCTACTCTGACCACAGGAGGGCAGTGTTGGTCCATCGTGTTGTTTAATGTACAGGATTCAAAGGTATGTAAACTGTTAAATATTATACATGTTTTATTAATTAATTCAATAAAATAGATAAATAAATGTTGTAATATTTAAATGAATGTTTCTTTTTTATTTATTTATGTGTATTTATTATTATTTCTACATTCCTTTCTTATTTTTATTTCATATATGATGTTATAGTTTCCTACACAGACATCCAATGAGGCAGATTGTATCAATGCATTTCCAGATACAAAATACACACATAAAGGCAAACACATTAATAGATAAATAAGGATTTAAAAATAAAATAAAATATATTTTATATAATAGAAGAATACTGTACATATATACACTTTATATACATGTAAACTAACATACCATTTGGACATATAAAACAATTATTTTGACCCTGGACGTGTAAATGATGCATATATAACAATAATACAAACATAATAATTACACATAACATGTATAAAAAAACACCTGTAGGAAACACCAGTTTCTATAGCCTCTGAGAAGCATTATCCTTTACCTAAAAACAAATCAATCTTATATGTACCACACTTGTTTACAGACATGTAATCCACTGAGGTGGTTTCAGCACTTGCTTTTCCTCTAATTGGCTTTTTCAATGCATGGATGATATATAACAAAAACATTGTTTCCATCAGAATAAGTCTTGTCTAAGGTGTCTGTGGTGACGCCATGCTGTGTTCAATTTCCCGGCAATAACACCACCAACTTTTATTTAAGTGAATGCCTGCTCGTTTCCATGGACACCGGTTGGCACAATGGGCTCCTGTCCCAGATTGGGGCCACAGCGACATACAGTGAGGCCAACAAAGAAAACACAAAGAGGGTTTTGTCCTGCGTCCCTGCAGCCTGATTTGGCTTTTGTTCCATAAATAACTGTGGTAATTCATATGTGAGTGAAGACCTGTTCAGTGAAGAGGCGTTCTCTGTCATTTCGGTGACTTTCGAAGTTGTTTGTGCGTTTTTTTAGGTTTCAACTTTTATTTTGAAACACATTGTTCACTTTTTGTTGTATTGACGCTACAAGTTGCACATACATGAATGGGGTTCTGCACTGTAGAACAATAGGGAGGGCTGTAGGTCTGCTAAATGGACCGTGGAACAAATTGTCGAAGCTCATCAGCGCTGAGCAGCTGATCTGTCTCTGGACACAGTGGACAGTCAGGCAGGCAGGCAGGCAGGCAGGCAGGCAGGCAGGCAGGCAGGCAGGAAGCTGCTGCTGCCTCGGACTGAACAGAAACCAGTCAGAGAAGCGAGTTAACACTTTACTTTACATATTGTTCGGTTTTTTGGATTGCGATGGTGAAACAGCGACGCGTCAGGGCGCATTCCTGTTGCGCGTCTGTTTGTTGCAGGAGAGGAACACACACGGTAAGGATGCAACTTTCACTACATTATTCTAGTCTAGTCGGTTACTGAAAGTTTGCCAAAAAGCCGGGGACAACAGAAAAGAAGCCTTGTTTAGCATATTAACAATCCTTTTGAAAGTGCAAAATACACACTCGAACAACACTAAACCATACATGTTATATAAAGCTGAATCTTGTTTCCAATATCAAGATATTTTGGTATTTTCTTACAAAACCTCCTAAAAGCAGAATCTAAACGACTCTCAAATACTCTCCGTGTCTCCTCTCGGATTGCATCTCACTGATGGTGCTATGATCCTCTCCACCAATCCTCTCCTATCTCACTGCCTCTCTGTTGTATCTCTCCTCTGATTGGTCCTTTTCCTGGAGCTCTCTCCTCTTTTCGGTCGCCATGGAGAGAGCTCGCCAGCTCTGTGCACAAAGATCGTGTATTCAACACAATGAATCACTCACAGGAAACAATATAAGATGTGTTGTATATTTAGCCCATAGGCAAGGCAAGGCAAGGCAAGGCAAGTTTATTTATATAGCACTTTTCGACGCAGGGTAATTCAAAGTGCTTTACAAAAAAGAAATGAAAGACATTAAGCATTAAAAAAGAAAAGCTAATAAAATAAACATTAAGGAAAAATACATGGATAAAAGTTACAGTGCAGTCTAAAATATGAATAGTTCAATTAAACATTACAAGAAAAAGTACATGGATAAAAGTTACAGTGCTAATAAAATAAACATTAAGGAAAAATACATGGATAAAAGTTACAGTGCAGTCTAAAATATGATTTAATTTAGACAGACTTTCTTCACCATATTTTGCTCGCATGACATCCACAATCGGACCCTCAGGAGGCTGTACACACCCCCTCCCCTGCTTTGCTTCCATAACAAAGTCTTTAAAGTGTTACCAAAACACTCCGTGTTACCAAAACACTATTTTTCATCCGTCGATGCCAGATATTCCAAATATCTCTGCTTTCGAGCAGTCCCTCTCATAAATGTCATGGAGTTTAATTACGTTTAGAAAAAGTACATGGATAAAAGCTACAGTGCAGTTTAAGATGTGAAAAGTTCAATTAAAAGCAGCGACAAAAAGAAAAGTCTTCAGCCTGGATTTAAAAGTAGTCAGAGTTGCAGCGGACCTGCAGGTTTCTGGGAGTTTGTTCCAGATATTTGGAGCATAATAACTGAACGCTGCTTTACCATGTTTAGTTCTGACTCTGGGACAGGAAGCTGACCAGTCCCTGAAGACCTGAGAGATCTGGATGGTTCATAGTTTAGCAGGAGGTCAGACATGTATTTTGGGCCTAAACCATTCAGGGCTTTATAAACCAGCAGCAGTATTTTGAAATCTATTCTTTGACACACAGGAAGCCAGCGTAAAGACTTCAGAACAGGAGTGATGTGGTCCACTTTCTTAGTGTTAGTGAGGACTCGAGCAGCGGCGTTCTGAATCAGCTGCAGCTTTCTAATAGATTTTTTAGTGAGACCTGTGAAGACACCATTGCAGTAGTCCAGTCTACTGAAGATAAAGGCATGGACAAGTTTTTCCAAATCCTGCTGTGACATTAGTCTTTTAATCCTAGATATATTCTTTAGGTGATAGTAGGCTGATTTAGTAACTGTTTTAATGTGACTGTTGAAACTCAGGTCAGAGTCCATGACTACACCTAGATTTCTGTCTTTATCTGTTGGTTTGAACATTGCAGACTGAAGCTCAGCGCTAACTTTTAAACGTTCTGCCTTGGCTCCAAAAACCATTACCTCAGTTTTATCTTTGTTTAATTGGAGAAAGTTCTGACACATCCAGTCATTGATTTGTTCAATGCACTTACTCAGTGTTTGAATTGGAGCATAGTCTCCTGGTGAAATTGTTACGTACATTTGTGTGTCATCTGCATAGCTATGGTAACTTATTTTGTTGTTCTTCATTATCTGAGCCAGTGGTAGCATGTAGATGTTAAAGAGAAGAGGCCCCAAGATGGAGCCTTGAGGAACCCCACATGTCATATTTGTCAACTCAGATGTGTATTTACCTATAGAAACAAAGTTGTTTCTATCCTTTAAGTAGGATTTAAACCAATTTAGAACTGTTTCCGAAAGTCCCACCCAGTTTTCCAGTCGGTCTAGTAATATGCTGTGGTCAACAGTGTCAAAAGCAGCACTGAGATCTAATAATACTAACACTGAAGTTCTGCCACTGTCTGTGTTTAAGTGGATGTCATTAAAGACCTTTACAAGAGCCGTCTCAGTGCTGTGGTTTGGACGAAAGCCTGACTGGAACACATCGAAACAGTTATTTAAATGCATGAAGTTACTCAACTGTTGAAAAACAACTTTTTCAATGATTTTACCTAGAAATGGCAGGTGTGATATGGGCCTGTAATTGTTCATTACTGAAGCATCTAGATTATTCTTTTTTAAGAGCGGTTTAATGACTGCAGTTTTCAGGGCCTGTGGAAAAATACCTGAGTGAAGAGATTTGTTTACTATATGAAGTAGTTCTGAGGCCATGCAGGGCAAAACATCTTTGAAAAATCCTGTTGGAATAATATCAAGGCAGCAGGAGGAGGACTTCAGAAGTTGTATAATGTCCTCTAGGTTTTTATCATTAATCTGATGGAACTGTGTCATGATGTCTGAATTGATGATAAGTGGACACAGAGACAACACATTTGCTGTTCCTGATGCAGAGGCACTGACTGCTTGTCTGATTTTCTGAATTTTGTCAGTGAAAAAGGCAAAATCATTGCACGCCCTGGTGGTAGCCATCTTCAACAGCCGGGTCGTTCCATTCGGTGCCATTTAGGTCCCCACCACATTATATCATATGTTTTTGTATTTTAAAGGTCGAATGCTTATTTTTTAAAAGCTTGGTTTTAAATGTGTATACCCTCTACCATAAAACAACAATGTTATTTAGCCAGGATATTCCAAATTCTAAACAATTACTCTGGTTTTAGCACAAGTAGGCCACATTTCTGTGTCCCCAATCATGTTTGCTCAACTTCTGTAACAGATATACAAAAAGAAATGAAATAAATACAAACAAATTCCACATGTTTGTCACTGTTGTATAACCCTTTTGCTAATATTCCTCACCAAATTAAATTGTTGTTATTAATTCATTTGTATTGAAAATAAAGTGTGTGTCCCGTTTGAATGTCCCCCCTGTTACTCTGATTTGAATCCCTGGACACGCCCCTTTACTTTACTATTCTACTATTTGTATGACTCAAGAAGAAGAAGGATACATTTTGAGTGGGAAAATCAACTTCAACGTTTTTTTAATGTTTTAAAGAACTTGACTGTTGCGGTAAAGCTTAACATGTCCACCCTGTTATGCTCATTTGTAGTGGAACTGATCATTTGTTTTACATTTAGAAAATATGGTGAATATATCTATCAAATATATGTTTATATGCTAGCTTGATTAGCATCACACATGTAGCAATAGCCAAGTTTAGCATAAAATGTCCACCCTGTTGCTATTGTTCACAGTAACTGGGGATGGTAATTAAACATAATATCCTGAGCTTAACCGAAATATTTATATATACTAAACATTTTTCTTATACTTTAACAAGCCATCATTCAGATTAAATTAAAAAAAACATGGAAAATTATGTTTTTTATGTTTGAATACCCTAGCTGAAATGCAAGGAATGACCCAGCCGTCAATGCTTTTGAACATCTGCAGCATTGAGGACAGATGTGCGGGGGGTGTGACAAAAACACAAAGCTCAATAAGCTGTCAATATATCAAACACCAACAAATACAAGAAAAATGCAAGAAAATATCAAACAAATAAGCAAACACACACACTAACACACACTGACTCGGGCAGGTAAACAAGAAGACATTATAAAGGGAATTGTTTTTGTTATATGTGTTGGTGGGCAATACCACATTACAGATGCACCGCATAATAGCATCTCCACGACATTGTCTTTTGGCCATGTCCTTTTCCATGTCCTTCTTGCAGCATCTTTTCAACACTTCCAGTCTTTTGTTTCCTCCATGTTTTTCAGGCTCTGAGCCAGATGTGTATACTCTAAAGGCAAATGTAATCAACTCCTACACTACTGTTGTACCCTGGATGCTTTAAAAGGAACATATTTGCAAGAAACCCCAGATTACGGCAGAATTCTTTATTGTTATGGTCCTGAGAATTAGCTTCAGAGTGCTCCCTCCTCCCAGCTCTGTGCAGCAGGGCATCAGAGAGGAGGAGAGAGAGAGCGGGGAGTGGGCGGGGCAAGAGAGGAGGGAGAAAGAGACACAGGGGTGAAGAGGAGGAGAGAGGCAGCGTCTCTTACTGATGCTGAGTCACATTACAGAGGGACCAAAGCCGCATCCCATGAGTCTTTGGGAATCATGGAGGAGCTCGAGCACACCTGCCCTCATCCACGGACGGTAGGGCATCCGAATCAGTATTCTGTGTTTTTATGCAGTGTGTGTGTGTGTGTGTGTGTGTGTGTGTGTGTGACAGGGAGGCAAACAAAGGCTCCTGCCCCCTCCCCTGTTACGAAACAGATCCTGTCTTTATCTGGGGGATATGCCCAGACTGCTGAGTGGACAGCAGCGTGTGTTGCCAGCGAAGGAGGGGGTTCGCACAATGGACGTGGATGCTGGGGGGACATTGCAGCAGGGAGGAGAGTGTTATTCCTCATCGTGTCTCCTCATCCCTTCCCTCCACCCTCGTCCTCACTCTCGGTGTAATCCCTCTTAGGCCAGATGTTCTCTGCTTGTGCCAGAGCGGGCTTTACTGATAGGCCCGTGTGAGTTTCCCCATCTGCTCTGTGCTGGTGTCAGCCACCCCGAGGAATCAGAGGTGGTGAGGGTGCATCCTCAGCGTCGCCTCCTGCATCCTCAGCATCTCCCCCCTTGTTGTTGCTATGATGGCTAGCACTGTTTACCGACAGCTCGAAGCGCTTAGCATGACCGGACAAAATGTTCAAATGCGATCTGAAAAGCAGGTGTGCAAGAAAGGCGGGTGTGAAATCCATTAAAGGAGTCTCAAATTGAAAGCGGTGTTACAAAAATAAATGTCAAGCTTAATCTTGCGGCATCTTTTCAAATGCAGCATCCAGTGTAGGAGTTTGCGGCTCTGGTCAACACCTAAATATGCCAGACACTGGTTATTAAACCAACATTGAATCCACTGCAGCGACAGTTTTGTACCTCGGATGTTTTGAACTCAATATATTTGCATGAAAGTCAGGACGAGTAAAGAGTTCCTCCCTTTTTTGATCCTGAGAATTAGAATAAGCCACTCCTCTTTTCCCACCGGGCCCAAAGCATCATGGGTGCTTCCTCAGCACCTCCTCCATGATGCTTTCTGTTGTAGCTCTAATAGCTAGCACTGGATACCCACAGTTTGCAGAGAAACGAAATGACCGGACAAAATGTTCAATCTGAAAAACCAAGGGAAGCGGATCTGAAAGCTGTCTCACATTTAAAGCCGTGTTAAAACATTAATGCCTTCTGTCTCCTCCTGCAGCTGTGCCTCTGGCTTTCATATATTCTGTTCCTTGCATGCAGATAGTTCTTTAAATCGCTGCCAACACTTCTGATTAATCAGCGATTCATATAATGAAGTGAAATAGCATTTCATCAACCTCAGCGGACCAAAGCAGAACTCAGCACAATACAGAAATCACCATGAAGTATTACACATTATAAGGAAAGATGTTATATAAAGCACAGAAAACCAAAGTGCTTCACACAGTTAGCAAAGAAAATATACAGTAGTGCTAAACAAACCACAGACAAATCGTATAATATCTAAACACAATTGAAACTTGAATCGTGCAAGATAGTGTCATGTTTTATATATTATAAGGGCTAAGCAAAAAAAGAACATGTAAGTTAATCTTCCTTGCCCAAAAGTCATCATTCCCTGTCAGAGGAAAGTGTTATATGTTATTCTAAAGTTCAAAAAACTACATAAAAATGTCAGAAACCTGAGAGAAGAATTTGAAAAAAAAACATCAAACAGATATTGTTGAGCATGAAGTGAAGTAAAATCACTCTCTTTGTCAAAGGAGTGGCGTGGCTCTAAAAAGATTCAATCTGAAAATATTCGAAACAACCCCACTCAAACATCAAACTATCCCTTTCTCTGCACTGTTATTAAAAGCGCTGATTTTACATTCGCCCGTCCCCGTCTGTGTCCCCCGGTCTGTTTGTTGCTGTTCCTGGAGGATGCGATGACATGGGTTTTCTCCGTTGTCCACAGAGACCGAAATTGTTTCCATTTTATTTTCATCCTCCTCTCACACTCCCACCGCTTTCTGCTCCGTGCACACTCCCTTTCACATCCAGTGACTATACCCCGCAGTCAACAGATGGCAGACAAAGACATTTTCCAGGCGTTGCAACGCTTTAACCTTGATGTAGCCGTCGACAAGCACCAACCGGCATCGTCTGCTATCCGACTCGTCCTTGTCTGCCTTTGTTTCCTTGTCGCTGCTTATTTACATTCATGTATGGGTTTCTCCCCGTCCAAATCCCCACTGGATTCACATCTTCAGATTATTCTTTCCTTTGCATGTTACTCTCGACAGCTCTGCCCTTGTTTATTCCACATTGTAATGCACATAGAAGTAGGCTACATGTCTGCACACATGATCAATAACCCCGAGTGCAGCTCTCCCAAATATGGATCATGCATCGGCTTCGGTCAGGGTAACCTAATGGAGGTCACTGTAAATGTGGAAAGGGAGACATTAGGTACCACAGAAGGGATGGGGGGTGGACATCCGTCACAGTGAGACACATGAGCTGCATTATATATATATAACCCCGTCTCCTTCTCCTCCAGACTCTGACAAAGCCGGCCATCTTTGCCAGGGAGAGCAGTTGTGATTGTCGCGCCCCTCATGAGAAGCTCACCATCGCTCAGGCCCGCAGAGGCACCCCAGGTACAGGAGAGCATTTCATTTAGCTGACACCTTCATACAAAGAGACTCAGTGCGTCCAACCATAAAGAAACAAACTGAAATAGCAAGAATCCTGCAAGGACGTTAGCTATAAGAGAGGTCATTGTACTGTGAGTGCTCGAGAGAAGACCTCCTCCAGCCCCTCCTTCTTACAACTATCAACTTTATCTTCATTATATGCATTTATTCTCCCTGTTTATAGCTACATTAGCAACTGCTTTTGCTTTTCTACTACTATACTGTGACTTTACTTCAACTACTGCATCTACTATTTTCTCTGAAGTTACTCCGAATATCACAACAACTACTTTTGCTACTGCTATTACTGCTACTACTACTATTACACTAGTGCTCATCTCTTTTACCAGAACTGCTACTCCTGATGGCCCCTGGTTTTCAAGAAACAAAAACAATAAGATATTACCATGAGAGACTTATTAAACTACAAAAAAAAAACTAGAAAGAGATAATGCAACCTCTAACAAGAGGCCAAACATAACTACAACGGGACACATAATGACCGCAAAGAACTACAAAGAGACACTAGAAGACTACCAAGCCACACACAGATCTACAAAGAGACACTAGAAGACTACCAAGCTACACAAATAACTACAAAGAGACACTAGAAGACTACCAAGCCACACAAAGAACTACAAAGAGACACTAAAAGACTACAAAGCCACACAAAGAACTACAAAGAGACACTAAAAGACTACGAAGCCACACACAGAACTACAAAGAGACACTAAAAGACTACAAAGCCACACACAGAACTACAAAGAGACACTAAAAGACTACAAAGCCACACAAAGAACTACAAAGAGACACTAAAAGACTACAAAGCCACACAAAGAACAACAAAGAGACACTAAAATACTACAAAGCCACACACAGAACTACAAAGAGACACTAAAAGACTACAAAGCCACACAAAGAACTACAAAGAGACACTAAAAGACTACAAAGCCACACAAAGAACTACAAAGATACACTAAAAGACTACAAAGCCACACAAAGAACTACAAAGAGACATGAAAAGACTACAAAGCCACACAAAGAACTACAAAGAGACATGAAAAGACTACAAAGCCACACAAAGAACTACAAAGAGACACTAAAAGACTACCAAGCCACACACAGAACTACAAAGAGACACTAAAAGACTACAAAGCCACACAAAGAACTACAAAGAGACATGAAAAGACTACAAAGCCACACAAAGAACTACAAAGAGACACTAAAAGACTACCAAGCCACACACAGAACTACAAAGAGACACTAAAAGACTACAAAGCCACACACAGAACTACAAAGATACACTAAAAGACTACAAAGCCACACAAAGAACAACAAAGAGACACTAAAAGACTACAAAGCCACACAAAGAACTACAAAGAGACACTAAACGACTACAAAACCACACAAAGAACTACAAAGAGACACTAAACGACTACAAAGCCACACAAAGAACTACAAAGAGACACTAAAAGACTACAAAGCCACACAAAGAACTACAAAGATACACTAAAAGACTACAAAACCACACAAAGAACTACAAAGAGACACTAAAAGACTACCAAGCCACACACAGAACTACAAAGAGACACTAAAATACTACAAAGCCACACACAGAACTACAAAGAGACACTAAAAGACTACAAAGCCACACAAAGAACTACAAAGAGACACTAAAAGACTACAAAGCCACACAAAGAACTACAAAGATACACTAAAAGACTACAAAGCCACACAAAGAACTACAAAGAGACATGAAAAGACTACAAAGCCACACAAAGAACTACAAAGAGACATGAAAAGACTACAAAGCCACACAAAGAACTACAAAGAGACACTAAAAGACTACCAAGCCACACACAGAACTACAAAGAGACACTAAAAGACTACAAAGCCACACAAAGAACTACAAAGAGACATGAAAAGACTACAAAGCCACACAAAGAACTACAAAGAGACACTAAAAGACTACCAAGCCACACACAGAACTACAAAGAGACACTAAAAGACTACAAAGCCACACACAGAACTACAAAGATACACTAAAAGACTACAAAGCCACACAAAGAACAACAAAGAGACACTAAAAGACTACAAAGCCACACAAAGAACTACAAAGAGACACTAAACGACTACAAAACCACACAAAGAACTACAAAGAGACACTAAACGACTACAAAGCCACACAAAGAACTACAAAGAGACACTAAAAGACTACAAAGCCACACAAAGAACTACAAAGATACACTAAACGACTACAAAACCACACAAAGAACTACAAAGAGACACTAAACGACTACAAAGCCACACAAAGAACTACAAAGAGACACTAAAAGACTACAAAGCCACACAAAGAACTACAAAGATACACTAAAAGACTACAAAGCCACACAAAGAACTACAAAGAGATACTAAAAGACTACAAAGCCATACACAGAACTACAAAGAGACACTAAAAGACTACAAAGCCATACACAGAACTACAAAGAGACACTAAAAGACTACAAAGCCACACAAAGAACTACAAAGAGACACTAAAAGACTACAAAGCCACACAAAGAACTACAAAGAGAAACAACAGAACTACAAAAGACGCGTTCACACCGGAGTACTTTCCCCCGTACTTTTCCCGCTTAGTTCCGTTAGTACCCCTTATGTCGCGTTCACACCAAAAAGAGTACTTTAGAGTACCGGGAACTTTTACCCCCATTTTCAGTGCCATTGGTGGTACCAAAAAAGTACCAATTTCTGATTGGCTGGGCGAATTGCAAACCACGCCCCGTAAAACTCTGAAAAGTTTTTTGAAGCCGCCATTGTATTTGCTGGCATTAGCATTATTAGCATTAGCATTAGCCCCGCGCACCAACGGAGAGAGAATAACTTATGGCAACACAAAAAAAAATATGGGAGCGGTGGAGATGAGGAGGTGTCGGCGTTCTGGCGATTTACTCGGAAGCCAGTCCCCAACTCCAGGGACTTCCGGCCGGGGACTTGGGACGTGGCAGTATACGCTGTGAAGTGGTTTGCGGCCTGCCAGTAAACCCAAAGAAGAAGAAGAAGAAGAAGAAGTGACGTCAGCGGCTTCATTTGTGTAATCTTCCCTCAGGGAAAAGTACTCCGGTGGGTGTGAACGCGATTGGTGCCCTGGGGTATTAAGTGCCGGGGCACTGAGTACGGCAAAGTACTTGGTGTGAAAGCGGCTAATGAGAAACAACAGAACTACAAAGAGACACTAGTCGTAAGACTACGAAGCAAGACAAGTGACTTAAAGGACTAAAAATAGACAATAAATGGCTTCCAAGAGACACAGAGCAATTACTAAGAGATTCCAAATAACTACAAAGAAACACAATAAGACTACAAAGAGACATTTAAAGGATATAGGAAAAGAGCATGAACAGGCTATAAATAAAAGATACTCAAAATGACTGCAACGACTACAAAAAGAAGCAGAATTACTCTCACCATGATAAGGGTTAGTTGTGATGTGTTGTACTCTTGTGTGTCTTCAGTGGACCGGCCCGTCAGAGTGTACGCAGATGGCATCTTCGACCTCTTCCACTCGGGGCACGCTCGTGCTCTCATGCAGGCCAAGAACCTTTTCCCCAACACCTACCTCATAGTAGGAGGTACACACACACACACACACACACACACACACACACACACACACACACACACACACACACACACACACACACACACACACACACACACACACACACACACACACACACACACACACACACACACACACTCACACACACCCTTAACTCCTCCTAATATCCCTCCAGATTTGTATCACAGTGATTAATTAGCCTCTGTGTGTTTGGCTCAGTGTGCAGTGACGAGCTGACCCACAAGTTTAAGGGCTTCACGGTGATGACGGAGTTCGAGCGTTATGAGGCACTGAGACACTGCCGCTACGTGGACGAGGTTCTGAGAGACGCTCCCTGGACTCTCACACCGGAGTTCCTCGAGAAACACAAGGTGTGTGTGTGTGTGTGTGTGTGTGTGTGTGTGTGTGTGTGTGTGTGTGTGTGTGTGTGTGAGTGCGCGTGCGTGCGCGTGTGTGTGTGTGTGTGTGTGTGTGCCCAAAAAGGTGCATTCAGCAGCTTTGGGAATAGCTCTTAAAGGTCCCGTGTCATGCTTCTCCGGTTATCACCCGTCCCCTTGTGTTATGAAGGTGTTTCTGCATGTGAACGGTCTGCAGAGTCACAAACCCTCAAAGTGCACCCTGTAGCGAGTAGAAGAGAAGACCTGTCTGTGCTGCCCCAGAACGCCTCGTTGGACCTTTCTCTTTTTCCATTGTTTACTTCTTGGGTATAGTGACGTACCGTAACGTCCGCGGAGCCCTTACGGACAGTGTCTCGCTGGCTCACTGGTGTGAGGTCAGCGAGACACTGCGGAACTCAGCCTGAGCACGCACACAAACCTTCGGGCTGGTTTCGCTGTGTCTCGCTGTCTCGCAGGCGGCCACTGGGCTCACAGGGAGGGGGGGGGGGGCAGGAGCTCCAACAAGCCGTTTAGGACAGAGAGTGAACACACAGACTATACAGAGATGCTGTGAGAAACCAATGTGAGTTTGGAACATTGCACAATATAATCTATTCTAGTAGACCTCAACAATGGAATTATGATCAGTATAAATAGCCATGACATGGGACCTTGCATCATCCCATAATCCCCTCTGTTTCAGCCCTGTTTCAAAAGTGCTGATTCTCTGGGGGGGGGGGGGGGGGGGGTTACCTTGGTTGCTGATTGGCTAATGGTTACTCAAGCCAAAACATCGTTATGACATCATAAAGTGGCCAAAATCTGATCAGTTCATTTTCAGACAGGTTTTTATAGAAATGGATCAAAAAGAGAGAGAATCTTTGTTCCTGAAACTTTCAGAGTCTCTTTCCACAGAGGGGACACATGTTGATGTAGAAGAGACATGAAGAAGAGGGGACACATGTTGATGTAGAAGAGACATGAAGAAGAGGGGACACATGTTGATGTAGAAGAGACATGAAGAAGAGGGGACACATGTTGATGTAGAAGAGACATGAAGAAGAGGGGACACATGTTGATGTAGAGGAGACATGAAGAAGAGGGGACACATGTTGATGGAGAAGGGGGGACACATGTTGATGTAGAAGAGACATGGAGAAGAGGGGACACATGTTGATGTAGAGGAGACATGAAGAAGAGGGGACACATGTTGATGTAGAAGAGACATGAAGAAGAGGGGACACATGTTGATGTAGAAGAGACGTGAAGAAGAGGGGACACATGTTGATGTAGAAGAGACGTGAAGAAGAGGGGACACATGTTGATGTAGAAGAGACGTGAAGAAGAGGAGACACAATGTTGATGGAGAAGAGACGTGAAGAAGAGGGGACACATGTTGATGGAGAAGAGACATGAAGAAGAGGGGACACATGTTGATGTAGAAGAGACATGAAGAAGAGGGGACACATGTTGATGTAGAAGAGACATGAAGAAGAGGGGACACATGTTGATGTAGAAGAGACATGAAGAAGAGGGGACACATGTTGATGTAGAAGAGACATGGAGAAGAGGGGACACATGTTGATGTAGAAGAGACATGAAGAAGAGGGGACACATGTTGATGTAGAAGAGACATGGAGAAGAGGGGACACATGTTGATGTAGAAGAGACATGAAGAAGAGGGGACACATGTTGATGTAGAAGAGACGTGAAGAAGAGGAGACACAATGTTGATGGAGAAGAGACGTGAAGAAGAGGGGACACATGTTGATGGAGAAGAGACATGAAGAAGAGGGGACACATGTTGATGTAGAAGAGACATGAAGAAGAGGGGACACATGTTGATGTAGAAGAGACATGGAGAAGAGGGGACACATGTTGATGTAGAAGAGACATGAAGAAGAGGGGACACATGTTGATGTAGAAGAGACATGGAGAAGAGGGGACACATGTTGATGTAGAAGAGACATGAAGAAGAGGGGACACATGTTGATGTAGAAGAGACATGGAGAAGAGGGGACACATGTTGATGTAGAAGAGACATGAAGAAGAGGGGACACATGTTGATGTAGAGGAGACATGAAGAAGAGGGGACACATGTTGATGGAGAAGGGGGGACACATGTTGATGTAGAAGAGACATGGAGAAGAGGGGACACATGTTGATGTAGAGGAGACATGAAGAAGAGGGGACACATGTTGATGTAGAAGAGACATGAAGAAGAGGGGACACATGTTGATGTAGAAGAGACGTGAAGAAGAGGGGACACATGTTGATGTAGAAGAGACATGAAGAAGAGGGGACACATGTTGATGTAGAAGAGACGTGAAGAAGAGGGGACACATGTTGATGTAGAAGAGACGTGAAGAAGAGGAGACACAATGTTGATGGAGAAGAGACGTGAAGAAGAGGGGACACATGTTGATGGAGAAGAGACATGAAGAAGAGGGGACACATGTTGATGTAGAAGAGACATGAAGAAGAGGGGACACATGTTGATGTAGAAGAGACATGAAGAAGAGGGGACACATGTTGATGTAGAAGAGACATGAAGAAGAGGGGACACATGTTGATGTAGAAGAGACATGGAGAAGAGGGGACACATGTTGATGTAGAAGAGACATGAAGAAGAGGGGACACATGTTGATGTAGAAGAGACATGGAGAAGAGGGGACACATGTTGATGTAGAAGAGACATGAAGAAGAGGGGACACATGTTGATGTAGAGGAGACATGAAGAAGAGGGGACACATGTTGATGGAGAAGGGGGGACACATGTTGATGTAGAAGAGACATGGAGAAGAGGGGACACATGTTGATGTAGAGGAGACATGAAGAAGAGGGGACACATGTTGATGTAGAAGAGACATGAAGAAGAGGGGACACATGTTGATGTAGAAGAGACGTGAAGAAGAGGGGACACATGTTGATGTAGAAGAGACATGAAGAAGAGGGGACACATGTTGATGTAGAAGAGACGTGAAGAAGAGGGGACACATGTTGATGTAGAAGAGACGTGACGAAGAGGAGACACAATGTTGATGGAGAAGAGACGTGAAGAAGAGGGGACACATGTTGATGGAGAAGAGACATGAAGAAGAGGGGACACATGTTGATGTAGAAGAGACATGAAGAAGAGGGGACACATGTTGATGTAGAAGAGACATGAAGAAGAGGGGACACATGTTGATGTAGAAGAGACATGAAGAAGAGGGGACACATGTTGATGTAGAAGAGACATGGAGAAGAGGGGACACATGTTGATGTAGAAGAGACATGAAGAAGAGGGGACACATGTTGATGTAGAAGAGACATGGAGAAGAGGGGACACATGTTGATGTAGAAGAGACATGGAGAAGAGGGGACACATGTTGATGTAGAAGAGACATGAAGAAGAGGGGACACATGTTGATGTAGAAGAGACATGAAGAAGAGGAGACACAAGTTGATGTAGAAGAGGGGACACATGTTGATGTTGAAGAGACATGAAGAAGAGGGGACACATGTTGATGTAGAAGAGACATGAAGAAGAGGGGACATGTTGATGTAGAAGAGACATGAAGAAGAGGGGACACATGTTGATGTAGAAGAGACATGAAGAAGAGGGGACACATGTTGATGTAGAAGAGACATGAAGAAGAGGGGACACATGTTGATGTAGAAGAGACATGAAGAAGAGGGGACATGTTGATGTAGAAGAGACATGAAGAAGAGGGGACACATGTTGATGTAGAAGAGACATGAAGAAGAGGGGACACATGTTGATGTAGAAGAGACATGGAGAAGAGGGGACACATGTTGATGTAGAAGAGACATGGAGAAGAGGGGACACATGTTGATGTAGAAGAGACATGAAGAAGAGGGGACACATGTTGATGTAGAAGAGACATGAAGAAGAGGGGACACATGTTGATGTAGAAGAGACATGAAGAAGAGGGGACAACATGTTGATGTAGAAGAGACATGAAGAAGAGGGGACACATGTTGATGTAGAAGAGACATGGAGAAGAGGGGACACATGTTGATGTAGAAGAGACATGGAGAAGAGGGGACACATGTTGATGTAGAAGAGACATGAAGAAGAGGGGACACATGTTGATGTAGAAGAGACATGGAGAAGAGGGGACACATGTTGATGTAGAAGAGACATGGAGAAGAGGGGACACATGTTGATGTAGAAGAGACATGAAGAAGAGGGGACACATGTTGATGTAGAAGAGACATGAAGAAGAGGGGACACATGTTGATGTAGAAGAGACATGAAGAAGAGGGGACACATGTTGATGTAGAAGAGACATGAAGAAGAGGGGACACATGTTGATGTAGAAGAGACATGGAGAAGAGGGGACACATGTTGATGGAGAAGAGACATGAAGAAGAGGGGAAACATGTTGATGTAGAAGAGACATGAAGAAGAGGGGACACATGTTGATGTAGAAGAGACATGGAGAAGAGGGGACACATGTTGATGTAGAAGAGACATGGAGAAGAGGGGACACATGTTGATGTAGAAGAGACATGGAGAAGAGGGGACACATGTTGATGTAGAAGAGACGTGAAGAAGAGGGGACACATGTTGATGTAGAAGAGACATGAAGAAGAGGGGACACATGCTGATGTAGAAGAGACATGAAGAAGAGGGGACACATGGTGATGTAGAAGAGACATGAAGAAGAGGGGACACATGGTGATGTAGAAGAGACATGAAGAAGAGGGGACACATGTTGATGTAGAAGAGACATGAAGAAGAGGGGACACATGTTGATGAAGAAGAGACATGGAGAAGAGGGGACACATGTTGATGTAGAAGAGGGGACACATGTTGATGAAGAAGAGGGGACACATGTTGATGTAGAAGAGACGTGAAGAATTTGCATAATAGGGGACCTTTAAGAGTCTTTGTGGAAACTTCTGGCACCCTTTACCTGGGGTGAGACACCTGTGTGTTTATGACCCAACCCTTGTCCCGTACTACTTTAAGAGTCCTCTGACTCACAGTCACGTCCTTTCATGTTCCTCAGATCGATTTCGTGGCTCACGATGACATCCCGTACTCCTCAGCGGGGAGCGAGGATGTCTACAAACACATCAAGGAGGCAGGTCAGTGTTCCAGGAAGATGTCTCCTTCCAGCAGAATGTACCTCGAGCCGTTTGAAAGCTTTGTGTGTCCGTGTGTGTGTGTGTCAGGGATGTTCGTTCCTACTCAGCGGACAGAAGGCATCTCCACATCGGACCTGATCACCAGGATCGTCAGAGACTACGACGTCTACGCCCGACGCAACCTCCAACGAGGATACACGGCCAAGGAGCTCAACGTCAGCTACATCAACGTAAGAGCACCAGCATGTCAAGGTGTGACTTTTGTACCGGCCGGAAACGGACTCAAATGCTTGACGATTGACAAAAATGCTGGATGTAACGGTCTTTACTTCAATAGGGGTCATAAAGCCGACAAAACAAACACTTGACTAGGAAAGTAGAAGGACTAATAATAATAATAATAATGCATTACATTTTTTATTAGAGCGCTTTTACAGGTGCTCAAAGCAGGGCCGGCCCTCGGCATAGGCAGTATAGGCGAATGCTAAGGGCGCATCAACCCATAGGGGGCGCCGAAAATTGAAAAAAAAGAAGTTAGAAATTAAAAAAAATATTTTTTTTTTTTTATTTCATAACAACACAATTTCCCGATTTTGGATCAACAAAGTACATCTTATTATCTTATACTAACAGAACTAAGCCTATATTGCGTACAGCACCCCATAAACTATGGCACCCCCCCCCCCCCAAAATCAAGTTGAACTGCCCCAGTCCCAGTAAAAACCAGAAGTTTATGTGAAATTGTTCTTTTTTTGAAATAATGGTTTTAGTGTGCAATTATAGGTTTTGATTTTGTATTTGTATTCATTTAAAATAAATCAAACTCCCAAAAAACTTACACAGCTTCTGTGTGCTTTTATTAACATTGAAATGTACTGTGTAAGCGGCCGCGAGGGGGAGAGCTTTAGAGAGCTCTCTCCTGAAAGACTGAGAGGCTCTGATAACCTCAGCTCAGTGAGGTAAAGGCACACCTTTATATGATCATTATAGTTATACAAAAATCCAGCTAAAATCTTGCCCAGGGCGGCAAATTGGTCAGGGCCGGCCCTGGCTCAAAGCGCTTTACAAGTACACATTACACATATTAGACCATTACTGCGGACTAGGACCAAAGCTCGGTGAAAACACGGGTAAATGTACTTACTGTGACAAGACAAAGTGATAAATGGAGCAACACTAAAAGTTAAGGAGGTTTCTTTTCAAAATATTACACATAATATATCCAGCAAGAAAGACACTGCAACGATTTGGACTTGATGTTGAATATTCCTGTTCCATGTTGTAATCTACAAGAACAGACTATTGGCCATTTATGTTATGAATGCTTGTATTGTAGAATATTGTTGGTAGGATGCTTTATTAGAAAAAGACGGGACAAAAGGTTCAACTCCAGGACAAAGACATTCTTACGTACTTCAGGGATGATAGTGTGGATGCAGATTTTGTCTTTTTGGTGCAGTTAATTGTATTTTTAGGGACATTTCATATCCATAAAAAGAAATGGGCTGAATCCAAACCACATTTTGTACTTTTCTATCTATATATTAGCTAATATAAAATAAAATATAAAACTAATTTGATATTTAAAAAATATTTAATCTGAAGTATCAAAATGTATTTGTCTTTCCTTTTTTCTTTATTCACTGTATGTAATGTCTAGTTGCGTGAGGAAGGGTTATTAAGAACAGGTGAACCAATCAGGGCGGGGCAGGAAATCACAGAGCGGGAAACACACTGGGGCAGGAAGTGAAGCCACTAGACGTCATCATCTCTGTATCATCCATACAAGATTATTTTAGCATAATTGGTATGTCATCAAAGGTCCTAAATATTCAGGAAACATTCTGTAAAGAAGTGTCGGATAATTATGAATATCTGGAAGTAATGTTGGTTTAAAAACATAATGAATATAACATGTTATGGCAAGCAACATTTGAAGGTGACACATGGGTTAGAATACGTTTTAGATACTTTACGACATCTCAGGTTACAAAGCCTAAGATTTAGATTTATTCAGGGATCTCAAAGCTTTTTTAACAATTTACTTTCCTCACCTCCCCTCAGGAGAAGAAGTTACATCCTTTGCTTTCATAAAGGCAGACACATGTTACAGTCCACAGTCAAAAAGAGCAGACAGAACAAAGTCCACTAGGACACATTGGTTAATACGGTTTATGCAACTTCACTACAAGTTCAACCAGTCAGCGTACAAAGCTTAATAAAGATTCAGATTTAACTATTTCAATTCAAAAACCTTTATTTATCCAGGTGAAATCCCATTGAGATCAATGATCTCTTTTTCAAGGGAGAGCTGCAGCAGTAGGTTCCACAAGAAGACATTACATTAAATTATATTACATCACATTACATTTAGCTGACGCTTTTATCCAAAGCGACTTACAATAAGTGCATTCGACCAGGAAGACACAACCTTGAAGAAAACAGAATCATAAAGTACATCAGGTTTCATAGAGCCAAACATTTCAAGTGCTACTCAACTGGCTTTAGATAAGCCAGTCCTTTATTAGTATATAACATAAAACATAAACAACAGAACAACAAAAGGACATCATACAGCAAAATGTACAGGGATTACAATTTACATATCTAACCACATGTACAGGTACCAACAGCATCTGACTGTGTAGCATCCAACCGAGCTTTAAAAACATGTAGTGGTACCAGCTTGGTAATGTTCCATTCTTTTTGCAGACTGTTCCAAGTTAGTGGAGCTGCACATCTAAAAGCTTTCTTCCCTAAGACAGTCCTAGCACTTGGCACATGTAATAAAACCACAGCATGCGATCTCAGGCAGTACGTACTTTCACTTTGCAGAGAGATCAGGGAGCAGATATAAGATGGTAGTTTATCCAACATGGCTTTGTAAATGAAAAGGTACCAGTGACTGAGCCTCCGTACAGTAAGTGGTGGCAGAACCGCCTTGGTATACATGTACAGTGATGCGTAAGTGCTTTACGATTTGTCAAAAATCTACATTTTTATTTTCCTCACCTCTGCCTCCCCTCAGGAGAAGAAGTACCGGCTGCAGAACCAGGTGGACCGGATGAAGGAGAAGGTGCGCACGGTGGAGGAGAAGAGCAAACACTTTGTCTACCGGGTGGAGGAGAAGAGCGCCGACCTCATCCAGAAGTGGGAGGAGAAATCCAGAGAGTTCATCGGAAACTTCCTGGAACTGTTTGGACCCGACGGGACCTGGGTAAGTTACTCTTCTTTAATAAAGGACTTGTAACAGAGTATTCCTACACTCTAGTACTTCTACTTTTACTCAAGTACAATATGTGAGTACTTCCCCCACCTCTGGTAATAACATATGTTCAATGTAAAGTGCAATTTAAAGGTACTAGTTCTTTACAAATAAGCATTTTTCATCAGGTCTAAAACCACCAGAGTCAGGGACAGTTTCATTCCAAAGACTCTTTTGAAAGAACATCCATAACATTCATCTGTTTGCGACTTTAAAAAAACCTATTTATCTTATATATCATATTCCAATTCCTTGCATATAGACCAGGGGTGTCCAAACTTTTTTCACCGAAGGCCACATACAGAAAAATATACGAAGGGCTGGGCCACTCACTAGAGGAGAGGTTTATTGCCTCATAAGTTAAGCTATAAGTCAGCACAATCAATCAAATATAGGTAAATTAAATCCCTCACATATATCCATAGGGTTTACTTTATTGCGTTACTAAAAGTGTACAGCTCATCCCTTAAAACAGAAGTCTCATTTTTCTTATGGGGGAAATGGGAAGGGTGTATTTCAAACTTGTTATGTTAAAAAGTTATTTGGCTTTTTTTTATCAACTAAGATTTGTTAGAAAATGTTTTCAACTTAACGGACTGAATTTATTTGAAAAGTGGCCTTATTAACACGTGAATAATACTGTGCGATATATTTGTACATACTGTACTGTCAAGAAATACAATATACTGTAAGACAAGCACAAGTTTCATTTGTGGGCCGTATTACATTATACTTTATACATTATATACTTTTTGAATTAGCTGAGGGCCGATTCAAAATGGTCCGCGGGCCGTAGTTTGGACACCCCTGATATAGACTATTCTTGCACTATTTCTATTCTATTTTATTTGTATTTACCCGTACTATGTTATCTGTTTTATTGTGTTGCACGGTTGGAGGACCTAAGATTTACATTGCCATACACTCGTGTACAAAGGACAATAAAAGCCTTGAACCTTGCATTGAGCCAGCATTGACTGTGTTCCTCCCCCTGTATAGAAACAGGTGTTTCAGGAGCGCAGTGGACGGATGCTGTCCTACGCTCTGTCCCCCCGAGGGTCTCCCTGCAACAGCCCCCCCCGCGAACTCTCCCCCCTGCGCTCCCCGTCCCCCCCCTGCCTCCCCGCCCGCTGGCACAACGCACGGCCATCGCCCCCAAACTCCCCCAAAGGAGCGTCGGCCTCCATCAGCAGCATGAGTGAAGGGGACGAAGACGAGAAGTAGATGGACTGTGATGGACACACACACACACGTAAACATTCACACACTTCACTCACAGTACAATGCCTGGGAACTGCACACACACACACAACACACACACACACACACACACACACACACACACACACACACACCACACACACACACACACACACACACAACACACACACACACACAACACACACACACACACAACACACACACACACACACACCACACCACACACACACCACACACACACACACACACACATACATGTAGACGTATACACACACACTTCACTCACAGTACACCACCTGGGAACTGCTCACACTCACACACAGACACACACACACAAACACATACACACACCTGGCTGGATACTGAAACACTTTATCCTCAAGGAAGTAGCTAGAATGCAAAGAAGAAGGGGATCATGGGAAATGAAGTTCTGTGCTGCAGAGCTAAGAAGCCATCATCGCACAGGAAGAAGAGGATTTGCGAGAAGGTCCAGAATGCTTTGCGGCATCTTTCAGGAGGATTAGCTTTTTGTGGAGAGACTGTCCGACAGCCTTCATGGCACCACCTCACTGTCCTGTTCATTGACAGTTCTGTCACCACTCGATGTGAAAAGACACACACACACTGTGTGACGTTCAGCTCCACGTGGACAGGATTCATCGCGCGCTCATTTAGTACTTGCTGAACTGAGAGTTAGGAATTAAAGACTGCACGTCGTAGATTAGCAGAGGTGAAGTGTTGGCACTAGAACACATAATCAGCTAGTTTGCACCCTTTAAGCATAAACGGCTGGCGAGGAGAATAAAACCAGCGATCCATGAGTCTTTGTTCCCACGCCACTAAAACAGATAAAGACTAATCATTCAGAAAATCATAGGAAGTTAAAACCAGCCTGCGGGATTAGCGGAGTCCAAACGCTCGGAGTCTGGGAGGTGGTTTTATCACCTCTGTTGTACAGCTTTGTTTGAAATCAAACGATATAATCTAAGTAGTGAATATCAAGAGTTTTGAAATGAGGTCTGTCTTAAATTAAACACGAAAACAAGCCTCTTTTGATCCGTAAAACTTTATTAGCTTCTTGAATGTACACCGAGTCTCTGAGACTAGTAGAGAGTCATCGTGATCACCCTAATTCCCCTAAACCATCACGTTAGGACACACAAACATCACAGGTATTAGAGAAACATGTGTGGATGTTCAGCCTAACTAGCCATGTATCATTTGCAGGTTTGCCATGTTTTATCTCTCAATGTTTAGCGGACATCGTTGCTCTTTGGATTTTGATGTCAGCTGTTCATCAAACCCGGCGAATTTGGAGATGCAGCCTTTCTCTCGGACTCTGAAGATACTTGAAATAAACAATAAGCCCTCCAGGTGAACTGTCAGCAGCCGGATCATCATGTTTTTAGTCGCTAGATGTACGTAATAACTTTTTCTCCAATCATACAATAAATACTCTAATGCAATGTAGAGACCTTAACGTCCTGTACGCACTACATGTTAATCTGCACTATATGTACAAACTTTGGGAACGTGTGTCTTTTTTTATCTTTTAAATCTCAATGTTCAAACGGCTTGATCTGTAAATAATAAAATCTATAACCAAACGTGAATTGAAAGTGCATTTCGCCTTTTTATCCAAAGAAACGATGCAGGAAAAGGGCACACAACAGCAACATGTTATTTATTGTCTCGTGCTGATATCAGACCGCTCCATCACCATTTTTCATATTTTTTCATGACCGCCTACACACAAGGGGTTCATGCACAAAGCTGGAGGTACAGGAGGATAGAAAACAGAGATCACTCCACACTGTACTGCAAACACGTCGTTGTATACACAATATTTACTCAAATACACAAAGTAGTCTTTAACAGTAAAGGCTCAAGACGCCTCTTAAAATCACACACTTCAAACTTAGCTGTTAAATGTGATTACAGGTGGTGAGCGGAGTGGTGACAGTTTCTCTGAGCGTCTAACACTCGTTACTGCAGGTTTGTCCCTCAGGGAGACTGGCAGGTTTGAAGGCATCGGCAGTGATGAACTCTTCAGCTACTCTCCTTTCTTTTGGGATCAGAGGGCGTTGAAGGAGACGAGAGAAGGAAGTCACTTCAGATCTAAAACATTTTCTATAAACACAAAATAACCATTTCTCTCAAATATTGTTCACAAATCTGAAAGAATGTGTGATAGTGAGCACTTCTCCTTTGCCGAGATAATCCATCCCACCTCAAAGGTGTGGCATATCAAGATGCTGATTAGACAGCATGATTATTGCACAGGTGTGCCTTAGGCTGGCCACAATAAAAGGCCACTCTGAAACGTGCAGTTTTGCTTTATTGGGGGGGTCCGAAAACCAGGCAGTATCTGGTGGGAGGGGTAGGGTTAGGGTTAGGGTAATGTTGTGAATCGAGTGGCCTGTGTTCGTCATCCATTACATACGCCTGCCCATACCATAACCCCACCACCACCATGGGCCACTCGATTCACAACATTACCCTAACCCTACCCCTACCCCTAACCCTCACACCCGATACTGCCTGGTTTTCCGGACCCCCCCAGACCCCCCCCAATAAAGCAAAACTGCACGTTTCAGAGTGGCCCTTTTATTGTGGCCAGCCTAAGGCACACCTGTGCAATAACCATGCTGTCTAATCAGCATCTTGATATGCCACGCCTGTGAGGTGGGATGGATTATCTCGGCAAAGGAAGTGCTCACTATCACACATTCTTTCAGATTTGTGAACAATATTTAAGAGAAATGGTTATTTTGTGTTTATAGAACATGTTTTAGATCTTTGAGTTCATCTCATGAAAAATGGGAGCAAAAAACAAAAGTGTTGCGTTTATATCTTTGTTCAGTGTATGAAGGTGTTCGGATACAAGTGGTGACCTTGGAACTCTGCAGATATAATTAATCTTCTGTGTGTCAAAAAAGTAGGTATGATGTGATTGTGTGAAGTTATTTGAAGGAAGAATAACATGTTCGAAAAGCGCACAAATAAGTTCCCTTCATGTGATTCGCGCTCTCATTTAGTACAAAGATAATTTAGATAAGATAATGAGTCTTACATTTAACATTCAGAAGAAGAAAATCGGATATTCAGAATAAGTTTTGATATTACCACAACTCTCTTTCTAAAGACTTGATTTCCTTTTGTTAAATAAACATTACAGTAAGATAAATTTTAACAGTTAATGCCGTTTCAATTCCACGATTAAAAATTAAACCCTGTGTTCCTCGCTTAAAATGAACTTAACAAAATACACAAACTGTGTTCATAACTCTTCATAACATAATACCAAAAGTAGAAGGTATGAGAGCAGAAATGTCCTCTAGTATTGTCGATCAATAGTATGTGTAAATTACAGGGGTTAGAATACAAATAATCAAAACTATTTTGGTCAGATTGATCAGCACTTTGAACTGCCTTGTGTTGAAAGGTGCAATATAAATAAATTGCCTGCCTTGCTTGTCTTTGCTTCATATCATATTCAAGTAGGTGACTGACAAAGCTAAACATGTAAAGACATCAGCTTGACTTTAGGGACATTTTGTACTAATCTTTGCTGCTTTACATACCAAACAATTTCTTGCCCAGGGCGGCAAATTGGTCAGGGCCGGCCCTGGCTCAAAGCGCTTTACAAGTACACATTACACATATTAGACCATTACTGCGGACTAGGACCAAAGCTCGGTGAAAACACGGGTAAATGTACTTACTGTGACAAGACAAAGTGATAAATGGAGCAACACTAAAAGTTAAGGAGGTTTCTTTCAAAATATTACACATAATATATCCAGCAAGAAAGACACTGCAACGTTTGGACTTGATGTTGAATATTCCTGTTACATGTTGTAATCTACAAGAACAGACTATTGGCCATTTATTATGAATGCTTGTATTGTAGAATATTGTTGGTAGGATGCTTTATTAGAAAAAGACGGGACAAAAGGTTCAACTCCAGGACAAAGACATTCTTACGTACTTCAGGGGATGATAGTGTGGATGCAGATTTTGTCTTTTTGGTGCAGTTAATTGTATTTTAGGGAATTTCATATCCATAAAAAGAAATGGGCTGAATCCAAACCACATTTTGTACTTTTCTATCTATATATTAGCTAATATAAAATAAAATATAAAACTAATTTGATATTTAAAAAATATTTAATCTGAAGTATCAAAATGTATTTGTCTTTCCTTTTTTCTTTATTCACTGTATGTAATGTCTAGTTGCGTGAGGAAGGGTTATTAAGAACAGGTGAACCAATCAGGGCGGGGCAGGAAATCACAGAGCGGGAAACACACTGGGGCAGGAAGTGAAGCCACTAGACGTCATCATCTCTGTATCATCCATACAAGATTATTTTAGCATAATTGGTATGTCATCAAAGGTCTAAATATTCAGGAAACATTCTGTAAAGAAGTGTCGGATAATTATGAATATCTGGAAGTAATGTTGGTTTAAAAACATAATGAATATAACATGTTATGGCAAGCAACATTTGAAGGTGACACATGGGTTAGAATACGTTTTAGATACTTTACGACATCTCAGGTTACAAAGCCTAAGATTTAGATTATTCAGGGATCTCAAAGCTTTTTTAACAATTTACTTTCCTCACCTCCCCTCAGGAGAAGAAGTTACATCCTTTGCTTTCATAAAGGCAGACACATGTTACAGTCCACAGTCAAAAAAGAGCAGACAGAACAAAGTCCACTAGGACACATTGGTTAATACGGTTTATGCAACTTCACTACAAGTTCAACCAGTCAGCGTACAAAGCTTAATAAAGATTCAGATTTAACTATTTCAATTCAAAAACCTTTATTTATCCAGGTGAAATCCCATTGAGATCAATGATCTCTTTTTCAAGGGAGAGCTCAGCAGTAGGTTCCACAAGAAGTTACACATCACAGACATTACATTACAGCGACTTACAATAAGTGCATTCGACCAGGAAGACACAACCTTGAAGAAAACAGAATCATAAGTACATCAGGTTTCATAGAGCCAAACATTTCAAGTGCTACTCAACTGGCTTTAGATAAGCCAGTCCTTATTAGTATATAACATAAAACATAAACAAACAGAACAACAAAAGGACATCATACAGCAAAATGTACAGGGATTACAATTACATATCTAACCACATGTACAGGTACCAACAGCATCTGACGTGTAGCATCCAACCGAGCTTTAAAAACATGTAGTGGTACCAGCTTGGTAATGTTCCATTCTTTTGCAGACTGTTCCAAGTTAGTGGAGCTGCACATCTAAAAGCTTTCTTCCCTAAGACAGTCCTAGCACTTGGCACATGTAATAAAAACCACAGCATGCGATCTCAGGCAGTACGTACTTTCACTTTGCAGAGAGATCAGGGAGCAGATATAGATGGTAGTTTATCCAACATGGCTTTGTAAATGAAAAGGTACCAGTGACTGAGCCTCCGTACAGTAAGTGGTGGCAGAACCGCCTTGGTATACATGTACAGTGATGCGTAAGTGCTTTACGATTTGTCAAAAATCTACATTTTATTTTCCTCACCTTGCCTCCCTCAGGAGAAGAAGTACCGGCTGCAGAACCAGGTGGACCGGATGAAGGAGAAGGTGCGCACGGTGGAGGAGAAGAGCAAACACTTTGTCTACCGGGTGGAGGAGAAGAGCGCCGACCTCATCCAGAAGTGGGAGGAGAAATCCAGAGAGTTCATCGGAAACTTCCTGGAACTGTTTGGACCCGACGGGACCTGGGTAAGTTACTCTTCTTTAATAAAGGACTTGTAACAGAGTATTCCTACACTCTAGTACTTCTACTTTTACTCAAGTACAATATGTGAGTACTTCCCCCACCTCTGGTAATAACATATGTTCAATGTAAAGTGCAATTTAAAGGTACTAGTTCTTTACAAATAAGCATTTTTCATCAGGTCTAAAACCACCAGAGTCAGGGACAGTTTCATTCCAAAGACTCTTTTGAAAGAACATCCATAACATTCATCGTTTGCGACTTTAAAAAAACCTATTTATCTTATATATCATATTCCAATTCCTTGCATATAGACCAGGGGTGTCCAAACTTTTTTCACCGAAGGCCACATACAGAAAATATACGAAGGGCTGGGCCACTCACTAGAGGAGAGGTTTATTGCCTCATAAGTTAAGCTATAAGTCAGCACAATCAATCAAATATAGGTAAATTAAATCCCTCACATATATCCATAGGGTTTACTTTATTGCGTTACTAAAAGTGTACAGCTCATCCCTTAAAACAGAAGTCTCATTTTCTTATGGGGGAAATGGGAAGGGTGTATTTAAAACTTGTTATGTTAAAAAGTTATTTGGCTTTTTTTATCAACTAAGATTTGTTAGAAAATGTTTTCAACTTTAACGGACTGAATTTATTTGAAAAGTGGCCTTATTAACACGTGAATAATACTGTGCGATATATTGTACATACTGTACTGTCAAGAAATACAATATACTGTACGACAAGCACAAGTTTCATTTGTGGGCCTATTACATATACTTTATACCATTATATACTTTTGAATTAGCTGAGGGCCGATCAAAATGGTCCGCGGGCCGTAGTTTGGACACCCCTGATATAGACTATTCTTGCACTATTTCTATTCATATTTATTTGTATTTACCCGTACATATGTTATCTGTTTTATTGTGTTGCACGGATTGGAGGACCTAAGATTACATTGCCATACACTCGTGTAGCAAAGGACAATAAAGCCTTGAACCTTGGCATTGAGCCAGCATTGACTGTGTTCCTCCCCCTGTATAGAAACAGGTGTTTCAGGAGCGCAGTGGACGGATGCTGAATCCGAGCCGCTCTGTCCCCCCGAGGGTCTCCCTGCAACAGCCCCCCCCCGCGAACGTCTCCCCCCTGCCGCTCCCGTCCCCCCCCTGCCTCACCCGCCCGCTGGCACAACGCACGGCCATCGCCCCCAAAACTCCCCCAAAGGAGCGTCGGCCTCCATCAGCAGCATGAGTGAAGGGGACGAAGACGAGAGTAGATGGACTGTGATGGACCCACACACACACGTAAACATTCAAACACTTCACTCACAGTACAATGCCTGGGAACTGCACACTACACACACACACCACACACACACACACACACACACACACACACACACACACACACACACACACACCACACACACAACTACCACACAAACACACACACACACACACACACACACACACACACACACACACACACCACACACACACCACACACACCACACACACACACATACATGTAGACTTAGACATACACACACTTCACTCACAGTACTACCACCTGGGAACTGCTCACAACTTCACACACAGACACACACACACAAACACATACACACACCTGGCTGGATACTGAAACACTTTATCCTCAAGGAAGTAGCTAGAATGCAAAAGAAGAAGGGGATCATGGGAAATGAAGTTCTGTGCTGCAGAGCTAAGAAGCCATCATCGCACAGGAAGAAGAGGATTTGCGAGAAGGTCCAGAATGCTTTGCGGCATCTTTCAGGAGGATTAGCTTTGTTGTGGAGAGACTGTCCGACAGCCTCATGGCCACCACCTCACTGTCCTGTTCATTGACAGTCTGTCACCACTCGATGTGAAAAGACACACACACACTGTGTGACGTTCAGCTCCACGTGGACAGGATTCATCGCGCGCTCATTTAGTACTTGCTGAACTGAGAGTTAGGAATTAAAGACTGCACGTCGTAGATTAGCAGAGGTGAAGTGTTGGCACTAGAACACATAATCAGCTAGTTTGCACCCTTTAAGCATAAACGGCTGGCGAGGAGAATAAAACCAGCGATCCATGAGTCTTTGTTCCCACGCCACTAAAACAGATAAAGACTAATCATTCAGAAAATCATAGGAAGTTAAAACCAGCCTGCGGGATTAGCGGAGTCCAAACGCTCGGAGTCTGGGAGGTGGTTTTATCACCTCTGTTGTACACAGCTTTGTTTGAAATCAAACGATATAATCTAAGTAGTGAATATCAAGAGTTTTGAAATGAGGTCTGTCTTAAATTAAACACGAAAACAAGCCTCTTTGATCCGTAAAACTTTATTAGCTTCTTGAATGTACACCGAGTCTCTGAGACTAGGATAGAGTCATCGTGATCACCCTAATTCCCCTAAACCATCACGTTAGGACACACAAACATACACAGTATTAGAGAAACATGTGTGGATGTTCAGCCTAACTAGCCATGTATCATTTGCAGGTTTGCCATGTTTTATCTCTCAATGTTTAGCGGACATCGTTGCTCTTTGGATTTTGAATGTCAGCTGTTCATCAAAAACCCGGCGAATTGGAGATGCAGCCTTTCTCTCGGACTCTGAGATACTTGAAATAAACAATAAGCCCTCCAGGTGAACTGTCAGCAGCCGGATCATCATGTTTTTAGTCGCTAGATGTACGTAATAACTTTTTCTCCAATCATACAATAAATACTCTAATGCAATGTAGAGACCTTAACGTCCTGTACGCACTACATGTTAATCTGCACTATATGTACAAACTTTGGGAACGTGTGTCTTTTTTTATCTTTAAATCTCAAATGTTCAAAAAACGGCTTGATCTGTAAATAATAAAATCTATAAACCAAACGTGAATTGAAAGTGCATTTCGCTCTTTTTATCCAAAGAAACGATGCAGGAAAAGGGCACACAACAGCAACATGTTATTTATTGTCTCGTGCTGATATCAGACCGCTCCATCACCATTTTTCATATTTTTTCATGACCGCCTACACACAAGGGGTTCATGCACAAAGCGGAGGTACAGGAGGATAGAAAACAGAGATCACTCCACACTGTACTGCAAACAACGTCGTTGTAAGACACAATATTACTCAAATACACAAAGTAGTCTTTAACAGTAAAGGCTCAAGACGCCTCTTAAAATCACACACTTCAAACTTAGCTGTTAAATGTGATTACAGGTGGTGAGCGGAGTGGTGACAGTTTCTCTGAGCGTCTAACACTCGTTACTGCAGGTTTGTCCCTCAGGGAGACTGGCAGGTTTGAAGGCATCGGCAGTGATGACTCTTCAGCTACTCTCCTTTCTTTTTGGGATCAGAGAGGCGTTGAAGGAGACGAGAGAAGGAAGTCACTTCAGATCTAAAACTTTTCTATAAACACAAAATAACCATTTCTCTCAAATATTGTTCACAAATCTGAAAGAAATGTGTGATAGTGAGCACTTCTCCTTTGCCGAGATAATCCATCCCACCTCAAAGGTGTGGCATATCAAGATGCTGATTAGACCAGCATGATTATTGCACAGGTGTGCCTTAGGCTGGCCACAATAAAAGGCCACTCTGAAACGTGCAGTTTTGCTTTATTGGGGGGGGTCCGAAAACCAGGCAGTAGTCTGGTGGGAGGGGTAGGGTTAGGGTTAGGGTAATGTTGTGAATCGAGTGGCCTGTGTTCGTCATCCATTACATACGCCTGCCCATACCATAACCCCACCACCACCATGGGCCACTCGATTCACAACATTACCCTAACCCTACCCCTACCCCTAACCCTCACACCAGATACTTGCCTAGTTTTCGGACCCCCCCAAGACCCCCCCAATAAGCAAAAACTGCACGTTTCAGAGTGGCCTTTTATTGTGGCCAGCCTAAGGCACACCTGTGCAATAACCATGCTGTCTAATCAGCATCTTGATATGCCACGCCTGTGAGGTGGGATGGATTATCTCGGCAAAGGAGAAGTGCTCACTATCACACATTCTTTCAGATTTGTGAACAATATTTAAGAGAAATGGTTATTTTGTGTTTATAGAACATGTTTTAGATCTTTGAGTTCATCTCATGAAAAATGGGAGCAAAAACAAAAGTGTTGCGTTTATATCTTTGTTCAGTGTATGAAGGTGTTCGGATACAAGTGGTGACCTTGGAACTCTGCAGATCATAATTAATCTTCTGTGTGTCCAAAAAAGTAGGTATGATGTGATTGTGTGAAGTTATTTGAAGGAAGAATATACATGTTCAGAAAGCGCACAAATAAGTTCCCTTCATGTGATTCGCGCTATCATTTAGTACAAAGATAATTTAGATAAGATAATTGAGTCTTACATTTAACATTCAGAAGAAGAAAATCGGATTATTCAGAATTAAGTTTTGATATTTACCACAACTCTCTTTCTAAAGACTTGATTTCCTTTTGTTTAAATAAACATTACAGTAAGATAACATTTTAACAGTTAATGCCGTTTCAATTTCCACGATAAAAATTAAACCCTGTGTTCCTCGCTTAAAATGAACTTAACAAAATACACAAACTGTGTTCATAACTCATTCATAACATAATACCAAAAGTAGAAGGTATGAGAGCAGAAATGTCCCTCAGTATTGTCGATCAATAGTATGTGTAAATTACAGGGGTTAGAATACAAATAATCAAACTATTTTGGTCAGATTTGATCAGCACTTTGAACTGCCTTGTGTTGAAAGGTGCAATATAAATAAACTTGCCTTGCCTTGCTTGTCTTTGCTTCATATCATATTCAAGTAGGTGACTGACAAAGCTAAACATGTAAAGACATCAGCTTTGACTTTAGAGGACATTTTGTACTAATCTTTGCTGCTTTACATACCAAACAATTATCTAGAGAATAATTAATTAATCGATACCCAAGATATGTATTGGTTGCAGCCCTAGCTTAGGTGGGCGTACAGTTGACTTAAAGGAGTGAAGATGTAAAATAGAAACAAAATATTCTCCCATTGTTAATGATCTTAAATCTCCACAGCCTTCAAGGCAGCTTTTTAAAACGTAAAAAAACTAGAATAAGAACTTCTCTCTTTAAAATAAAACTTCAAGATCTTTAAATATAAATCGTGCTCTTGATGCATGGCTTTCTTTAATGTTCCCAAAACAGTTTCTCTATGTTCTCAAGCTTAAATACAAAACTAGTGTTTACTCTGCCAACGACACACTGGCCTGATTGTGCGCTCGGTTCAAAAGTGTCTCCCAAAAGGAAGGAAATGAAACCTCCTATTCTTCCCATCTGCACTGAAACTCAAACCTCTCTGTCTCTGCTGGTGATTGAGCGGTAGAGACAGAAAATCTTCCCTCAGCAAAGAAAAGGTGCCACGACAATAAAAGCTACGCGGATGAATCTCATTGTCTTTGGGTGCAGAAATAAGTCATACAATTTGGTCCACACATCAGGAATGTTAAAGCAGGTCTAATCAGAGCGTTCACCCAAGGGCAACGCTTCATCGTGCACGCTCCCAGCAGGGGGTCAGAGTTATCGCTTGGCTTTGTAATTGGACTTGCTGGCATCTCTTGGCTCTCGGCTGGGGTTGCTCCAGTCGTCCGCCTCGGGGCTCGTCTTGTAGTGTCGCAGCGCAGACTTGTTGAAGACGGGAAGACGCTCGAAGGACTCGCTGGAGAGAGCCTGGAGAAAAAAGACACAGGACGATGAGAACTCACGGTTAATTATCTTTAAAAGACGACATATAATGCTCATGTTAAGGTTAATATCAGTCTCTACTTTAAAGAGTCCTCTCCTGCTGGTGTTCAGGTGTATATCAGTATGTAGTGTATCTACTTTAAAGAGTCCTCTCCTGCTGATGTTCAGGTGTATATCAGTATGTAGTGTCTCTACTTTAAATAGTCCTCTCCTGCTGATGTTCAGGTGTATATCAGTATGTAGTGTCTCTACTTTAAAGAGTCCTCTCCTGCTGATGTTCAGGTGTATATCAGTATGTAGTGTCTCTACTTTAAAGAGTCCTCTCCTGCTGATGTTCAGGTGTATATCAGTATGTAGTGTCTATACTTTAAAGAGTCCTCTCCTGCTGATGTTCAGGTGTACATCAGTATGTAGTGTCTCTACTTTAAAGAGTCCTCTCCTGCTGATGTTCAGGTGTATATCAGTATGTAGTGTCTCTACTTTAAAGAGTCCTCTCCTGCTGATGTTCAGGTGTACATCAGTATGTAGTGTCTCTACTTTAAAGAGTCCTCTCCTGCTGATGTTCAGGTGTATATCAGTATGTAGTGTCTCTACTTTAAAGAGTCCTCTCCTGCTGATGTTCAGGTGCATATCAGTATGTAGTGTCTCTACTTAAAGAGTGCTCTCCTGCTGATGTTCAGGTGCATATCAGTATGTAGTGTCTCTACTTTAAAGAGTCCTCTCCTGCTGATGTTCAAGTGTATATCAGTATGTAGTGTCTATACTTTAAAGAGTCCTCTCCTGCTGATGTTCAGGTGTACATCAGTATGTAGTTTCTCTACTTTAAAGAGTCCTCTCCTGTTGATGTTCAGGTGTACATCAGTATGTAGTGCCTCTACTTTAAAGAGTCCTCTCCTGCTGATGTTCAGGTGCATATCAGTATGTAGTGTCTCTACTTTAAAGAGTGCTCTCCTGCTGATGTTCAGGTGTATACCAGTATGTAGTGTCTCTACTTTAAAGAGTCCTCTCCTGCTGATGTTCAGGTGCATATCAGTATGTAGTGTCTCTACTTTAAAGTGTCCTCTGCTGCTGATGCTCAGGTGTATATCAGTATGTAGTGTCTCTACTTTAAAGAGTCCTCTCCTGCTGATGTTCAGGTGTATATCAGTATGTAGTGTCTCTACTTTAAAGAGTCCTCTCCTGCTGATGTTCAGGTGTATATCAGTATGTAGTGTCTCTACTTTAAAGAGTCCTCTCCTGCTGATGTTCAGGTGTACATCAGTATGTAGTGTCTCTACTTTAAAGAGTCCTCTCCTGCTGATGTTCAGGTGTATATCAGTATGTAGTGTCTCTACTTTAAAGAGTCCTCTCCTGCTGATGTTCAGGTGCATATCAGTATGTAGTGTCTCTACTTTAAAGAGTGCTCTCCTGCTGATGTTCAGGTGCATATCAGTATGTAGTGTCTCTACTTTAAAGAGTCCTCTCCTGCTGATGTTCAAGTGTATATCAGTATGTAGTGTCTATACTTTAAAGAGTCCTCTCCTGCTGATGTTCAGGTGTATATCAGTATGTAGTGTCTCTACTTTAAAGAGTCCTCCCCTGCTGATGTTCAGGTGTATATCAGTATGTAGTGTCTCTACTTTAAAGAGTCCTCTCCTGCTGATGTTCAGGTGTACATCAGTATGTAGTTTCTCTACTTTAAAGAGTCCTCTCCTGCTGATGTTCAGGTGCATATCAGTATGTAGTGTCTCTACTTTAAAGAGTCCTCTCCTGCTGATGTTCAGGTGTATATCAGTATGTAGTGTCTCTACTTTAAAGAGTCCTCTCCTGCTGATGTTCAGGTGTACATCAGTATGTAGTGTCTCTACTTTAAAGAGTCCTCTCCTGTTGATGTTCAGGTGTACATCAGTATGTAGTTTCTCTACTTTAAAGAGTCCTCTCCTGCTGATGTTCAGGTGCATATCAGTATGTAGTGTCTCTACTTTAAAGAGTCCTCTCCTGCTGATGTTCAGGTGTATATCAGTATGTAGTGTCTCTACTTTAAAGAGTCCTCTCCTGCTGATGTTCAGGTGTATACCAGTATGTAGTGTCTCTACTTTAAAGAGTCCTCTCCTGCTGATGTTCAGGTGCATATCAGTATGTAGTGTCTCTACTTTAAAGAGTCCTCTCCTGCTGATGTTCAGGTGCATATCAGTATGTAGTGTCTCTACTTTAAAGAGTCCTCTCCTGCTGATGTTCAGGTGCATATCAGTATGTAGTGTCTCTACTTTAAAGAGTCCTCTCCTGCTGATGTTCAGGTGCATATCAGTATGTAGTGTCTCTACATGTCTCCATGCTTTAATGTTTAAAGCTCTTTATGTTTCTCATACTGCCTGTGCTGCAGCACCTCTTTTCACCCTCTGTCTGAAACCAGAGGCCAGTCTGCTCTGATTGATTAGCTGTTCGGCTCTGTTGTGATTGGTCAACTGCTCAGAGATCAGTTTCATTGGTCGCCTGCCCTTATACCCCCCTACTCTGCCTTTGTAAATAAAATAAAATAGCATGTGCGTATAAGGGTTTCCGCTAGGATTTTTTCTCGCCGGTCAAATGTCCGGGCAGAATTTATTTTACCGGACTAATTTGAAACGTACCGGTCATATTTCAATAATAATAATAGTTGTGTAGCAGAGTTTCCGTTAGCAGGTAATTACCGGACTATGAGCAGATATGCTTCAGTTTAAAACTCAGTTCACGGGCTCATTTTTATATTGCTTCAGTTTATAATCGTAACAGATCGAAAAATTCAGATTCATTTTTCAATAAATGATTCCACAAACAACATAATTATTACATTCAAACAAACTACTTGTAGTAGATAACGTACATTATTCAGAAGTTTACATCAACTTTGAATAATAACACGGGAGAAACGGATCCTCTCTTTCCCCTCTCCCTCCCTCTCTCTCTCTCCCTCTCCCTCCCTCTCTCTCTCTCTCTCCCTGACAGCACGTCAGTTTCTCATGCAGCTCGCTAAACAGAGGGCGGGGCTTCAGGTGATCATGCAGAGCTGCGTGTCTCGGTCAGACTCAGCAGCTGATCTGATCTCTCTCTCGCTCCGGTTACACTTCACTCGCGTTTATGTCCATATCGATCAGATCCAGCTCTCCTGATCGGCCTTTATAGAGAGCACCGATCAAACTATTAAGAGTGAATATCGGCCGATAATGACCGGCGGCCGATCGATCGGAGCCTCCCTAATTATTACCAGACATTTTGACCGTCAGGTTTTGAATTTACCGGTTTTTTATAAATTTTACCAGCTAAAAACCGGTAATTACCGGCTAACGGAAACCCTGGTGCGTATGTGTGAAACCGTGTTCTGTACTTTCCCATCACAAACTTTAAACATGCAGGTTATTCAAAACGAAGACAATAAAACATTTTTTTTTTTTTTTTTTTCAAATGTAGAAAATACCACATTTACGATTTAGCGTGTCTGCCAGTGGCGGCCGGCCCATAGGGGCGCTAGGGGCGCCGCCCCCCCCCCCTCTTCCCACATGTTTGATTGTCATTCAAAATAAAAAATAAATGAAAAAATATATGTATTTATTTTTATTTTTAATTAACAAGGTAAATATTATATAGTTGGCATCAGTAAAATGTATAATCTACAATAAAATCTTGTTTAAAATTGTGTTACGATGACTAAAGTACTGCCTGGCGTGTATCATTACCCTCGTCTGGGCGGTAAGAAAGGAGCCCTCACTCAGCCCCAGCAGCATCCAACACATTGCTGACTGTTGCTATCTGTAAACTATGCCACCGGAACATAATTTCAACCAATCAGCGTCGTCAGATCTGATGCTCAAAGGGCGGTAATTTCAGCGCCCGGTGCAGTCTGTGAGTTGTTTGGACTCGTATCCAAGGTGACGCTACAGTATAGTTGAGGATGGCTGCGTCTGCAGGTGGAGACTAGTGGATCGCCGGAGCTGTAGATTAACATTTACATGCTTATCGTAGTTGTAAGGGCATCGCCTGTAGCACCATGGAGCCTATGTGTGGGCTGGACCTGTATTTTACAGGAAAGGAGTGAGCAGAGGGTCGAGTTGTCGATTCTTGTTCAGTTTTCTGTGACTATTTTCCTCACCCTCTCAGACTTTGAGTTGCACGCGCTACTAAAGGGACGTGTTACCATGGAAACCAAACAAAAAAAAGAAAATCTTTGTAGGTTTGCACACCATTTCTCTAGCCCCACCAAAAATATTTTCCACCAGCCACCACTGGTGTCTGCCATGTTGGAACTACGACGGAGTATTAGGGCCACAATTTCGAGAATAAAGTCGTAATAATACAAGAATAAAGTAATAATTACGAGATTAAAGTCGTAGTTTCATAAGTGACTTGAGAAGCGGACTTGGAGATTGTCTCCTTTCTGCAGGAGGAAATGGCTGCTTCTGGCCGACTACATTACATCACATTGCATTTAGCTGACGCTTTTATCCAAAGCTACTTAACACACAATAAGTGCGTTCCACCAACAAGATACAAACTTGAAGAAAACAGAATCATATAAGTACATCAGGCTTCATAGAGCTAAAACATTTCAAGTGCTACTCAACTGGATATAGATAAGCCAGCCCTTTATTAGTATATAAGTGCTTTGTTAGTAATTCTATCGCTCGAAGTGGAGTCGAAAGAGATGAGTTTTCAGTCTGCGTCGGAAGATGTGTAAACTATCTGCTGTCCTGATTTCAATGGGGAGCTCATTCCAATTCCACTACAAGGATATCGTTCGACTCCTTCTGGATTCAAAGCCTTGATTACAAGTCTCATCGTTTCTTGTGAAACAACAAATCCCCTTTGAACAGCTCGTAGATGTAACCAACGATAGCTTTGTAGTCGCCCAGAACCAGCCATTTCCTCCTTCAGAAAGGAGACACTCTCCTCCAAGTCCGTTTGGTTCTTTCTTCGAAATAATAGACATAGTTTCTTGCACAACCTTTTCAAAGTTCTAATACTTATGATAATCTGATATTTCGTTATTTGAGAAACCTAAACTAAAGTGCTGCTTCACAAGATGCTCCACGTTCCTCATTTGATTGCAGGACGCTGCTGTTGTCTCCTTCTCAAGTCACTTATGAAACTACGACTTTATTCTCGTAACTATGACTTTATTCTTGTGTGGCCCTAATACTCCGTCGTATGGAACAGTCAAAATATGTTAGTAAAGAAATGCAACAGGAGCCTTTTAACTTGTTGGAATTAAATTCAGATCTAATAAACTCTATGCCAAAACATTCACTTCCGAGTAGCCACAACCTCCTGCGAGACGTGCAGGACCGATGTGCAAACACAACATGAAATGTGAATTATTTGGCATTTCCACATCTGTTATATCATTATAAAGCCAAGTCAACTTTAAGAAGTAATCCCTAGAGTTGGAGGAAAATAGATTTGTATTAAATGTTGACTTTGCTTGCCGTCTTCATGCTAAGCCTAGCTAAGCTAATTCTGGCTCTTGCTCCATCCTTGTTGTACAAGCCAAAAGATAAACTAGCATATTTCTTTAAATATCACACAACCTTTGACCTTCCTGAGTCATGCTCCACATCTCCCTGGCTCTCCTTACCTTCAGATAGATGACGGCGTCGGTGCCAACGCCATCCATGGAGTACAGTTTCAGATCCCCCTGGAAGTATCGGGCGTAGAGCCTGGAAATCGGCAAACCGTAGCCAAATCCAGCCTGTTGGGGGGGTGGCAGAATGTGATTTCCCAGAAGTCATGAGCAATGTACGGTGAAAATAGCTTTTGAAAAGGCCACATGGGGTCAATACTGGTGTGTTTTATGTAAAATGATGTAAAAGTAAGATGTCCAAAGTGTTTCATTAGTTCAAACCCAAAGATATTCACATAATTATTATAAAACAAAGACAAGATCAATATTTGTCAGACTGAAAACTGCATTTTGTGACATTTCTGCATGAAAAACGACCGATTATCCAAACATTTTGACTTGATTCTCCGGCATTGAGTCGACCAATGGCTGCAAGTTTAAGGACAAGCACTAATGGAGAGACATGAAGTGTGTGTGTGTGTGTGTGTGCGCGCGCGCGTGTGTGTGTGTGTACCAGTGGCACAGTGCCAGGCTCCAGGCTGGGTGTAGGAGCCGTGGAGTACATGTAGTTAAACAGACGGTCGATCTTCCTCAGGGGAACTCCTCCTCCTCTGTCGCTGATCTGAGGGAGGAACGAGGCACAGATGCAGCGTGAGGAAGGACACACACTTACATGTGTAAAGGTGTGTGTGTACTCGTGTGTGATTTACCTTCACGGAGAGATCCTCTTTACCCAGAGTGACCTTGGCCTTCACTGGCGGTAACCCCTCCACGTTGTCCTCGTGAAGCTCCACCGTGGCTCTCATCGAGTTCTGCAAAAGTCCTTATAGAGTTAAAGTCACACTGCAATTCAATTACAATGAAAGGGTATCTACTGAGCCCCCCCTCGATGCCGCACACTCTCACCTTGAAGAGCTCGAATAGCATGTGGAACAGATGAGAGGGAACGTACACCGCCTGGATGGGCTTATCAGGGGCCTTCACTGGAACAAAACAACAAAAAGAGGCGTGAGAAAAATGTATATTTGCACTTATTTATTAATTTACAGAACCACTACTCGTGCCAGATTTAGCCATGAAGCCTCGTTGTTATCACCGGCCCCTAGCAGGTTGATGGCATTGATAGAAAACAAACACGCAAAGCTGGTTTGATGATAATAACAGGATGACACCACATACTAATGTCATCTCCGTACCTTCACAGCTTCTATCGATCGACTTGCCTTTTTCTAAACGTTACCGTCTTCCACCAATTTAATAATGTTTTGGCAACACATGTCAAGGTTCATGTCAATTGAGCCCATTACATTTAATTGTTATTAGTGGTGCACGATAATTATCGGCCCGATAATTATCGGTCCGATATTAGGAATTATGACGTCATCCCGATAAACCCGATAAAAGTATTAATAGCCCCGATAATATACAATATATTTTTTGGGTAAAAAAACCCAAAAAGATCCTGCGGTGTGGGTGGATTGGGATGAGGGGCGCTTGTTTTTCACTCGGCTCCTCCCGTTTTGCCAGTACTGTGGTATTAGTGGATTGGGAAGAGGGGAGTTCTTCACAAATCCAGCGCTCCCTAACTCGTGCCTGGCTGTGACGTAAACGGCGTGCGGCCGTGAAGCCAGGACAGTAAACAAACATGTCGTCGGTAGTATGGGACTATTCCAAAGTTTCAGAGTTAGATAGTTCGCTTGCTATTTGTATTAACAAATGCAGAAGTTCCACGAGGAGGGAAGAAGGCAACGAGCTATAATACTTGCAACCTGATCAGTCGCCTGAAACATCGCCATGGCTACGATGGTGTGTTCAAAGCGTACGAAGACGCCTGCGCTGCTAAATTAGCGGCGAATCCAAAGCCAGCTGCAAAGGCACCGGGGCTTTTACCTATCCACGAGGCTTTTGAAAAAGGCAAGAACTTTATTTGGGAAAATAAATATGGTCACTTTGAAGAGAAAAACTGTTCTTGGCTTTGTTTTGTTCATAGTAGTAATGCTCATGCCATTGGCTCACTACTAGTCTCTTTTTTACCACCAGGTGTGCAAAAACTACAGGTACATTTATATATATATATATATTATATTATTATCGGTTATCGGTATCGGTCTTGAGAAGCAGGAAGTTATCGGTATCGGTTTCAAAAAACCAATATCGTGCATCCCTAATTGTTATAGTATATTATGTCGTGTACATTTCTGGTCAAAAGAAATGTTGATATTTATTTAAAAGTGTACATCTTGGGACGTAAGACACATTTCGTGAAACATTAGGAAAAGAAAATCAGAATCTCTTACTGTTGAACTCTTCAATCTTCAGCTTAGGAGCAGCTAGGTAGTATTTCTCACAGAGCATCCGGGCTGTGTCGTAGGCATCTGAGGAAGCAAAACACGAGTCGGGACGGAAGAAGGAGAGTTCATGTTTTCATTCAGATTCATTTCTGCAGCTCTGGATCCTCGCTGCTAAACCTTTATTATTATATAAACATGCCGTTTACAGTAAATTAACTTGTTAGATTTGTGCCGCTGCTAATGCTGTGATATAACTCAAAATAAAAACATTTCACTCATAGATCACAAATGCTCTGGCTGTGTGGTTTGTAACGATTGTATTATTATTAGGATTTTAAACTCACCAGTGACGACTTCAGCCACGCTGCAGGTGGGGTCGATGCTGCCGATGTGTTTGGGGTGTGCAGGGTTTGTGTCGTTACCGAACAGAAGAGCTGCGCAGAAAGAAGATATACAAGTTATTACAAAGAATGAAATGAAAGCCGTTTGAAGAGAAGGGTCAGTCACAGAAATCTACAAGCTTCTAGGATAAACTGGAATATGTTGAATATAGTTCACCAAAATGATGAATACATGTTAAGTTATCTTCAGTACAGAAGGCTGTGGCAAGGCACTATGAAGTATTGGATTTCTTTATTTAATGAAAAGTGAATTGGTATGTTTCATTGATATCTGATGCGTGGTGTTTCTGGGACTCACTGTGCTGGTTGATGAGCATGCGGAAGGAGATGCGGTTGGTGTAGAATCGGTCCAGGAAGTACTGGATGTTGCTGCTGATGAACGGGTCGAAGCCGAACTTCTCCTTGTACTCGATGACCCCCGCCGCCATGGTGGGAACCACGTCGTTGTGCCGGTTACGGATCTCAATCAACAGGTCCAGGAAACTGAGGAATAGATTACAAACATGTAATGAGAAGGGGAAATAAATAGTTAAACAAACTCATCAATGAGCAACCTGTCATTCTCAGAGGTGGGAAGAAGTGGAGTACAAATACTTCGTTACTATACTTAAGTACATTGTGCTGGTGTCAGTACTTTACTCCACTACTTATTTTTCTGACCACTTTTTACTTTAACTTCTCACATGTTGAACTCAAATACCTGTACTTTCTACTTCTTACATGTTGAACCCAAATACCTGTACTTTCTACTTCTCACATGTTGAACTCAAATACCTGTACTTTCTACTTCTTACATGTTGAACTCAAATACCTGTACTTTCTACTTCTTACATGTTGAACCCAAATACCTGTACTTTCTACTTCTCACATGTTGAACTCAAATACCTGTACTTTCTACTTCTTACATGTTGAACCCAAATACCTGTACTTTCTACTTCTTACATGTTGAACCCAAATACCTGTACTTTCTACTTCTCACATGTTGAACCCAAATACCTGTACTTTCTACTTCTCACATGTTGAACTCAAATACCTGTACTTTCTACTTCTTACATGTTGAACCCAAATACCTGTACTTTCTACTTCTCACATGTTGAACACAAATACCTGTACTTTCTACTTCTCACATGTTGAACTCAAATACCTGTACTTTCTACTTCTTACATGTTGAACCCAAATACCTGTACTTTCTACTTCTTACATGTTGAACACAAATACCTGTACTTTCTACTTCTTACATGTTGAACCCAAATACCTGTACTTTCTACTTATTACATGTTGAACACAAATACCTGTACTTTCTACTTCTTACATGTTGAACCCAAATACCTGTACTTTCTACTGCTCACATGTTGAACTCAAATACCTGTACTTTCTACTTCTCACATGTTGAACACAAATACCTGTACTTTCTACTTCTCACATGTTGAACACAAATACCTGTACTTTCTACTTCTCACATGTTGAACACACATACCTGTACTTTCTACTTCTTACATGTTGAACTCAAATACCTGTACTTTCTACTTCTTACATGTTGAACTCAAATACCTGTACTTTCTACTTCTCACATGTTGAACTAAAATACCTGTACTTTCTACTTCTCACATGTTGAACTCAAATACAGTACCTGTACTTTCTACTTCTTACATGTTGAACTCAAATACAGTACCTGTACTTTCTACTTCTTACATGTTGAACCCAAATACCTGTACTTTCTACTTCTTAGATGTTGAACTCAAATACCTGTACTTTCTACTTCTCACATGTTGAACACAAATACCTGTACTTTCTACTTCTTACATGTTGAACACAAATACCTGTACTTTCTACTTCTTACATGTTGAACTCAAATACCTGTACTTTCTACTTCTCACATGTTGAACCCAAATACCTGTACTTTCTACTTCTCACATGTTGAACTCAAATACAGTACCTGTACTTTCTACTTCTTACATGTTGAACCCAAATACCTGTACTTTCTACTTCTTACATGTTGAACTCAAATACCTGTACTTTCTACTTCTTACATGTTGAACACAAATACCTGTACTTTCTACTTCTTACATGTTGAACTCAAATACCTGTACTTTCTACTTCTCACATGTTGAACACAAATACCTGTACTTTCTACTTCTTACATGTTGAACACAAATACCTGTACTTTCTACTTCTTACATGTTGAACCTAAATACCTGTACTTTCTACTTCTCACATGTTGAACTCAAATACCTGTACTTCCTACTTCTTACATGTTGAACCCAAATACCTGTACTTTCTACTTCTTACATGTTGAACTCAAATACCTGTACTTTCTACTTCTCACATGTTGAACTCAAATACCTGTACTTTCTACTTCTTACATGTTGAACTCAAATACCTGTACTTTCTACTTCTTACATGTTGAACCCAAATACCTGTACTTTCTACTTCTTACATGTTGAACTCAAATACCTGTACTTTCTACTTCTCACATGTTGAACTCAAATACCTGTACTTTCTACTTCTTACATGTTGAACTCAAATACCTGTACTTTCTACTTCTTACATGTTGAACTCAAATACCTGTACTTTCTACTTCTCTCATGTTGAACTCAAATACCTGTACTTTCTACTTCTCTCATGTTGAACTCAAATACCTGTACTTTCTACTTCTCTCATTTCCCAAACAGCTGGTTCCTTTAGTCTGAATGTGTGTTGGTGCGTGGTCATTATTCTCTAGAGTCACTGCGTGCCTATTGGTTGGAACACGATCCGTGTATCCATCACTTCCTGGTCTTCTCTAAAGAAGAGGGACCAATGGAAACGTTGTCATATTGCCGTTGTTCAGCATGGAAACATTCATTAGCTAACAATGACATTATTGTTCTATTCATATAAAGGGAGGTCAGGTACTCTTTAAAGCAGCTGCTAGTTATGGCTACTTTTTACTGAAGTACACTTCAAAGCCTCGTTACTTTTACTTGAGTAAAGAAGTTTAGTCAGTACTTCTACTTGTACCAGAGTATTTTAAACACGAGTATCTGTACTTCTACTTGAGTAAAGGATGTGTGTACTTTTGGCATCTCTGGTCATTCGGAGATCTTCAGTGAGGTTGGACATTGGAAAACATCATGCACAAGTTTCTATTATAAAAAAAAATTGGCTTTCATTTAATATCAAGAAATAAATTGCACTCAAAATGCTCAGTCAGAGTTTTTTAGAAAGTCCATTTCAACTGTTTTCTTGATCTAAAACTTCTTCACAAAGTATTAAGATGACTCATGATAGCTTGTTATCACTGTTCTTTTCATTTCCAGTGATCCACAGTCTCCATGGAGGCGTGGCGGTCTTATCCAAATCCCTGTGTGTTTTAATCTGTTAATCTGTATGTTTTGCCTGCGGGGGCATGGTGACATTAAAAACACTCGGCGCACCTGTGCAGGCGGCACGTCTACATGCAGTCATAAAGCCAGCTTGCAAAATCTGCAGCTTACATATTGAACGTGCATTTTGTGAATCATTAATAAAAGACGGCGTTCTCTCACTCATTCAGAGCCTGAGGGTCCTCCGGCTTTCTGTTCTCATACTCCAACAGCTCCACGAAGCTTTGCATGTACCTAAACAGTCAGAGGGCAAAGGGCAGTTGTTTACAACGCTATAAAACAGGGTGTCCAAATGACGGCAGATTAAAAAAGGTATAATGGAATACGGCCCACAACTGGAACTTTTCTTGTATCGTACTTATTAAATATATCTGTTCACGTGTTAATAAGCTCACTTTACAATAAATTCAGTCGATTACATTTGAAAATGTGTTCTAACAAATAGAATAGAATAGAAGATATCTTACAAAGTACAACGAAATTTCTTTGGCAGTAAAAAATAGACACGAATAAATAAGAGTAGTAAAAGCAGAGGAGATCAAATTCAATGTCAATGTGCATATTTACACTACAGTCTAAAATATATATTAGTAAAATAGCCATAAGTATGTCTTAATAGTGGTGCAAGTTTAAGTCGATAAGAAAAAAGCCCAATAACTTATATACATAACAAACCCTTCCTATTTCCTCTCATGATAATCAATCTGTTGTTAGGAATGAGCTGCAAACAAATTAAATGAAACTCTCTGAAAGCAGATTCAAGTATCAAGAATAATTTACCTACTTTTGATGGATTTTGCTAACTTATAACTGAACTTAAGATGCAGTATACCCCTCGCGAGTGGCCCAGGCCTTCGTATGTTTTCCTGTATGTGGCCCTCTGTGAAAGACGTTTGGACACCCCTGATATAAATCGCATCAACAGGAAGCGATATGAAGTGTCTGGAGGAAGTACCATTTCTGCACCAGTCTGACGGAGGGCATGCCCAGCAGGGGGTCCGGCAGCAGGTTGGTCTCCCTCATGGTGTTGGCCAGACGCACCGGCAGCTCCTTACGCAGGAACATGTACGACGTTTTCTCACAAGCATTGTCCCGGCCTGAAACACGCAAACACAAACAAAGCAGCTGAGAGAGGAATATCTGGTCGAGATTAACCGTTATCTTTCTCTGCCGGGACACAGGTTCAGAATTCTGCTTTGTGTAATGCCTTTAGTCATCATTGCTCATACTGTGGATTTCAAAAGACACCTTTGAGTTAAATGGACACTGTACTTTTCTGTCACAGCGTGTTTCTCAATCAAAAATTAAAAAGGGTTTTTTCTCCGAGCATCCTGTTTCAAAACACTAAGATTTATAGGTTTTTAAAGGAAAATGTGTTAAAAATGAAAGTGTGTCACGAACCCTTTCCAACATGATGACATAATGACAACATGCATTTGTTTTAAACCTTAACCCCCTGAAACGTGTGCTTTTTTACATAGCAGAAAAGACTGCTCTTCTCAAACTAAAAGCCGAGTGATTACACCCTGATAAGGAAACCCTGAATAAAGCAGTTTCAGGTAAATAATCGGAGTTTCTCCTTGCGTTTTGTTTAAAAACACCAAGATTTATACGTGGACAGGAAAAATGTGGCCTTAAACTAGAAAAAGACAATTGCAGACAACCCTGATGCTCCAAGTGTGACACCTTTACCCAAACAATTGCACATTTCTCAGAAAGATATGGGATGATTTAAGTGGTGATGTTACGTATTGCGCCGAGGCTTCGGAGCGTGTGTCGAGTAATCCCCGAAGCTTTTTGTGAAGCTTGTGTCGAGGCTTGTATCGTTTTGTGCCAGTGAGGTCATCGATGACAAACGAAGCCTCGCTGCCTGTCGATACCACGTGACTGCTTCAGGAAGCGATTCAGATCGGTTGAACCGTTGAACCACAACGCTCATAATACCCATGGATGTATAATAAGAACCATATTACCCCTCCTGTACCCGGCGGGCCCGGTGACACGATGGATCAAGAGAGCTCAGACCCTCACTTATAGAGGTCGGAACATGTCATAATAAATAGATACAAGCATAAATAAATGTAGGAATAAAAACATCAATAAATACAGGAATAAATATGCTGCAGTGTTTTCAGGGAGCTTTAGTGTGTGTGCTGTGGCTTGTTGTTTATAAAAGCTACAGCTAAATGAGATAATGTAGTTAATAAATAGTCTTTGATATGGTTTAGCCTTTCTCAGGCTACAACATGGTTAAGTTTATGATTATTATTAAGGAATACTATACAAATCCCTCTTTGCAATGTTTACCAGCCTCCTTAGGCTTTTCAATCACAATCATTAAACTGGAATAAATACAATATTGTTAACATGAAAATATGATTTGCTGTTCGTTGTTTAGAGTTAAGGCTTTACTCAATGGGAACTCGGTATGAGATAGAGCACACTGTTGAGATGTCCAACCTGCCTGTTTTACACACTTTGACCAACAGGGGGTTTGTGTTTAGATGAAGCCTCATGAGATGAACCCTTTTGCGGAAAGCTTCAAAGCTTCATAAGGCTTCATCTCGCCATCACTAGATTTAAGTACCGTACCTTTCGGACTATAAAGCGCACCTGCATACAAGCCGCAGCAGCTAAATGGTCCGTCTGTCTTGCTCTCGTTCTGTCTCTCGGTTCCACTTTTACTTTGGCGCGCTACCTGTCTCACTCTGTTCCGGCCTCCAGCTTTTCCTGCTGGAGCCATGGAGCCGGTCATAGAGCCCATAGGGTTAAAGGTGGTTAATTTTACCTGTAAAATCCATAGATTTAGGAGGTTCCCTAGTGGCCGTTAGCTGTACAAAGAAAAAATGGGGAAAAAAGTCGCGGTTTATAGTCCGAAAAGTACGGTATACAACTCAGCTTTTAAGGCACTTAAAAATGAAATTGTAATTTGTCACACATGACCTCTTTGGTGTCACGAACCCTTTCAAGCATGATGAAATAATGACGAAATGCATTTGTTGTAAACCCCCCTGAAATGTCAGAAGATCTCTGTCTTGTAAAAAGTGATGCTCGTGTGCAGCTCTGCACCACAGTGACCGTCAGAGGAGGTAACCAGCGGAGAACACCAAATGCCAAAATGGGAGCTGCAGTCAGTTTCAATGTTCAACCTTTAATATGACACCTTAAACTCTGCGGACACGCTGTCAAACATTAACCTGAAGCATACGAGTACATCTTAAAGAGCGGGGGAGGAGTCTTAAAGGTTACAAGGGTTTCACTTTTAGATCAGAGGAAAAACTGAATTACTGCCGTGTAATCAGGGCCGGCCCTGCGTGTAATGGTAAAACTCTGTCTCAGGAACCACCGTGACTTTGCATTTTTTAACAACCGAAATGCAATGTACTCCAACGCCACGTAAAAGCACACACATGCTTCCACTTCACTCCAAAAAAAGGTCTTCACACGAAGCACAGACGTGTTGTTCTTACAGGAAGCCTGATGCTGGGATTCTGCACTGACCCTAACCCTTCAACACAGAGAGACGTTTCAGTGAAACTCGATGAGCTTGCAGAATAAAAGGACATCCTCTGATTCAGCAACACGGATGCAGGGCTCCGACATTCTTAAAATTGGGAAATGAAAGCACTGTCATCTCACATTTCAAGTCTCATCGTTAAGTTATTATTGACTCATGCAGAGAGAGGAAAACACTGAGTGCAGGTACTTGGCCCGGCCACACGAGGACAAAAACGGTCGTTTGCGTTACCGTTTAGTGTCATATAGACCGTTCGGCCACACGAGGACGACCGAATACGGCACTAAACGACTGCGGAAACGATAACGGGTCCCAAGGTGGATAGAAAGGCATACGCAACGCAGGACGGAGACACTTCTCAAACTACCTACACTAGTTATAAATATGTTTATTTTACTGTCGGCCGGGTCACTCATTACTGGATCAGCTGCTGCATGAGACAGACACTGGACGCTGTCCAAAGAGAAGGAGGGAAAAGAGAGGCTCCGTGTATTTTATTATATATTATATAGAGTCGTTATTCATTTGTTTTAAAGCTCAATAAATAACAAAGAAGACCTTTGACCGGCACTTTTATAATTGTGTCCGGAAGATTTTAAACTTTAATACACGTTGACTGGCGAAAAAACTCTGCCCGGTTCCCTCGGCCCCCACCGCGGAGAATAAACAGAAGGGCAACCATGACAACCAGCTTCTTCGCTGCTTTTTGTGGAGGAAGTTCAGCGCCACCTACAGGCTCCTGTACTGCAGCTTCTCCAGCGGTTGGTAGCTAAACGGAGCCGGTCTCGTGTGGACAGACACTATCCGGTGAATATTGCGTGTGGACGGAAGCTTTTTTGCGATTGCGTTTGCGTTAATCCTATGCGTAAAGAGCCTTCTAGGAACTTTTAATTTGTGTAATACAAAACTACAATTAATCAAGCTCTGAAAACAGCAGCTAAAGATCGACATCAACCTGAAAGTAAAGAGTAAACAATCAGCAGAAGCAAAACCACAGTCAAAAGTGCTGCACTCAAAAGCTGACTGAAGTAAAAGTACACACTCAATATTAAAGAAATATTACTTTTTTGTATACTAATAAAGTAACTTCACTCCGTATGCAAAAAGGGCCCATATCAGAATAATACCTTATATATTATTGGAATAAATTGTGTTTATCACTATTATATTACAGCTGGTATACTGCCATCTAAAGCTGTAATAATGCACCTTAATGTATTACTTAAGTCATGTTATTGTATCATTTGAATACCTGAATCTGTAAATAAAATTAAGTTATCATTAAATGAAGTTAGGAGGAAGTATAAAGTAGCATAACATGTAAAATAAAAAGGTACAAATACCTCAAATTGGTACTTTCCCGAGTTAAAGTACTTCCTGTTACTGGCAAACATGAGTAACTTATTTGCACCATTGTGTCACTTGCCCTTTGTATTTCTAAGTATGTTGTTAAGATGCATTGCTTCATTGCTTTCACTTTGACACTTCATCTTGTAATCTTGCAGTTTAAAAAACCCATGTAAGTAGAGAAAGGAAATGTCATTCAGGTGACACCATAAACAAAGTGTAATGTTACAAAATGCAATGAATACATCCAATGAATGAATGAATGCAAGGCCCCTAATATCATCAAGGCTCTTAAAGACGAAACTCACCAAAATCCAGAAACTGCTTAATGGAGATGAGGGGAGGGGGAGAACCTGGAGTAGAACTCGATTTTTAGGGTTGCTGCTTTTCAGCAGAGACACGAAGATCCTCATTGTGCAAGTTTAATTTAACGATGATGCCTCAGAATGAAATTCAGAACACACACATCTCATCCCCGGGTAGTGTTGACAGCAGAAACCCGGAAAGTCCTGCTCTCTCCTGCGTCACAGAGGCTCCGCGGGCACCGGAGGACAGACAGCCAGAGAGGAGGGTGAGAATTAATGTCCATAAGGGAGCAGAAACACACCGATGATATGTTGCAAAGAAGGCTTCCTGGATCTACATTGTTGAACATTCAGTCCAGGACAACACTTTCAAGCTAGACGCGATCAAACGTCGACTTCCTGTTAGGGTTTTTCAAAATAAAACAACAGGCTGGAGGAACTAATGGGATATATATATATAGATAGATACAGGATAGATAGACCCCCAGACAGACAGACTGACAGAACGGACAGAGAGCGACAGAGCGAGAGAGGATGAGAGATGGACGAGATTGAGAGAGCGAAGAGAGAGAGAGATGAGAGAGGAGAGAGAGATGAGAGGAGGAGAGATGAGAGATCGATCAAAAGTTGGGCACACAATGCTCCAACTTTTTGAACATGTACGGAAACATTTCTTCCCAACCCTCAAACATAAGCATCCTCAAATATTATAAAATGAAAAAACTAAAAACACTTCTGGGGAATATAAAGATAGCTGCCATTTTGGCCGCGCACAGTTTGCACCGGACTGAGCAGATACACCAGGCTCCACATCTTATGTATTTATATCATATTCTATTTGTCTTTAATGTATTATATGAATTAAATGCATCTGTTATTCCTTGTAATAAAAAAAAAACATGTTCTTAGCGGGTTTTTGGTTTATACACTGTTTTATTTGTTTATTTTGGGTGTATTTTTGTATTAGATGGTTACAACTATACATAGCTTTGGCAATACTGTATGTAAATATGGTCATGCTAATAAAGCTTTTGAATTGAATTGAGAGAGAGAGAGAAATATAATGCAGAATATTTATTGTGTAAGACATGGATTATTCAATATTAAATTGAATATAAATGATTTGATTTTAAAGTAGGAAGGGACCCGTTATAGTTGTTTTTTTAAGTGTCTTTTTTTATATATTTTATTTGTTAATTAAATGTATATATTACTTTTTCCTTCCTAATTGTAATTTACAAATGGTATAAAAGGGTCAAACAATGAATGCCAAAAGAAACAAAGGTGCATAACTCTATGGTAGCCTTAATTATAATTATAACACACGACACAAACGTATTAAATCAATTAAAGACAGTTTAATCTACAGATATCTAGATTCTATTTTATTTTGAAGGAACATTCTTCAGAGTTCCCTTTTTTTTGCATCTCAGCTTGACAGTTGAACCAGATTCAACCGCACTTGACTCTGGCTTGTTGATTGCACTGCGGTGATTGGCTGAAAATCAGGAAGTGGGTGTGAAAGCGATGACTCTATTGGACCGCTGCCCTGTCAATCACCGTTGTGTTACGTTATTTTGTTTATCTGCAGCCTCTTAATACAGCAGGTTATTTCCACCGTCTGTTTACATATGACACATGTGATTTGGTGACTGGCTTTTAAAACTTGTTTACTGATGCAAAATGGTCCCATTGCATTGTAGGAAGGCTATTGTTATGGCAACTACCTGTAAATGTTGTATTTAGATGTATTAGGTTATTACTACACTGAAAGTATGTAGGTAAATGTAGGGAAATACTATTATACTATTATATCTTATTTTGTTTAGATTATTATGACTCGTGTAAGTAGTATTATTATGTTGGTTGAGGTCTCATGACTTATAATTCAATACATATTACAATAAAACATATAATAGATACACTTGTTCTTTATTTTATGCTTTAATTGTTAAGTTTGTAAAAAAATACTATAATTAGTCAGAAATGCATCACAATTACCGAAACGAGGACACCTTCACAACGTCAACATATTAAAAATAAAAATAAATACAATCATTTTCATTCACAATTGAACGATTTGAATTCCCAGATGTTATATTTAAGCAATTCAACAATTACCAATAAGCTATGCTTGTTTATGATTGGAACAGTGTGTGTGAAGTTCTCCTTCCTCCCTGACATGATGAATATGTACTGTATGTCTGCGGTGTCGTAATAAATATTGAATATGTTAATATTAATTGTACAAACAGTTCAAGAACAAGACAGCCTCTGGGCATAAACACTGGCAGCTCATGATAAGCAGGTATCCTCCAGATTTAGGTTCTTACTGCCCCCCTAGCGGTGAGTGTGTGACATGAACATATGAATGACACAGCAGAGAGACATGCAGTGTAAAATGCTGAAACTACAAGATACGAATTCAATGTATTTTCATTTACGCCTCACGGAAATACAGGTATAAATAAGTGGGGGTTTCACATTATATTTTGGGGTTCCTAATCATTTCCTTTTTATTTCCTTAGAACGTAATTTATACTTCGATTTGTTATCAAATACTTCCTTTCTTTTGTTCAATGTCATAACGTAGCTGAAGAAGAGAATAGTCAACACACAAACAGAGAAAAATCTAAATTTTACTGATAAAATATAAATAAAACAATGGAGTTTGAAACTGAGCAGTACTTTCAGTTGCACTTTTACACACCGTTTCTTTCAGCGACAATTATGAACATGTCAATAATGTATACATGCATCGTCTTTTTTGGTAAAATCTAATTGAAATGACAAAAATGGGAAACAAATATAATGCTGGGGGCTGGATTGTGGAGCAGAAGCAAGCAGTTTGTACAAGCTTGAATTTACATATTTAATTTCACTATCATTCATAACACATGTATATTTATGACTTATATAATCTCTAACCAAACACTTGCAGGTGATAAAAACACACACAAACAAACACACACACACACACACACACACACACACACACACCACACACAACACACACACACACGACACACACACACACACACACACACACACACACACTACACACACACACACACACACACACACACACACACACACACACACACACACACACACACACACACACACACACACACACACACACACACACACACACACACACACACACCACACACACACACACACACACACACACACACACACACACTCACACTCACACTCCTCATGCAGACCTGTGTACTGACACCATCTTGGTGTTTTCGTTGATTTCTTTCTGCTCGTCCGGTAACGGGTCGTACTGTCGGCGGTAAAGCAGCCGCGTCACCAGCGTGATGATGAACATCTCCAGGACCAAAAGCTGCTGACCCATCACTGAGGGGAGACATGAGTCAGCACTTTGTCACACACTTGTCTCAAAACGTAATTGGTTCCTTGAAATACGGTCTGTGGTTAACACAAGCTGAAGAGTTTCTGTTTTACAGAAAACACGTCAGTAAATTCACCAATTGTACATTTTTAAGCGTTTAAGTGTCACTTCAGGCCTTTTCATTCGAGTCTATCTTCAATATTATGTCTTGTTTTACATAACTCTGTCTATCTGTGTCTGTAGATTACTCCTAAATTCCCCAAAAGTCAGCATTACATAACGCCTCAAAAGAATATTTAAACATAACATTTAATAAAACTGATTTATGGAGCATTTTATCACTAAAATATGTCCAAATTTATATGCCAAAATTCCTATTTCACACATCTGGTCTTAAAACCTTCACCCTATGCGCCTGTAGTGTCTCCCCCTACAACAACTGATTGCTCACAAGTGACTAAATGAAACTACAGATGTTTTCAGATAACATTTGAAATGCTTTATTGATTTGAATGCATGCGTTTCTCCGTGTTGACTCACTGTATCCTCTGGACGTGGCGGAGAAGGGCGGAGTGCAGGCGATGGTGCCTTTCAACGCCAAGATGTTGATGATGGCTGTCTGCAGCTGGCTCAAGATCAGCAACAGCTACACACACACACACACACACACACAAATGTCCACTGTAAAACCCAGTAAAAACCTTATGACCGTCCTATCCTGACATTTTATTAGAAATGTTTACATCCATATGAGCTGGGAGGTGTGTGTGAACAGCTGTGTGTGTGAAAATTAAATTTGATATGCTACACAAATATGGCCAGGATCCGTTCTGAATATTGGTTGCAGATTGAGATGAACATGTTCCAAAGGGGGGTTCGTTTAGCATGAAACACTTGAAATAACTGAAGTTAGAAAAGGAAGTGAGGTCAGGAAACTATTTCTGCTAGAAAGTGAGCAATGATTGAGAGTCAGAGCTAAACATTTCAGATGTGTGTATCTCACACTGCGCGGTCACTTTAATTAATGTTCCTTTGTTATTCATGTTTTATTATCTTTGCTTTTAAATGAGCGTTTTTATAATATGTTTAATGTCTTTCATTTGTGTAAAGCACTTTGAATCGCCTTGTGTTGAAAGGTCCTGTATAAATAAACTTGCCTTTCTCCTCCAGATTACGGCACTATCAGGAAAGTGTGTGTGTGTGTGTGTGTGTGTGTGTGTGTGTGTGTGTGTGTGTGTGTGTGTGTGTGTGTGTGTGTGTGTTTAATATTTAACCAGATAAAAACATTGAGTTAAAATCTAATTTTCAAAGCTGACCTGGCCAAGAAGGCAGCAGCGTTACACACAACACAAACATATAAAATACAGAAAGCAAAAGAGGAAAAAGCAGTCACTACATTGAGCACATTAGGACAGTAAGAAAGGTGCACTACTTATTACTGCAAGAGCAGCTGGTGGTAAGGACCTCAGACAACTTCAATTTAAAACGTGCTATTGAGACAAGTGCCGTCAGTTTGAGGCGTGATTGAAGGTCATTCCAAGGACCGTAATAAAAAAAGACTCCTTTCTCCAGCCTCAGTCCGCACGGCAGGAACCTGGACCCGTATCCAGGAACCTGGACCCGTATCCAGGCTCTGGGTCTGAGGTTGTAAGAGTCACAAACTGGAGCAGATCTGGCACATATGTGCGGTGGAAGCTTTCCTCAAATGGCTTTATACATGAATAAAAACCAATGCTGCATCCTACGCACACTAAGTGTACATCCTAAGTGAGGACCCTCCAGGTAGGATACAGTTTGGCTATATAGGGTGCATTTGACATGAGAGTCTCACCTGGTACATGGCGTACTTGGGGATGATCTTGAGGGTCCGCAGGGTGACTCTCAGGTGCATAAACATGATGGCGACCGGCCACAGGGCGATGATCGTCAAGATGCCCACGAACGGGTTGATCCAGATCGCCGTTCCTGTGATGCTCAACTGGAACATGAAATAATACAACATTTCAATTTGAGTCATTATGCCTTTACAGTTGTGTTAACATAACAACATTAACATTGCTCTAAAAGAGTCTTAAACGGATGCCCATGTTTCACTTTCTTCTTCTCATCAGAATTAGTTATTTATCCTCGGGGGGAAATTGAGGTTCTTGAAAGTTGTTCATTTTCTTTTTTTAAATGATATTTTAATCTTTTACTCTCTCCCAGGAAACACAACACGGCCTAAAGTAATGTGTAACTGAACGGTCGCAGTGACTCCGTTAATCAGTGACTCCAGAACGCTTCTTCAAGTCCTGGCGCTCACCACTAATTAAGAGTTTATGTGATCAAGTACCAAATGGATCATCAAGTAATGAGTGGTATTGCTTTTCGGTGGTAGCATCTTCAATGAATGTCTGCGTGGCGACAGAGCCAATGTTTGTCAGGATATTCACTCTGTCTTCAAAGGAGGATACACAGGCCGTTTCTCAATCTCGAGGATACTGGCTTCCAAGCCAATATTTCAAGGATGCTACGTCATCGAGTGTCGCCGAAGGACCGTTCCGATCTCCAGCATACTTGGAATTCCACCGAGGCCGCGTCCTTGGTTTGGGGGAAATTTCAAGGCTGCACATGGGTAGACTTAAAATCCCCACAATGCTTTGCGCACGGACCAATTTCAAAAACCCTTGCGGAGAATGGCTGAACTGACGCAGCACACATTTAAATGTAAGTATAGTGGCGTAGAACACGTGTTGGTAAATATGTTACTTTTGTTTGTTTTCACCAACAATGTGTTCCGTGAAAGTAAAGCAAGTTCATAATTAGATAGACATCGTGAGGTATTTATTTCGGTACAGTTTATGTTGAAACCGTTAGAGAGAGTGGCACACTTGTTAGCCTGTTCCATTCTTCTTCGTTTTCCGAAGCCGTGGCTTGGAAGCATACTGGCTTCGTTTCTGAAGGAAGTGACTTGGAAGTACGCGACTACCAAGCCAGCATCCTCGCGATTGAGAAACGGCCAATGAGTCTCAAATGATCTTTTCCATGCCAGGAAGTCATTAAAGATTCACGAAGCATTAACCAATCAAGCTCATAATGTCTCGAGTAGTGAGGAACATGAATTACCGACACATGAATGCATTAAATCATCACGACTCAAACGCAGAATTAGTTACAATTTAATTAAGCATGTTAATTAATTAGTTAGAGAGACAGAGAGGATAATTATCATTGCTTAATGATAACGATGTTTAATATCCATATTGATAATGTATTTATTGAATTCTTTTGCACAAGATATAAAAAGGTTTTTGCTCATTTAGCAAGTGTTAAATACGTATACACCACTTTATATATTGAAATATACACAGTTTTGCATATTTATTGTTACCTAATTAAGTACAATGTGCATGTTTGTACTTGTTATCGAAGTATAAATATATTTATATAACATTTTTTCTTCTTAATGCACGTTTTTTACTTCTTACATTTACTTAAATATTGAATTATAAACTGGAACCAAACTGATTTCACTCCGGGAAGAACAAAGCAATCTGATGTTGGTAAAGTGCTGCAGGGCAACTCCTAAAAACGGACATGCAAACAACAGTTGGGAATCTGGCTTGTTATGCGTAAATAAATGAGAATAGCACTGAGAGATTCCCCGAGGTATAAACTCACGTCGGACAGGTCGAAGTTGCCGTTGGTCCACAGCACAATGGAGAGGATGGTGAAGACAATCTTCAGGACGGCGAACTGGAAGGAGCCCAGTTTGAGCAGGAAGAGCGTGCGCCTGGAGGACGAGCAGAGGAAACGTTTCAGAGACGCTGCCGATGACGGATAATGCTTTTAATCCCCAAACGTATAACAAAAACCTCCTGAAAAGTCTAATGTGAACCCAGCAATGCCCTGATCCATCCTGAATTATTACCGCAGGATGTTAGGAACAATTCAAGGCACATCTATTGTCTACAGTCTGCATGAGCAACATCAATAACAACAACGTTAAAACTCCCTCGTGGTGCATCATACCGCTGCTGGGAAACTGGGCGCTGCATTCAAGAAGAAAGGAGTTTACAAGAAACAACTTATTTTCACTGTTCAGCAGTGCATAACGGTAAATAGGAACATGTGTTTGGCGTATGCATTATGATAATTATCCATTACATGTTAGACGCTTTTATCCAAAGCGACTTACAATACTGTGGGCAATCCCCGCAGGAGCACTTTGGACGGGCAACGACATGCTGACTGCAGTGGGGTTTGAACCTGTGCCCCCCTGATCCCAACACACAACCCACTGCGCCACACACCTCCTAATATTGAATATAAGTCGTGAACATTTAGGTACGATAAGTACAACAAAATAATCCTGGGTCGTGTCCCTATCATAGGATAAATTAATCACTTCCGGTCACTTACACATATCGTACAATAAGTGGTAAAGTAAAAAAGAGGTCATTCATACAATAAGTTGATTTCTTTGTTAGAATTGCACATATTTAAACCTAATGTTCCTGCTATAGACTTCAAGAAACTATTCACGACAACACACACTTTTACGATACACACTGGACCCGGTCTTTAAAGAGTTGAACGACCAGGAGTTTGTCAACCTGCCTTCACATCTCTGAGTTTAGGCAATCTCCAACCAGACCACTTCAAAGTGCACGACTGTCTGTGACCCCTAAAAACAACACGGCATGTCAATCAGTAACGTGCTGTAGCTCAGATTTAAAGATATGTGTATTACCTTCGAAAATATGGCTAAAGTGGTGCTACGGCTAATGCTAACTTTTCTGTTGTAATTCAGGCAAATGACGACTTTCCAATAAACCTGGCACGAGTTACTCCAAACACCCGTTTCAAACTGATAAAAAGACAGTTGCTTGTGTTATCATAACGTTTACTAAGGAGACTCGAGGAGACATGCAATGTGAGTCAATTGCATTCATGGGAAACACAGCAGGATGAAATAATTGAATTGAAAAATGTAATCGTTATCGATTTGTAGCTTAATTTGAGCAGCTGTGTACCGCTAAAATAAGCTCATGGGTTGCTGGCAGTTCACCGAATGGACACACGTGAGAGTGATTTCAAGCTCCCCATGTGACTCCTAGGAATAAGGAATTTCCCCTAACTATATTTAGTACTCCCTAAGGCAGTGCTTCTCAAAGTGTGGTCCGCGGATCACTGGTGGTCCGTGAGCACCCCCTAGTGGTCCGTGAGTATATTGGTACAATTTCCCATTTTAAATTAATTAATAAATTAAAGTTTTACGCACTCTCGCGGGAATATCTCCGCAATGGAGCGAGCTTAACTTTCACTTTCGATTGCATGATATAGCCCAGCGCACCACCTTCATCAAACATGTTACCACTTGTTTGTACCATTTTCAGGCGATTTGTAATCTGTTGTAGAAAAACGATGTGATTTTGGAGTTAGGTGGTCCGCGAGTGTTTTTTTATTGGTTAAGTGGTCCTTGGTATGAAAAAGTTTGAGAAACACTGCCCTAAGGAAAGCTAGGGTTTGGTTATCATTCTGCTCGATCTTGAAACCAAATAGACCCGTAGCTAGAAGATAAATCTCATGTTTACAGTACTGACTGACTCAACAGTTGATACCAACACACCTGAGACACAGAGCAGTATGAAAGAAAGAAATATAAGTCGAGCGGTTGTGCTGTTGGCTAACCACTAACATAGGTCTCCTTAAACAAAAATGATGAGACTCTTTTCAATAAAAATGAGTATCGGGCAAAGGTCAATTATAACAGTGTTCTGATGTGTTTCAATGTCAACTTGTACAATTTTGTTTTTGGTAAGAAACTGGATTAATTGCAGTTGTTGGATGTTTTTACAGGTATTTTAAAAAGGTGTTAGACAGGGAATATGATTTGATTCCCATTAGATTCAAGATGCAAAGGTTTTATTGTCATATATATAATTCTTCTGACCTGAGCTCCTCCAACAATACAACATATTTAACAAAATACAAAATAAAAAGTAGTGCAAAAAAGTCTAATACAGATATTTCTTGCACCTTTGAAATGTGAATCTAATAAACAGATGATTGAAATAAACAAAAAGAAAAAAAAGTGGACTATTGATGCCAGTATATCTCAGTTTACAGATTTACAGTACTGACTGACTCAACACGTGATAACAAAACATCTCCTAAAAGACTCCAGGAGCAGATTTCTAAATCCCCAGCGTGCGATGGGAACTCTCCGACAACTTGCTGCTGCTTAAACCAACATGTGCTCCTCAGCTCGCACCCGGGGGCTTGCTAGAGATACAGAGTTTGAGGAAAAGCAGAACATTGATGCCAGTATATCTCAGCTTACCGTGTGATTTCCACGTGAGGCAGGCAGAGGCAGCAGCAGCAGCACGGCCCGGTGCTGATCTTCAGTTTATATCTGCCCGCTCGCTTCAGGAAGCCCTCGTCCCCCCCCACCTCCTCCACCATGAGGATCAGGAACTTGAACACCACCACCGCAAAGTAGCTATGGTGAGGAAGGGGATGAGAAATGAGAAGACGTGCTGGAACATTCACTACAACTGCACAGAGATGGCAAAAGTACACATCCTTTACTCAAGTACAGATACTTGTGTTTACAAATACTCTGGTGAAAGTAGAAGTACTGACTAAACTTCTTTACTCAAGTAAAAGTAAAGAGGCTTTAAATGTACTTCAGTAAAAAGTACCCATAACTAGCAGCTGCTTTAAAGAGTACCTGACCTCCCTTTATATCAATAGAACAATGATGTCATTGTTAGCTAATAAATGTTTCCATTGGTCCCTCTTACTAAGTACAGGTATTTGGGTTCAACATGTAAGAAGTAGAAAGTACAGGTATTTGAGTTCAACATGTAAGAAGTAGAAAGTACAGGTATTTGTGTTCAACATGTGAGAAGTAGAAAGTACAGGTATTTGAGTTCAACGTGTAAGAAGTAGAAAGTACAGGTATTTGTGTTCAACATGTGAGAAGTAGAAAGTACAGGTATTTGAGTTCAACGTGTAAGAAGTAGAAAGTACAGGTATTTGAGTTCAACGTGTAAGAAGTAGAAAGTACAGGTATTTGTGTTCAACATGTGAGAAGTAGAAAGTACAGGTATTTGAGTTCAACATGTGAGAAGTAGAAAGTACAGGTATTTGAGTTCAACATGTGAGAAGTAGAAAGTACAGGTATTTGAGTTCAACATGTGAGAAGTAGAAAGTACAGGTATTTGAGTTCAACATGTGAGAAGTAGAAAGTACAGGTATTTGGGTTCAACATGTAAGAAGTAGAAAGTACAGGTATTTGGGTTCAACATGTAAGAAGTAGAAAGTACAGGTATTTGAGTTCAACACGTGAGAAGTAGAAAGTACAGGTATTTGAGTTCAACACGTGAGAAGTAGAAAGTACAGGTATTTGAGTTCAACACGTGAGAAGTAGAAAGTACAGGTATTTGAGTTCAACATGTGAGAAGTAGAAAGTACAGGTATTTGAGTTCAACACGTAAGAAGTAGAAAGTACAGGTATTTGAGTTCAACACGTGAGAAGTAGAAAGTACAGGTATTTGAGTTCAACACGTGAGAAGTAGAAAGTACAGGTATTTGAGTTCAACATGTAAGAAGTAGAAAGTACAGGTATTTGTGTTCAACATGTAAGAAGTAGAAAGTACAGGTATTTGTGTTCAACATGTGAGAAGTAGAAAGTACAGGTATTTGTGTTCAACATGTGAGAAGTAGAAAGTACAGGTATTTGAGTTCAACATGTAAGAAGTAGAAAGTACAGGTATTTGTGTTCAACATGTAAGAAGTAGAAAGTACAGGTATTTGAGTTCAACATGTAAGAAGTAGAAAGTACAGGTATTTGAGTTCAACATGTAAGGAGTAGAAAGTACAGGTATTTGTGTTCAACATGTAAGAAGTAGAAAGTACAGGTATTTGAGTTCAACATGTAAGGAGTAGAAAGTACAGGTATTTGTGTCCAACATGTGAGAAGTAGAAAGTACAGATATTTGAGTTCAACATGTAAGAAGTATAAAGTACAGGTATTTGTGTTCAACATGTGAGAAGTATAAAGTACAGGTATTTGTGTTCAACATGTGAGAAGTATAAAGTACAGGTATTTGGGTTCAACATGTGAGAAGTAGAAAGTACAGGTATTTGTGTTCAACATGTGAGAAGTAGAAAGTACAGGTATTTGTGTTCAACATGTAAGAAGTAGAAAGTACAGGTATTTGAGTTCAACATGTAAGACGTAGAAAGTACAGGTATTTGTGTTCAATATGTGAGAAGTAGAAAGTACAGGTATTTGAGTTCAACATGTAAGACGTAGAAAGTACAGGTATTTGGGTTCAACATGTAAGAAGTAGAAAGTACAGGTATTTGTGTTCAACATGTAAGAAGTATAAAGTACAGGTATTTGTGTTCAATATGTGAGAAGTAGAAAGTACAGGTATTTGAGTTCAACATGTAAGACGTAGAAAGTACAGGTATTTGTGTTCAACATGTGAGAAGTAGAAAGTACAGGTATTTGTGTTCAACATGTAAGGAGTAGAAAGTACAGGTATTTGTGTTCAACATGTGAGAAGTAGAAAGTACAGGTATTTGAGTTCAACATGTAAGGAGTAGAAAGTACAGGTATTTGTGTTCAACATGTGAGAAGTAGAAAGTACAGGTATTTGAGTTCAACATGTAAGAAGTAGAAAGTACAGGTATTTGTGTTCAACATGTAAGAAGTAGAAAGTACAGGTATTTGAGTTCAACATGTAAGAAGTAGAAAGTACAGGTATTTGAGTTCAACATGTAAGGAGTAGAAAGTACAGGTATTTGAGTTCAACATGTAAGGAGTAGAAAGTACAGGTATTTGTGTTCAACATGTAAGAAGTAGAAAGTACAGGTATTTGTGTTCAACATGTGAGAAGTAGAAAGTACAGATATTTGAGTTCAACATGTAAGAAGTATAAAGTACAGGTATTTGTGTTCAACATGTGAGAAGTATAAAGTACAGGTATTTGGGTTCAACATGTGAGAAGTAGAAAGTACAGGTATTTGTGTTCAACATGTGAGAAGTAGAAAGTACAGGTATTTGGGTTCAACATGTAAGAAGTAGAAAGTACAGGTATTTGGGTTCAACATGTAAGAAGTAGAAAGTACAGGTATTTGTGTTCAATATGTGAGAAGTAGAAAGTACAGGTATTTGGGTTCAACATGTAAGAAGTAGAAAGTACAGGTATTTGGGTTCAACATGTAAGAAGTAGAAAGTACAGGTATTTGTGTTCAACATGTAAGAAGTAGAAAGTACAGGTATTTGAGTTCAACATGTAAGAAGTAGAAAGTACAGGTATTTGTGTTCAATATGTGAGAAGTAGAAAGTACAGGTATTTGAGTTCAACATGTGAGAAGTAAAAGTCAAAAGTCGTGGAGTATTCTCTTGCCTGTTTACAGACCTTGTAGAAGGGACACAAAGACGGTACACCACAGGAGCGACATGCATTTGGAAAAAGAGGACTTTAGTTATCTAAAGGGTGTAACCATAGGATTAGAATCATCCGGTGTTTTACATTAATCGTAGTATGCACGGCTGGCACCCCTACGGCGAAGAAACTACGCAGAGAAGTGTCACTAAGGGATGAGTCGTGTTTACAGAATTTGGGTTTTCAGAATTTCTGATGTACTATTTTCCGTTCTCGTGAAAAAAGAAAAGTGTGTTTGTACAAAGTTTTGCAACTCTTATAACAGTGACATTGAGGGTAGACCACGGGAGCAGCATGACTTCATTTGGAAAAGGAGAACAGTTACGTTCAAGACATAAGGCATCAGGGTTTAATCATGCATATTGGTTCTTGTGAGCGATGTAAACAGCTTAGCAGGGTAATTCTGTGGAACAAGTGTGTCTAAATGACTTGTTTACATGAGTGTAGGTAGATGAGTCAGTGAGAGGGGAATACAAGAAGAAATTAGCACATGTTTTGGAGCTCAGAGAGGAGGGAAGCCAAAACGTCCCCACACGTTGCACAACAGCACCACTGTTTTCTATAAATGTCAGCGGGCTGTGCGGTTCAGGTTTCCCATGTGTGGCCCTGTGGGTGAAAAGCAACACACAGCACAGTGAGATCTGGAAGCTGAGACAAAGGGAAACAGAAACCCACCATGCCGAGGTCATATCAGTGAACATGGTGGCTCTGGGGATCCACATCCCAACACACGACATGGTGCCGATCACCTGCAACACAGAGGAGAGACTGTGAGAAATAATCAATATATTGAACTTTTAATTTACTATAGCAGCGTTTTCCCACAGACCGGATGTGGGCGACACCTTGGAGTTCTGGTTTCAGGTTGATATTTGTTTTTAGCCTCACAGTAGCATGTAGCTAACAGTATATTGTGCATGTGAGTATAAGGAGAATGACGCGTGGAGATACTACACACATCGTCTCAAACTCTCACTCATCGACGCTGCATTACTACAATTATTATGTGTTTAAGGACCAACAAACATCATGGCTACGTCATCAGAGGACTACAGAAGAAGACCCGTCCACGTCAGCCAATGGAAGATACGAGTGGGAACATAAAAAACACGATGTTAGATAGAGAAACTCTTTATATATATCCTGCTGCTATGGACAATTGTGTTCTCCCGTCTTTTTTTTTTATATATATATATCCTGCTTACTGAAGTAAACGGTAATTTTGTGTTCTTGCATTTTAATGTGTGAGTTTTTTATACCTCGGGACCGCGGGAAACAGTATTTCGATCTTTCTGTGTGTACAAACATTTTGAGATTGACAATAAAGTTGACTTTGAGAAACGTTCTCTTTTATTCATGCGACAGCCAACTGCTTAAAGTGGACTGTGGATTGAATAGAGGGGCCACAGGTGTGTTCCCTTGTAAACCTACTATACTATTGCATTAATAAATACTGTTGAACTTTTCGAGAAGCTTCCTGGTCTTCTTTGGACTAACTCTTCAAACAAAGAATACATGACAAGAAGATCCATTCGACCCGACAGTGCACATGTTTTCAGAGTCTCTATGTCACGATCTGTCCGTGTTGTGTTTTGTCTTGTCTGTCTTTGGTTTCCTGTTTTATTTTCACCCCCCGTTCCTGCCTGTTGCTTTCTGTCTGTTTTCCCTCCCTGATAACCCGATTGTGTTCACCTGGTGCCCCTGTGCTTTCTCCTCCCTCCTACCTGTCTCTTGTTTGTTTGATTAGTCCTGGGTGTATTTAGGTTCTGTGTTTTCTGTTAGTCTTTGTGAGTTCCTTGTCGTATTTGAGTACTGGTTTGTCCAAGTTTGTTTCAGTAGCCTTGAAATAAAGGTATTTTTTCTGTTCATCTGCATTTGGGTCCTGCTTGCCTCACTCAGCCCTGACGCTCTACCTACCGGTGCCGCCCCGTTCACCCAGAGGATCAAACTCTTCTTGTTGTTGGGCACTTTCCTATATATGTACACACACTCCTCCATGAAGACCAGCATGGACACGGCGGCCATGAAGGTGAGCACAGAGTAGAGGACGATGCCGAAAATGTCCAAATCTGGAAGAGACAGAAGAGAAGTTACAATGAATGAGCGGCTGTCAGACGTGAGCTGGGATTCTGCACGGGAAATTGAGATTGATAAGATCTTTATGAAGGTAATGGGTAACTATATTAGCCTTGAGATGTTTACACAGGCAGGAGGAATGAATGACTGACAGAGAATAACAAGTAGAGAAAATCTTGTTTAGGTATAATAGCTATGATTTTCACCATCTTAAATTAGCGTGTTAGCATGGTAGCACTTTCTAAATGACTTACATTTCAAATCTAAGGATGATGCATGTCATTAGTTACGTCACTATAACCGAAATACGTCACTGTACCCAAGAAGTAAACAATGGAAAAAGAGAAATGTCCAACGAGGCGTTCTGGGGCAGCAGACAGGTCTTCTCGGTGTTAGAGTTTTACTCGCTACAGGGTGTACTTTGAGGGTTGTGACTCTGCAGACCGTTTACATGCAGAAACACCTTCATAACACCAGGGGACGGGTCATAACCAGAAAAGCATGATATGGGACCTTTAAATTCTCTAATATATTATAAATTGTTGCTTGATCAATAACAAAAAGAGCCAGATGTTGAGGGTTTGTTTCTTACAGTAAATATTGAAGTGAAACGACAGATGAAAATCAAATGTTGGTTGCAATAGACAAGCATGTTGACAGAGTGAAGTCTTCTGCTTCCAGCATTTGCTTGTCTCGATTTTCATAACGCCGTATGCAACACAGACTTATTGAGCTTTCATCAAAACACAAGATTATTTATTCCTCAGCCTGGCGAACAAACGGACCCGAAGTGATCAAAGCAGGCAGGTAGTATTATTCACACTGATGGGAAGTAACAAGGTGCCCTTTCCAGGAAGCAGCAGGAAAGAGAGGGCAATGAAGCTGTGCGAGGAAGGGGGGAGTAAAGTGTTTCAACATGCTGACAGTAAATTGTCCGTTTTTTACCGAAATGCGTCATTTATTCTCTGGTATCCGAAGTCATCGGGAGTTAATCAGCAAACACACAAACATGCATCTCCCTATAGCTGGCCCTGTGTTGCATTTGCTTTTTAATCCACCGCATACTTTGGTAATTGTTTCTGAACTCTGCTGTCTCATTATTCTAATTAATCTATCTATTAAACTACCGAGTAAAACTTCAGCGGTGCTATTCGTAAGCATCTTTGTGCAATTAAGAGACTTAAGATGGCTTTGTTCACTGACTAAAGTGATCCACATGTTACTTGTGAGACTTTATTTAAAGCCCAAACAATGCAATGTGTTCTTGGAGCAGTACCAATATCTATTTTAGGTAATCTGATAATAATACATCAACCTTTTTCGCGTGCAAAACACAAAATAATTGACATTTTAAACAAGAATCTATTTTAATAATAATTCCTTACATTTATTATAGCGCTTTTTCCAGTACTCAAAGCGCTTTACAAATACACATTACACATATTTTTTATACATGCAATGGTCACTGTGGACAATACCCACAGGAGCAAGTTCAGGTGAAGTGTCTTGCCCAAGGACACACTGACATATATATTAAATATACGTTTGTGGTGGACCATATTCCTAAATTACCCAGAGCATTTTAGTTTCTTATCTACTGGCTGATATACACAGGGCCGACCAATTTGCTGCCCTACGCAAGATTTAATATCTGCGTATATCCGGTGCTTGGATTACACATAATGAGAAGTCCGACTGTACAAATGAGTGGTAGATGTTCAACAGTCACTCTTAGTCATGAAGTACAGCATCAAAAAGAAAAAGGCAACATAAAAATAACTAAATGCACACAAAGTCAATTTATGAAGCTAGGAAACAACAATGTAAGAGTGCAATTTGATTAAAATGTATTTAAACATTACTGTGGAGGAATCACCATTCTCAAAAAGCATTTATTAGTCTCCCTTCTATTGTAAGTTCACACAAAACACATTCACCAAGTGACTTATTGCATTTAAGTCATTAATAATGAGCTCTATTTCAGTGGATTTTCTCCCTACAGCAGGGGTGTCAAACTCAAATACACAGTGGGCCAAAATAAAAAAATGGGTACTAGTCGAGGGCCGGACTGGTTCAATGTTTATTGCAGAACGTATTGAAATGAACTTATTGCACATATTAAACCTGGAACTAACAAAGCTTAAATTACTGCCTTTAAAAACAACATTAAACATTAAATAATCAGTTGGATTAATTTCTTATGGATCTATCTGCAGCTTTTCCAGAGTCATTTCTTATGAGTACATTTCTCCACAGGCCAACAACAGCTTCAAGAAAACTATTTCCCTCAAAGAGAAAGCCAAACATGCCCTGTTGTCGTGAGAGAGAAAGTGCAGAAGGAAGCATCCATTTAACTCAGTGCTGCTCTGTGATGCTAGCTCAGATACTTGGCATCTCATCTCGGGTGCAAAGTCATCAATGTTTGGGCTCAGGCTCTGAGCTGAGGAGACCCTCAGGATTGAGTGAAGGTGCAATATACCGGCGGGCCGAAATCAAATCCACCAAGGGCCTGATTTGGCCCCCGGGCCTTGAGTTTGACACATGTGCCCTACAGGATGTTAAAACCTCAGGGTTTTCTGAGCAGTGTGTGTAACGGATAAATCAGAAAGCCTATAAAACATGAATTCACAAAAGCACCACCACCCGGGTTGAATGGATTAGTGGATTATCTGATAAATTGTTGAAGTTGTAAACACAGAACACTGAGCTCTGTCTGAACACGTTGCGTTAATGTGTTCACTGCAGAGGTGGAATGGCAATTGTTGGGGAATATTTTCCAAGGCCCAGAACTTTGACCCAGTTTCCGTTCTAACTGTCCTGACTGAGCACGCGCATCTCGTAACCTTGGCTGCTGTGCTCTGTGTTCTGTCTCCCTCATAGCGGTGTTATGGTTCTACCTTGTTATGCAGCATGTTGATGATGCTCTCGGAACTAGCTAAACACACGGGTCTGGGGTAGAGTTCTTCAGAATTGACGTGGCAACTCTCTCGTGCAGTCAGATCGTGGCTGCTGTGACTTGTGATGTGAATTCTCCGGCCGAAGCTCCAAATAAACCATCAGTGTTTGACATCAAAGCTCCTGCTCTTCCCGTGTCTCTTTCCTGAGTCGGTGACTCCCGCTGCATTGCTGCTGCACAGAAGTTTCCCTTACAGCAATAAGTATATTTACTCAAAGTAGGCTTCCTATATAGTATGTCAAATGTTGAGGTACTTTAGTATATCCATTTTATGCTGCATAAAGTTTGAATAAGTGTTTTTTTAATTGACATTGTCGATATTTAGAGAGCATGGCAGTCATTGGACGATACAAAACGTCTAGATACGGTTGATTTTCTTGCATTGGATAAAATACAACACTTAATAAAAAAGAACTGCTGAATTTAAATGAACATTTGTTTCATTATGTTAATCTTGGGATTGTCTGGCTTCAGTAGATGTTCACTCTGTCTGCAGGGCACCTTTTAAATTAAGGAAAAAATCAATAAAAAGTTTGCACAGGCAATCGAAAAACTAATCTTTTAAAATGTAACTTTTAGATCGAAGTTTTAACGGCGGCAAGATTTAGATGCATCTCCTTGTTTCCGAGACATATTGTGTAAACTAACATTGATTTGAAATAAATATAAGTGTTTATATTGGGAGTTGGGGCTCAACCCCCCCTCAAAATACATCATTATTTAACACTTAATAAATAAGAATTGCTAAATTTAAATGAACATTTGTTTAATAATAATAATAATAATTTAAATTTATATAGCGCCTTTCACGAAACCCAAGGACGCTTTACAGTGAGAAGTAACAAAACAAAAGGTAATAATAGACATACAGAGCAATAGCAGGAAATAAGTGACTATAATTTAGTTGAGGCCGAAGGCCTGAGTGAACAGATGGTGTTTGAGGTGTTTTTTAAAGGTTAATGCTGTTAATCATGGGATTGTCTGTGTTCTTTAGTAGATCTGCACGCCACAAATCTACATTTATTTCAGATTTAAACATGTACCAAATAAAACAATTCACACATGCAATCTAAAAACAAACCTTATAAAAAGTAGAATCAAAAATAGAAAGTTTAAGTTGACAACTAGCAGCGTTGAGATGCATCTCCTTGGTTCTGAGACACATTGTGTAAACTAACATTGATTTAAAAATGTAAGTGTTTATATTGGGGGGTTGGGGCTCGACCCCCCTCAAATACATTATTATTCCGGCCCTGAAAACCACCGTCCTGCAAAGTGAAATTCAGGGGCTTCCAGGAATCCTTGAAGCGTGATTTAATCCCCTCCACACCACCAGTTTAACCTCTTTTTCTCCGCTGGTCCCACTTCAAACTCCACAGAGACTTCAGTAAAAGATCAATAATACAGATGCAGGTCTTTAATCAGAGTTTACTCACTGTGGATGATGTCGATGGCGAGAGGAGGCTTCTGCTGGCAACTCGGGTGGACGGTGGTTCCGTTGTCCATGTTGGAGGTTTTTTTCACAAATGCACCAAAGTGATCTGTTACATCCACAGTGTTTCCTCTCCTCTCTCCTCCTCCGGTCCTCACAAGAAACTCCTCAAAGTTTCCACGGAGGGATACAGAGACACTTGCTGCCCGCCCTGGACCCGCCCCCTCCGGCTGTCATAGGCCGAGGAGCCGCTCCACTGCTCCAGCCTGGGGATCAGAGGAGAGGGGGGTCATGCACAACTTTATATGGATAAGAAAGGTAATCCACAACAGGGTTAGATATGGTCTTACTCTTAACCCTTCTCTTGCGTTTCGGGTCAAAAGTGACAGAATGACTTTTATTTTAATCATTAATATTGTGTTTTTCATCCAATTGCCTCAATACCTTATGTTATCCTCCACATTAGGCCTCTGAACATATACACTTGATGATCACCACTTGCATTGCATTTTGAGTGATTTATTCAACAGTGAAACACCCATGATGTTTTCGGTCAGATTTGACCGCCATAGAAAATGAATGAGTGTATTATGTTCATCCTGTCGATGGAAAACATATATATATATATATATAGATCATACCTTCTCACAGGTGCGAGCTCTGTGCCCCTCGAGAAACACAAACCTCTCACTTTCTCGCGCTCAAGTTATATTTGTGCCTTGCTCACATTTGACTCATTGACCAACACACTCTCACTCCCTAAGCGTCCAATAGCGACGTTTGGTCAGTGTCCGTGGCGTCCAATTGTGACGCTCCTAGGCTCCTTCAGCGTCATAAAGGGACGCAAATAGCTTTCAACTGATTGCAATGTATTCCCATCTGCGTCGGGATTTGACGCTCATGGAAGCACGGCATTCGTTTATGCCGGCTGCCCTTAAAGGCAATGTGAGCATCCATTCCCATTGGATAACGGAGAATTTTACACCCGGAAGTAAGTACTCCTCTTACTGTCGATTGATTTTACAGTGATATCTGCACTACTCATCGACTAAAAAACACCAGATTATCCTTGTTAATTACACAACATTGATTGGTTTAAATTGTGTACAATGCTTTTGTATTTTTCCCCTTCGATTCGGAGAAACAAATATGTTTTCTGAGTAAAGGATGGCAGAAGACACTACACTACCCAGAATCCCCAGCTATCGTTTGGCCTACACCATGTGCTCTGTTTGACAAACCCCGTTTTTTTCACCATTCATTCCGATGGCTGGCGTCTATGTCACGTGATCTTCAAATGTCTCCCTGCAGAAAAAGAAAACATCGCCGAACTTCGTTTTATTCTGGGTGTAAAATGCCTATTTTAAAGTTAGTTTGGCCATTAAAATGCGTTTTGATGTCATTTGATGCGAGAAATATGAGTTGTTATTTCAGATTATGTGTGCAGTGGATGTACATGATCTTTAGTTTGCTAGTTATTACGAAGATTACTTCAGGAAATCGCGACGTTTTCATTGTTACCAAGGTGGTTGCTAGGGACGCTGCTATCGATATTATTTCTGTTATGTTGTGTAACTGTTTAATGGTGTTATCTTTATTGCTACCCCCTTCCCCGTCAATGTATAGTGTTGGTCCACAGCCTAAACATATTAGTTTAACAAAATCCGCATCTAAAGATAGCCTACGTTATTTCCCCCCTGTGCAATTCCAGTCTCACATCTCAGAGCACACCGTCATTAACAAATACCGGAAACAGACCGAAATAATAATAATACCTTATTCCGAGTGTGCTTGCTTTTCTCTTTGAAAGTCATCACATAAAGGCATTGTAATACACGGTTCGGCTGCATTACACATTACATATCTGCCGTAGTTCTGTATTTATAGAGCCCTGATGAGAAGACAAACATGAGGAACTGAAAACGTGACGTGGATCATAAATATATCAGCCATTAAACAACATCTTACATTTCTTTTCACACAATGTATCAACACTAATTCGGCTCACTTTTATATTTGATCCAATTGGTAGATAGGCTGTATTTACACCATAAAGGTGCACAGCTGATATCAAGGGACACCTGGTGGTTAAAGCATGTTATTGAATTTCAATATTTTTATTATTAGATATTAATAGGATCCCTATAAAGTATATTCATTACTCGTTATTCTCTACTAATAGTTAATTAAAGACTGTATATAATGACTATTTTGCACATCCCTTTCAAGATTTCAAGATTTTCTAAGGTTTATTGACATATCATATCGGCCTACACAACTGTGGTGTAGTTCTGCACTGAATGAAAAACTTGGGTTGCAGGTTCCTCAATAGTGCATTACAAGACATCTATCAATATGTGTGCATACCTCCAGCAATGTTAACTATGTTGAAGCACTTATTTTAACTGATATTATACATAATGTATTATACTCTTATAGATGTATGTAGATATTTCATCTCCGGCCTTGTCAGGATTGAACAATCAATAAATAAAGAACACAGAGTTGTTGAATATAAAACACAGAATTGTGAAATGTGATTATACTAAATGATTTTCAAATAAACACAACTGCATATTTAACTGTTACACATGCTGATGTAACGCAAATGTTCCAACTTGGGATCAATAAAGTATATCTTATCTTAAGCTGATCGATGGCTACTGCCATATTTGCAAAATGTGCCTCTGAACCTTGACAAGTGCATGTTTCAGGCTTATCAATTAATGTAATGTAATGTTATCACAGGGGTCACAGACATAAGACCAGCTGTTAAATAAAGCTCTTCTGACCTTAGCTGGCATGTGGGTATATATATTAATATTACTGCCCATTATGGGCACAAGCCATTTTCAGCCATTTATTAATTATATGTTTTAAATGTGAGTGTTTCCTGTCCCCTAAACCTCCAGGGATGTACACAGTTTAATACTGGCAACTTCTTATTATGGGAAATACGAAAACGACTTTTAAAACTACAACTCCCAGTAGAGACGTGCCATAGAGAACATGTTGCGAAACAGAATAGCCAGCATGTGTAGTTCTGGGGACGGGGTGGGGGAGGGGGGGGGGGACGCGGTGGACCCGTTCAAATCCAGTTTTGGACAGTCTGCCGTGGTTCCATCCCATTTCAAGTGCTGTTCGAGAATCGGCTAACCCTCGGAGCACACTCTCCAATCACAGAGCTTGAGGACTATCACGGGGTTTGTCAAACAGAGCACATGGTGTAGTCCAAACGATAGCTGGGGATTCTGGGTAGTGTAGTGTCTTCTGCCATCCTTTACTCCTGGGAATGGACGCTCACATTACCTTTAAGGGCAGCCGACATAAACGAATGCCGTGCTTCCATGACCGTGAAATCCCGACGCAGATGGGAATACATTGCAATCAGTTGAAAGCTATTTGCGTCCCTTTATGACGCTGAAGGAGCCTAGGAGCGTCACAATTGGACGCCACGGACACTGACCAAACGTCGCTATTGGACGCTTAGGGAGTGAGAGTGTGTTGCATTGACACAATGCGCAGGCGACGATTAGGCGATTTTCTGTACGAGGGGCTCTGGACACATTTTTTAACCAGATGAAGAGGAGATTGAACCAGATGAAGAGGAGATTGAACCAGATGAAGAGGAGATAGAGGAAGATGTCTCAGAAATGGAAGACAACAACGATCCAGACTATGAGCCTACATCAGACCAGGGAGAGGCCCCTGAGATAGAAGCCCCTGAGGGAGAGGCCCCTGAGGGAGAAGCCCCTGAGGGAGAGGCGCCTGAGGGAGAGGCGCCTGAGGTGACATTCCACAATTTTGCCTTGCCACATTGCTATGTACGTGAACACACACACACACACGTTCTGATATGGTATATTTCTCTTTCAATAATGTTCATTGAAGAAAACGGTATCAGTGTCTTATTTTATATTCATCACAGTGAATGCTGAACTTGATGGGCCCACCGGTGGGTCCGGACCATGACATGAAACACTGGCTTGCTTGTATCAAATCAATACATCCCACACATCATTGGAACGGGAAGAATCTCAGCGACAACACTAACTAAATAATTTCCATCTCCAGTAAACACAGCCTACATGGCAAGCATTTTTATAATATACAGTAATGTAAAATAAGCACTATCTTTGAACTTACTGCCAAATATAATATAAAGATCCACAATGTGTACTAATAACAATACTATCTGTGTTGTTGAATTTTTGTTTGCACTTTTTTTACTTTAACTTCTCATGTTTATAGACCTATTTTAATTATATTTTCTTCCTTTTATTGCACATGTTGTCGCTCCAGCCTGGGGGTCAGAGGAGAGGGGGAAATAAATAACAGGGTTAGATCTTGTCCTAACCTGCCTTCATTTTGTTTGTTTAGATCTCAGCTTTTCTGAATGCAAATACTTCTGGATTTAAAGATGTATTATAAGAGTTGGTGAGGTGGCCATCAGCACTGCATGAATTGTGGTTATATTCGGGGCAATGTGCACATTTTTTACTAATGAAAATTGTGAGGGCTACAAGCCTCACAATCGAACACACATCGTAAAGGTTATGATTTTGTTTACATTACACAGAGATTAAAGTATCTATTGTGTGTTGTGTGTAATCCTAATGTCAGTGTCTTACAGCTCACCTTGCTCCTGGCAAAAGGCTGAGCTGATGGAAAACACCTGCCTTTATAGACGTGTCAGCTAATTGGACTACACCATTCCTCTCAAACCCTGAGGGGTGTTTGAAGAGGCCACTCCATTTAAGCCACCCCTTTTTAGAGCCTCTTTCCCCTGCATGCAATAATGGACTGATCAGTAGTGCTATACATTCCTGCAGTGTGGAGGGGGGGGGGGTGTGTATGTGAGTTGCTCTTGGACAGAAGAGCACACAGGATGTCACCCATTTTTGTGACGTTCTGCTTATGCGTGTACATGCTAGATTGTGTCTGTTGATATCTACACCTTTTTGTTTAAACCTAATTGATTTTATTACCCATCTTAAAACTGTACATATATTGGGTTAATAAAATCTGTATTTTTGCACCTCAACCTGCACTCCTGTTTTTCCTGTACCCTGGTCCTTCACAACGATACTATGTGTATACACATGTTGTTATTGCATTTAATTTTTAGTGCACATTTTTACTCAAACTTCTTATGTTTACCTATTTAAATTGTATTTTCTTTTTATTGCACATGTTGTCTATATAAATATTTGTTTTCCTTTTATGCACATTCTTCTTTAACTTCTTACATAAATAAAGTATGTTGGCTCATTCTGTGACTTCACTACTGAGCAAACCCCTTCAAAGGCTCTGCACAAGATCCACTCTCTCTGCTGGCACCGAAGCCTTTGTGCCGTATTGATGCCAGGTGCTCTAAATTGTGCAACAGAAATTCCGCACACCTGGGCAGAGGTAATGGAGAGAGGAGAACAGCACAGGAAACATGTGGAGACGGATTACATGTCCAGTAAACAAGGGATGTTTTTGTACACAGAAAACCCCCATTTTCATTGATAACAGGACTCCGGCTGGAGGAGGGGAAAGTGTGTGTGTGTGTGTGTGTGTGTGTGTGTGTGTGTGTGTGTGTGTGTGTGTGTGTGTGTGTGTGTGTGTGTGTGTGTGTGTGTGTGTGTGTGTGTGTGTGTGTGTGTGTGTGTGTGTGTGTGTGTGTGTGTGTGTGTCTTGAGACCGCAGCCCCTGGACAACACACATCACATGCCACCCTGGTTCCCATAGCAACACATGCAGGGGCATCGTCATGTGAGGCGTTTGCTGCAAATCTTATGGCGCTCTTTTGAACAATTCTCCAGCACACAGAGAGGCCTATAGAGCTCCGCACGATGAATTAAGACTATTTATACGGATCATAAATAATGCCTGAGGACGAGAGATGTTCTTCATCCATAGTTTTAATGCCTCATGAGGACGCTCTCCCTCTGCTCTTCCCCGATTACCTCATCTGATCGTTTGTGAGCTTTGGCTTTCACAGGTTTTAATGAATGCCTTCAAGCTATTATTTCTGCTTTGCCCGTGTGATGCATTACTTTATCCTCGAGTGTGCGTGTGCCGACACATTTGAGGAATGACTATAAAGCAAGGAATACACATAAACTAATCACACCCTAACACAGTATTTCATTCACGCAGGTTTATTTCTCATTTGAATCAAATCAAGTTTTATTTATTTAGCACATTTATAAACGGTTTTTGGTCGAGCCAAAGTGCTGTACATAAAATAAAAATAGCCTACAGTAGAGACGCTTTACAGCAAATACAACAACACAGATTGTTCAGGATATCATTATGAGAGAACCGACACCCTGTCCTTAGATCAAGTCCGAGCAAGCTTCTCCTCTGCGTCAGAGCACTCCTTCGCTTCGGGATCCGACTCAGCGGAGAGGATCGGTCCAGACTAGCCTGAGCTTAAGAAACTGATACAAAAAGTGCAACAATATACAGAGAGATGTTCAGCCACAATGCAGCGTTTTTAGAAAGCTAACAGTAAAATAAATGTGTATCACAGGTTGTTGAGCACTTTTGTAGTTCTTGTGCGTCTATTTGTGGTTCTTTTGGTCAACATGTGTGTTTGATTTGTGTCTCTTTGTGCTCATTTGATCGATTGTTGCCACTTCTCAGTATGTTTTGTCTTGGTTATTTTCTCTCTCTTTTTTCGCTCATTTTGTGTCAATAAGTACATTCGACCAACAAGACACAACCTTGAAGAAAACAGAATCATAAAGTACATCAGGTTTCATAGAGCCAAGCATTTCAAGTGCTACTCAACTGGCTATAGATAAGCCAGTCCTTTATTAGTATATAAGTGCTTTGTTAATAGTTCTATTTATTTATATAGAAATGTTATTTATTGGGATAATAAACCCCTTGAGATGCACCATCTCGTTTTCAAGGGGGTCCCGACAATAGCAACAACTTACAGACACACATAAACAAAAAGACAAAAAGAAAAACATGACACAAGACAAACCACGTACAGTCTGTTAAGTGAAATTCAAGCTATGCATACAATCATTACAATTTGAGACAGTCGAGCAAATCAGTTTCATCAATAACAAGTGCAGAGCAGCTGAAAGTGAGATGATAGAGCATGTTTCAACATACCCAATGATGCAAGAGATCTAATAGCAGCAGGTGAAGTATTCTGTTGGGGCTTTGAAAATGAACGCACTTCTGCCAATCGAGGAGACAGAGAAATAAATCTGAACAGAATGTCGAACTTGATGATTTGGTGAGTAGGGTACAAAATACTGCTTTAAATAAGGGGGATAGTTAAGATAAAGGCATTTAAATATCAGCTGAAGCCAATGCGTATGTCTTCTTACATTTAATGAAGGCCATTTAAGTTGGTTATACATCGTGCAGTGATGTGTACGAAAAGAACAACCAAGAACAAATCTGCATAGTCTATTGTAGGCTATGTTGAGTGGCAAGATCTGATTTATGTGCATTTTGGTAGACAACATCACAATAGTCCTTAATCGGAAGAATAAGTTGAGAAGCAATTCTCTTTCGGACACTGAGCGTAAAACAATTGCGAGAGCAAGGCAAGTTTATTTATATAGCACTTTTCAACACAAGGCAATTCAAAGTGCTTTACAAAAAATGAGAGACATTAAGAAAATGGCATTTAAAATCAGTCATTAAAAAGAAAAGCGAATAAAAGAAACATTAAAAGAAAAAATACATGGATAAAAGTTACAGTGCAGTCTAAGATATGAATAGTTCAATTAAAAGCAGCGGCAAAAAGAAAAGTCTTCAGCCTGGATTTGAAAGTAGTCAGAGTTGCAGCGGACCTGCAGGTTTCTGGGAGTTTGTTCCAGATGTTTGGAGCATAATAACTGAACGCTGCTTCTCCATGTTTAGTTCTGACTCTGGGACAGGAAGCTGACCAGTCCCTGAAGACCTGAGAGATCTGGATGGTTCATCGTTTAGCAGGAGGTCAGAAATGTATTTTGGGCCTAAACCATTCAGTGCTTTATAAACCAGCAGCAGTATTTTGAAATCTATTCTTTGACACACAGGAAGCCAGTGTAAAGACTTCAGAGCAGGAGTGATGTGGTCCACTTTCTTAGTGTTAGTGAGGACTCGAGCAGCGGCGTTCTGAATCAGCTGCAGCTTCCTAATAGATGTTTTAGTGAGACCTGTGAAGACACCATTGCAGTAGTCGAGTCTACTGAAGATAAAGGCATGGACAAGTTTTTCCAAATCCTGCTGTGACATTAGTCTTTTAATCCTAGATATATTCTTTAGGTGATAGTAGGCTGATTTAGTAACTGTTTTAATGTGACTGTTGAAACTCAGGTCAGAGTCCATGACTACACCTAGACTTCTGGCTGTATCTGTTGGTTTGAACATTGCAGACTGACGCTCAGCGCTAACTTTTAAACGTTCTGCCTTGGCTCCAAAAACCATTACCTCAGTTTTATCTTTGTTTAATTGGAGAAAGTTCTGACACATCCAGTCGTTGATTTGTTCAATGCACTTACTCAGTGTTTGAATTGTTACGTAAATGTGTGTGTCATTCGCATAGCTATGGTAACTTATTTTGTTGTTCTTCATTATCTGAGCCAGTGGTAGCATGTAGACGTTAAAGAGAAGAGGCCCCAAGATGGAGCCTTGAGGAACCCCACATGTCATATTTGTAAACTCAGATGTGTATGTACCTATAGAAACAAAGTTGTTTCTGTCCTTTAAGTAGGATTCACACCAATTTAGAACTGTTTCCGAAAGTCCCACCCAGTTTTCCAGTCGGTCGAGTAATATGCTGTGGTCAACAGTGTCAAACGCAGCACTGAGATCTAATAATACTAACACTGAAGTTCTGCCACAGTCTGTGTTTAAGTGGATGTCATTGAAGACCTTTACAAGAGCAGTCTCAGTGCTGTGGTTTGGACGAAAGCCTGACTGGAACACATCGAAACAGTTATTCAAATGCAAGAAGTTACTCAACTGTTGAAAAACAACTTTTTCAATGATCTTACCTAGAAATGGGAGGTCTGATATGGGCTTGTAATTGTTCATTACTGAAGCATCTAGATTATTCTTTTTTAAGAGCGGTTTAATGACTGCAGTTTTCAGGGCCTGTGGAAAAATACCTGAGTGAAGAGATGTGTTTACTATATGAAGTAGATCTGAGGCCATGCAGGGCAAAACATGTTTGAAAAATCCTGTTGGAATAATATCAAGGCAGCAGGAGGAGGATTTCAGAAGTTGAATAATGTCCTCTAGGTTTTTATCATTAATCTGATGGAATTGTGTCATGATGTCTGAATTGATGTTAAGTGGACACAGAGACAACACATTTGCTGTTCCTGATGCAGAGGCACTGACTGCTTGTCTGATTTTCTGAATGTTGTCAGTGAAGAAGGCAAAATCATTGCACGCCCTGGTGGATAGAAATTCAGAGGCTCTGGGGGGTTAGTTAGTCTGTCGACGGTAGCGAACAGGGCACGTGCATTGTTTTTGTTTTTGGTAATGATGTCAGAGAAGAAAGACTGTCGTGCGTTTTTCAATTCCAAATTATAAAGGCCAAGTCTCTCTTTATAGATTTCAAAGTGAACCTGGAGATTTTTTTTTCGCCACCTGCGTTCAGCTTTTCGACATTCTCTTTTTTCTGCTCTCACGGTCATGGCCTTTCTCCATGGAGATATTTTCTTCCCAGTCACTTCCTTTACCCTAGTTGGAGCAATGGCATCTATAACATTTTTAATTTTTTAATTAAAATGATCTATTAGCTCATTTACTGAGATGTTAGCAGGGGCAAGTGTGGAGTAAACATTTCCCTAGTATTTTCAGTTAAATATCGCGTTGTGGTTACCTCTTTGTGAACAGAAATAGAGCTCTCAAAGAACACACAGGAATGATCAGAGAATGCAACATCAGTCACCACAACCTCAGAGATATTCAGACCCTTTGAGATAATTAAGTCCAGAGTGTGCCCCTTATTGTGCGTGGGCTCCGTCACATGCTGAGTCAACACATCCTCACTCCCAGGTCGGCCTATGTTGACGTTATGTCAAGTCCCCTGCCGGCTTTTTCCAACGCAAGGGGGGGGGCCTTAGCGTCCATTTTCAACGCAAGGGGGGGGGCCTTAGCGTCCATTTTCAGCTTTCCGGGATGTCCATGTGCTTCTATGGACACTCATGGAAGCACGGCATTCATTTGTGTCGACTGCCCTTAAAGGCAATGTGAGCGTCCATTCTCATTGGATAGCGGAGAATTGTACACCTGGAAGTAAATATTCCCCTTATTGACGATTGATTTTACAGTGATATCTGCACTACTCATCGACTAAAAAACACCAGATTATCCTTGTTAATTACACAACATTGATTGGTTTAAATTGTGTGCAATGCTTTTGTATTTTTCCCCTTCGATTCGGAGAAACAAATATTTTTTCGGAGTAAATGATGGCAGAAGACACTACACTACCCAGAATCCCCAGCTATCATTTCTCCCTGCAGAAAAAGAAAACATGGCCGAACTTCGTTTTATTCTGGGTTGTAAAATGCCTATTTTAAAGTTAGTTTGGCCATTAAAATGCGTTTTGATGTCATTTGATGCGAGAAATATGAGTTGTTATTTCAGATTATGTGTGCAGTGGATGTACATGATCTTTAGTTTGCTAGTTATTACGAAGATTACTTCAGGAAATTGCGTCCAACGTTTTCATTGTTACCAAGGTGGTTGCTAGGGACGCTGCTATCGATATTATTTCTGTTATGTTGTGTAACTGTTTAATGGTGTTATCTTTATTGCTACCCCCTTCCCCGTCAATGTATAGTGTTGGTCCACAGCGCAAACATATTAGTTAACAAAATCCGCATCTAAAGATACGTTATTTCCCCCTGTGCAATTCCAGTCTCACATCTCACAGCACATCGTCATTAACAAATACCGGAAACAGACCGAAAACATTTAAAGAAAAGAAAATAATACCTTATTCCGAGTGTGCTTGCTTTTCTCTTTGAAAGTCATCACATAAAGGCATTGTAATACACGGTTCGGCTGCATTAAATATTACATATCTGCCGTAATTCTGTATTTATAGCCCTGATGAGAAGACAAACATGAGGAACTGAAAACGTGACGTGGATCATAAATATATCAGCCATTGAACAACATCTTACATTTCTTTTCACACAATACGTCTCCTTGCCGTATCAACACTAATTCGGCTCACTTTTATATTTGATCCAATTGGTAGATAGGCTGTATTTACACCATAAAGGTGCACAGATGATATAAAGAGACACCTGGTGGTTAAAGCATGTTATTGAATTTCATTATTTTTATTATTAGATATTAATAGGATCCCTATAAAGTATATTCATTACTCGTTATTCTCTACTAATAGTTAATTAAAGACTGTATATAATGACTATTTTGCACATCCCGTTCAAGATTTCAAGATGTTCTAAGGTTTATTGACATATCATATCGGCCTACACAACTGTGGTGTAGTTCTGCACTGAATGAAAAACTTGGGTCGCAGGTTCCTCAATAGTGCATTACAAGACATCTATCAATATGTGTGCATACCTCCAGCAATGTTAACTATGTTGAAGCACTTATTTTAACTGATATTATACATAATGTATTATACTCTTATGATGTATGCAGATATTTCATCTCCGGCCTTGTCAGGTATTGAACAATCAATAAATAAAGAACACAGAATTATTAAATATAAAACACAGAATTTATGTGATTATACTAAATGATTTTCAAATAAACACCACTGCATATTTAACTGTTACACATGCTGATGTAACGCAAATGTTCCAACTTGGGATCAATAAAGTATATCTTATCTTAAGCTGATCGATGGCTACTGCCATATTTGCAAAATGTGCCTCTGAACCTTGACAAGTGCATGTTTCAGGCTTATCGATTAATGTAATGTAATGTAATGTTATCAATTAACAACAGGAGGGGTCACAAACATAAGTCCAGCTGTTAAATAAAGCTCTTCTGACCTTAGCTGGCGTGTGGGTATATATATTAATACTGCCCATTATGGGCACCAGCAATTTCCACCCATTTATTAATTATATGTTTTAAATGTGAGTGTTTCCTGTCCCCTAAACCTCCAGGGATGTACACAGTTTAATACTGGCAACTTCTTATTATGGGAAATACGAAAACGTCTTTTAAAACTACAACTCCCAGTAGAGACGTGCCATAGAGAACATGTTGCGAAACAGAATAGCCAGCATGTGTAGTTCTGGGGATGGGGTGGGGGAGGGGGGGACGCGGTGGACCCGTTCAAATCCAGTTTTGAACAGTCTGCCGTGGTTCCATCCCATTTCAAGTGCTGTTCGAGGCTCGGTAACCCTCGGAGCACACTCTCCAATCACAGAGCTTGAGGACTATCACCGGGTTTGTCAAACAGAGCACATGGTGTAGTCCAAACGATAGCTGGGGATGCTGGGTAGTGTAGTGTCTTCATTGCCTTTAAGGGCAGTTGACACAAACGAATGCCGTGCTTCCATGAGCGTCCATAGAAGCACATGGACATCCCGGAAAGCTGAAAATGGACGCTAAGGGCCCCCCCCCTTGCGTTGAAAATGGACGCTAAGGCCCCCCCCCTCGCGTTGAAAATGGACGCTAAGGCCCCCCCCCTTGCGTTGGAAAAAGCCGGCAGGGGACTTGACATAACGTCAACATAGGCCGACCTGGGAGTGAGGATGTGTTGGCTGAGTCAGTCCATAGCTATCAAGAACACAAAACAGTTCTTTAGCCCCTCTGTCCTGGGGGTTGTCAACATGGATGTTAAAATCACCAACAAGGACTAGACGGTCAAAGTCAAAACACACTATAGACAGCAGTTCAGTAAAGTCATGGGCCCCGGCATGTCCTGGAAAGAGTTGAGAGTGCCATACGCCCTTGAACCTGGACCCGGCAAATATCAGTTTGTATAATGTTTGGAGCGGTGTAGACACCGATTCCTTAATTGACTTTTTGTATTTCATGATTTCTATGTTGTTTAAATGAAAGTTCAGAGTCTCCATACACCAAGATATTTAAAGCTATCAACTTTATGCAGAGAAGTGCCATCCTTACATGTTATTACTACATTAGGTTTGGATTTGAGCTTTGAGCTTGTAGTTTTTTGTGTCTCGTAACAATTGTTTTGGTGTTTTTGTTTTTCTTGTCTCAGGTACTTTGTCCTCTCTTTTTGTAGTCATTTTTTAACTATTTGTATTCTTTTTTTTCACTTCCAAATGAAATGAAAAAGACATCGATTGTGATTAACTGAGCACACCATCAGTGATCTGGGAAACATGCAGCTGTTAGCCATTTGTTTAAAAGCAGCTTCGACGTCAGGAACAATCCCCTGATCACATCATCTGTTGAAGTTCCGACCTCTGATGTTTAATGGATGAACCATCCAAAGGTCTTTAGAGGAACTGAAGCTGCGCCGGCCTTGCAGAGGTCAGCGTTGTTTGGTTTTTCACATGTCACTGTTTACTCTCCGGGTTCGAGTTATGTGGGAGCCAATGGGAGCTGAGCTCAAGGAGGGGTCTGAGCTCCCACGGACGCTGTGAAATCATACCTCTGTGGGGGTCGCTAATACATTATCAACCATTATTTTAATGAGTATTATCTACGTTAACGAGGTAAATAGATCAAAAGAAAAACATGTTTTCCAAAAGAACTACGCATCTCTTGAATGACAATATGCCTGCACTGCACCTCCAAGGTGCGCAATACATTATTGCGCAATCTATGCCTGTGAGCGTGCTGCGCGAGCCGAGATGACGTGTGTGTGCGTAGTTTAACCTTCTCATATTTAAGTTTGTAGCAAGTAGAGGGCTGCCGCTGTGTGTGTTTGAGTGTGTGTGCATGCTCTGCCCTCAGAAAGCGACACCGAGGTCATTACCTTGTGGACGCACACCTTATAAACACACGGGTCAGATCGGAAAGATAAAACAATACAACAATGTGTTAATACCATAGACTGTATGGTTAATACATGTTTAAGGGAGGTTTTATGCATCATACATTGCAGGCGAAGTCTACGGCTCTCCCTTGGAAAGTGTGCAGAACAGATGTGATTCACTGAGGGTTTCATCTGTTGCAATATTCCTAAATTGTGAGTTACAAACAGCGTTGTCACGTCATTTTGTTTAGGAAAAATATGTGAAGGTTGAGGGATTTGAGAGGAGGAGCAGCAGAGGTGAAGGGCCTGTGTGTCAGAGCTTATCAAGGAAGCAACAGAATAATGTTTACTTATCCAAAACACTGCATTCTCCGAGCACACAAAACTCACCACAGCTCAGTCTTTGTTAAACAAGCATTACGTCATTTTATCTCAAGGGATTACGTTTATTTAAAAACATGTTCTGATATCTTTACACAGTGTGAAGAAACGAAGACGACATCAAAATTATCGAGGGTTTAAAAAAACATTTATTGTTATTTCCACGTACATTTTTTGTAGAGGCATCATTCACAAAATATTAACAGAAAAATTAATCAGACAAGAAAAATATATGTAGTCTTTTTCTTACATTATCAATATATATACACGTTGTAAAATAGGTTGTAACAAAAAGTAAAATCAAAGTGTAGCAGTAAGCGACGGCCACATCTGCGAAGTGAATACAGATGCAAAGAGTTTACAGTCTGACAAACATCAGATCCTTCTTCTGTTTTCACAGCTGTTTTATGGCTTCATTTATAAAGTCGATACAGAACAGAGTAAAGCCAATTCAAACATGAGTAATAATTGAAAAACCTCCTAATCGTTTTAACTCCCCGTGGTGAAACACGCACGTTAGACGCCATGCAGTCGAGCATCAGTCAGGCGTTATCGTACACAGACATGAAAAATCTCTGCACAGAAGCATATCTTCCAAGACGACAATATTACAAAAAAACACTCAATTTAGCATTACAAAACACACACACACGCACACGCACACGCACTTTAGTCTCGAGGCCAAACAGCCCAGAGAAGAGAGGCCATTTGTAAAACAGCAAGACGATCAATGGTCCGAAACGGGCGCCCCCGGAAGCCTTTACACTTTTAACTTTAGAAAAGATTCACCTTTAGTTGAACCGGTATCTCACTTGAAATGACATCACAGTGTGATTCTGATGCTTAACCACAAGGAGCGGAACACACAAAGTCCAGAACCGCAAGGATTAGTAGGGACGTAAACAATCCATTTCCTGGTTATTTTTTCATGCAAAAAGTGGCAGAAAACGCTATTTTTCAGCCTATCAAATGAGCGATTTGCTGCTTTTCTAATTTAAATCATATCGAAGTTAATATCTTTGGGTTTTGGACCAACACAACAAGACATCACCTTGCATTTTTTAGAAACCGGGATAGACATTTTTCACTATTCTCATAAATGTCAGCGATAAATAAAAAATAATAATCAGCATTGATAATTAAAATACTCGTTAGTGGCAGCCTTACACATGTCCTCCGATAACCAATGTGTGAAGAGTCATTATAAATACACTCAAAAAGGTCAAACGTGATTTTCATTTTCAGCATTAAAAAAGGTAAACAAAGTGTAGAAGGCTGTTTTTAACGCTCCAATATTCAATTAAACTGTCCACCTGTGGTACATTCAGCACAAGACACACACCGCACAACACCATAAGTCACTTACACGATAGAAACAGCTGTAAACATCACCAGCTGTGATCAGATGGACATCAGGAATCTGCTGCTCCCTCTAATGGGCATTAAACAGTTGCATATAAATAATAACAATATTCCTTCGACGCAACTCAATCCTGAACACTTGTTATTTGGTTAAACTGACACTCTTCAGCAGATATTCACATGTGCATGAAATGTACAGATGTTTTTTAGACCCTCAGTCCCACTCCAGATGTTCAACACTGACACCAGATGTTTTCTCACTCACAATGCAAGGTGAGAAGAAGATTTAGTCGACGCCTTTTTCACATCAGATCACATGGGGGTCAGTTTAGATCTGGATGAGTTATGACAGGAAAGGAATGCATATTAACCGCATTAAATATCTAATTCTGGATAAATAAAGTGAACTGAGCTCAGATGTTGTGTCGCCACCTGCTGGTCAGAACTGATACTGCAACCATGACCCACTGCAGGCAGGAGGGACACACACACTTTGTATAAAATGTACTGCAACTACTGATAAATACAATTTGGTTGTGATGACATTGGCCGGTGAGGTTGTGATATAGCTAGAGCGATGTTGTAAACACTTCAGGTTCAGAGGTCAGGGCAGGTCAGCCCTTATTTGGCAAAGAGTGTTGGAGTCTAAAGGCTGAAGACAGGCTGCAGAATCACTGATCGGCATGAGATATATATAGATAATTAGATATATAACATATGACTCTAAAACAACGGGTAGCTGCTTTCAAATGCATCTCCCAGGCAAGCAGCACGTTTTAAAAAGAATACCCCACCCCAAAGTGACCATTTGTGGATCAATAACTCACCCTAAATTACATTAAATACTTGAGGAATCTTAAAAAATACAAGATAAACTCTTGATGAATTGGAAAGATAACATGCATTTTCACTAAAACTGGCATGCTATTCGTCTAAAGCAGGGGTGTCAAACTCAATTTCATTGCGGGCCACATTCGCATTATGGTTGCACTCAAAGGGCCGCTTGTAACTTTAAGACTATATAAAAATACATATATAAATATTTAACATATTTAAAATAATGTATTATATTACATTATTGCTCTGCATTGGATTATTATCGGATAGGGTAATACCTTCATAATTACGTCTGAAAGCAGAAGTCTAGGGCAAATAATTGCAGGTATCTTCAGTGAGAATGTCACAAAATGATTTTTTTTAAAAAGCCACATTCTGGAAAAAAAGTCAAAATCAAAAAAGAAAAGTGACATTTTGAAAAAAAGAAAAGTCAAATTCTGAGAAAAGTCAAATTTCAGATGCATTGTGGGACATGTAGTTTATCGGCAACGTGCCTCTGTAAAGTAGCATGTAACCGTATAATAAAAGCATATTTTTTGCAAGCTCTTGTGGGGCCACATAAAATGAAGTCGCGTGCCGGATTTGGCCCCCGGGCCTTGAGTTTGACACCCCTGGTCTAAAGTGTTCCAAATGTGTTTAGTAAGTATTGAGGATATGACTGGATGAATTAGACGTTAAACTGTGTTGGAGTTCATAAACGGATATTTGAAGTAGTTTTGCTGCTGTGCAATGTGTCCGTTTACCTGTGGTAACTTGTGTGAGATGTTGATACACAAATGATAAATGTAAGACGGGAAGTATTCCTTTTTACAAACACACTTTAAAGGTGGGGTAGGTACGTTTGAGAAACCGGCTCGAGATACACTTTTTGTTATATTCCATGGAATGCTCTTAACGTCCCGATAGCAATGAATATCTGAAGTGCGTTGACAAAAAAATCCATAAAAGAATATCATCCGTGGAAGCCGTAGTACTGTAAAAAGCACGACCAATCATCTGACCCGGCTAAAGTAACTGGATGGCCTACCTGCCTGTCAGCCTTCCATCGGGGCACAGACTTATCTCGTGCCCTCATTGGTCATGTGCGCGTTCGTGTGTGTTGGGGGAGGGGCTCTGTGAGGAAGTGGCAGATTTGTTCCGGCTGTGCATTTTCAAATTCGAGCGCACTCGAGCTGGTTTCTCCAAAAGTACCTACCCCACCTTTAAGCTGATTATTTAAGATGCTGTTATTTGTTTAAAAAAAAGAAGAAGACTGTTACACAGAAACAATAAATCACATGAACATCCAACATCAGTAATACCTGGGATGCTTTTTGGACATGGTTTTAAAAAAAGAAAAAGGAAGCAGCACGGCGTTGTTAGATAATCTACAAAGTGCAAATGCGCCAGCGCTCTCATTTCCAAATCGCTCAGTCTGAGGTGTGAACATCCATCTCAGGAAAGTTGCAGACCATAAATCCAACATTATGAGTTAAAAATAAAAAAGGCAAAGAAAATCTGTCACACAGGTCAACTGATCCATCTCCGTGGGATGTACTGCCTTTTCTAAAAAAACTCGAAACATGTTCAAAACACTCCAGCTGTCCCTCCGCTCGTCCGCACTGCAGCTTTGTGCCGACGAAATGAAGCTTTTGGCTCTTTTTTAAAAAGAAGCTCATATTCTTTCCTTCTCATCAATTACTGCTCAACACAAAATGAGTAAATAACACAAGGGTATATGTATATAGCTGAATGTGTGTGTGTGTGTGTGCAACACGTTCTCACTCCCATCCCGTCACATATTGACGGACGGTCAGGGCCCCTCCCCGTCGCTATATTACGTACAGGGTACCCCTTTCCCGTCAGGCTTCTACGGGCAGGGCGTCCCATGGACCTTCATAATGCCTATTTTAAGGTTCATTTGGCCATTAAAATGCGTTTTGATGTCATTTTAAGCGAGTAATGAGTTTTTATTTCTGATTATGTGTGCAGTACATGTACATGATGTTTAGTTTGCTAGTTATGATGAAGATTACTTCATGAATGTGTACACATGGTTGTTAACGTTTTTTTGGTGGAAATGTGTTTTTCACAGCAAAGTCACCCTCTGTACTCGGACTTATTGGGAGAATCTAAAGGCAAGAACATCCCAAATATTAATTTAGGTCTTTATTGTAGACCTTTAGTGTTGCCGTCTGTGAGGAAAATGCATGCGGCTCAGAGCCTCGTATTTTTAAAATCTTTTTTTCCTTCCAATTCGTTATTCTTTTCAAAATAACACACTGTTATTTACTCACCAATAACACACAATTATCCTTGCTTTTATTTATTGGTTTGATTCCATAATCTCGGGCTTTTTTGCCGTTCGTCAGGAACTGAATTTCAAAATAAAAATAACCGGAAACAGACGTAGGCCTATAAGGGACATTTCGAGCATCATTGCGATTGTCAACATTTTTCAGTTTAGGATGGCCCTGTACGTAATATAGCGACGGGGAGGGGCCCTGACGGGATGGGAGTGAGAACGTGTGTGTGTGTGTGTGTGTGTGTGTGTGTGTGTATGTGTGTGTGTGTGTGTGTGTGTGAGAGGGAACAATCCTGTCCTCCGGGGGTAGGTAGGTGTGAGATTAGCATGCGAAAAAATGCCAATGCCGTAGAATAGATGCTTCACAGTTGGGTGAAAATGATGCATCTCCATGGTTACTGTATGGTGTGTGGATGCGGTTGCTCTGGGAGACCGTTGCCATGTTGACAAACTGAACTGTTGCGTTGCTTAAGGCATTAATTAGGATGAGTGAGGATGTTCTCCTGTGGAAACAAGACGCAGAGGATGAGGGACGAAAGTCCGATTTCTACCGAATCTACAGCCTGAAGAAGTGTTTCTCACCTCGTTAGGACTCGCTCTCGATGGAGATTGTGATGGTTTCACTTTCAGCTGAGGAGACAAACGGAACACATGTTAAAAAGAAAAACCCAAATCATATTTTCCAATGTTTTTCTGTCTAATGGGGACAACCATTTTGAGATTCGGTTCAGTATTGAGCGAGAGAGCTGCAGACAAAAGCCACTGAACAGGCCGTTCTGCATCATTAATGTTCAATAGATAATGTTTGCTACCTTTTTGATCCGCTCTGTTATTGTGTCTAGTAAAAACTGACATTTTGTGAGAGGGTTAAACCTCATCCATTGTGTCAAAATCAGCTAAATGTCTAGTCCTGATATTGTAGATCCTCAAAAATACACTTTCTTAACTTCAAAACAACAAACTTGTCGTCACATTTCCAGTTGTGTCTTCCGGCAACATGACCCAATAAAAGAAAGGGCGGATCAGGCTAAAGGTACATAAAAACATTTCATTTCTCCGTAGCCATGTAAGACACTTATAATAACAATTTCGGTAGCGGTAAAACAAAACGTAAAATGGATGTTCACTGCCGCGCCTGAAGGATTATGTTGCATTTTGTTAAGCGTCTGCAAAGCTCAATACTGGGGCAATCTAAAAAAAGGTTGTCTCGTTAGTCATTTAGACAAAAGACATGGGGCAATAGGTTGAAGGATAACATGTACCCTGAGAGTTATTAAAGGTTATTCTCCCAGTGCAGCTCACCTGGTGTGTGTGTGTTGTTGTCCTGATGCTCTGCCACGTTGTTGGCGTTCTGCTCGCTGCTCAGGAGGCGGTTCTGAGACTCGCTCACAGGACTCTCAGGGACTTCAGCAGCACTGCACACACATACACAATCATAACAACATGGAATGAAGCGTGCACAACCAAAGGCATCACTTTGTACTGTTTCTGTTTTTATGTAAAGTGTCTTTGAGCACCAGGAAAAGCGCTATAAAAATACAATAAACACGGCAGCACAATAATAATACAACTGTACACTAACAGTGCAGGACAAAGAGCAATTCAATAACTACAGGAAACATAGACGGTTAGTATTTAGTACTGCAAAAAAACCATAGTGGTAGTTACGTAATTGCCCGTTATATTATTATTACTATAACTACTTTGCAGTGCAGTGAATTGTATTTCTAATATCTCACCTCTTGCTGGGCTCCTGCTGCAGGGTGACGGTGGCCTGCTGCTCCACGTCAGCGCTGACCAGCCGGGTGGGGAACGTCAGGCCGTCTCCCTGACTGAGGGGGGGGGGGTTCAGAGAGGAAACAGTCAGCAGATACAAAACTGCAGCAAAGGTAACAAGATATTCTATTGGACAAGACTCCCTTCATGGCATAAAAACGTGTGATATTGTATTATCCTGGCCAGC